>NC_051052.1:16714470-17015970 GCF_904848185.1 Acanthopagrus latus
CACAGCTGCCCCCTACCTTTGTTGTGGATGGCAAATGCCATCCGGATAAATGCCTGACACACGTTGCTGTTTTAACCCAAATTACCCCTGCGCCTCAGATCTTTCAATTGCCTAATTAACAGGGGCAGAGTCTGAAGCCTTTCAAGTTCTGCACTTAAAACAAAGCCGGTGAGCAATGTAGTGAGTCTGTTCTTCGTTTGTGCACCTGGAGGGAGGAATCAGTGATGACATAAGGAGGGTAAGGGCCATTACAGTGAGGCAGACCCTCCCGCTGCTCCCCATTTCCTCCTCAGTGTCTGTAGTTTAATGGTCTGAGGATCCCTGAGGATCCTTGAAGGGGTTTAAAGGGGGGAACCAGCAAAATGAGGGGCAGGTTGTTTTTTTGTATTCGAACAAAGGAAGAGAATTACACAGGAAAGAGAAGAAAAGATGCCATGTTGAGCTCTCGTCCTATTTTTTTTTTTTTTTTTTGGCTTAAACAGTTAAAGGATTCAGAGCAGTGGGTCCCAGATATTTTCTGTCTGACACACAACCAAACCCCTGAGATGAGCATAGTGCCCCTTTATCTTTGCCTGTTAGGCTCCGCTAGGCTAATTAAAGTGATTGTTAAGGAGCAAAACATGGAAGTAAATCATTTTTGGCTGGCTGTGGCTGGACTGACCTACATCTCTAACTATTTCAACTGTTCCATTAGAGTAACTGAATGCCCAAATTCTGCTCAACGACCTGCGCTCACTGCAGCAGGAATGTGTTACTATGGTTGATTAGTTTCATTCTCTACACATGACTCAAAGTGTTGACTCGTATAGCGCAGCTCTGATTATATCGGATCTTTCTTGGTGGTGGTGATGCAGCGAATAACGAGCTGTAGTTTCCCTGGTAAACACACCGACCTCCTCAGCAGCCGGGATAAAATGTTTGCACTGCAGTTCGAGTCTGCGTATGAACGTTTGTAATTGCAAAACTGCGGGATATCCTGAAGGCGACAACGGGACCATGCCACGTTTGTGAGGTTGTTGTCTTACTTGTGGCTCACTGACCTTCCTTTGTCTAGTTGTCCAGGTCATCCAGGGGTGTGCGGAAATGGGATGACGGCCTTGAACAGGGTTAAAAACACGATGGAGGTGAGCTGTACATTTTCAAATAAAATTGCTTTTCGCTAATTGTTTAAACTGTTTATCCTTGTCGTCGTATTTGTGCATTTGGTCCTAGTTTTATCCTTAACTCAAACATGCAGATAAAATCCATAATCATAATTGCATTTTTATTTAATTCCAATTTTATTCAAATTAGCCGAGCTTCCTCCACATTGTTCCCTCTGACCCTCTGGCAGCTTCAAACCCCTCTGCATAGGAAAACGTGGCTGAGAATCACTGATTTGGATAGAAACCTGTGGGACTTCACCTGTCTGCATACCTTCAGAATAATTTCTCGCACTTTTTCATCAAAATAACTGGATACCTCTTACTTATTGTCCGGGAGAAGGAGGATGAAAGGTGCGAAATGTAAGAGAACAAAGAGAAGCAGAAATACAAAAAGAGAAAAATATTCCCTTTGGGTTCAAAGGATGCATTTACAAAGGTCTTTGATGTCCCAGAATTTTCATGTTTTTCACTTATTCACGCTCTTCGTCTTTGCACATGGACAATACTTCATGTTTTTTTTTTTCTTTTTTTAACTGTTGGTACAGTTACTCTTCTACTCCTCGATCTTTTGTAGACTGCCTGTTTTATCTGACAGGGTGCACTGAAGCCTCGCCTCAGAGAGAGAGAGAGACAGAGAGTGAAAAAAAAAAAAAAGAATTAAAGTAACAACCAAAACCAGCCAACCACTGAAGGCAACAATGTGAGAAATGGCAGAAATCGATACGGCATTTCAACTTATCCCCCCCTCAAGGATGTTGGGAAGAAAGGAGGACTGAGGAGCAGCAGGAGTCTTAACATGTAAGAGCAACCAGATAATTGAAGGGAAAAGAGCTCAGCATCTAATTCTATTATCAGATGGTCCCTGTTGCAAGCAGTGTGTGTGTGTGTGTGTGTGTGTGTGTGTGTGTGTGTGTGCACTTTGAAGGAGAGCTGGAGGTGACGGAGCGAAAATGTCTTTGGAGGGTGTTTTCATATCATTACAGGAGCACATGAGATGGACTACTTCAGAAAGAAATCAATAGGCAACCCTCCCTGAACTTGCAGGATTTTTGAAAAGTTCAGTTTTGGGCTGTTCTGGTCGTTTTTTTTTTTTCCTTTTTCAAAGTTGCGGCCGTCCGTTCCTCTGACAGGGTTTTTACTCACCACAGTGCAGGAAAACACAAGGACACAGCAGCTACACATTAAACATTTCGCCTCTTTCTGTTTGCTCTGACTTCTCACAAGCAAGGGGATTAAAAACAAAATAAACCCGCAAATAATTCATCGACTGGAATTCGGTTTTGTCATCCTGCATCATCAGCACCTCGTGGATCCATGTATGGAAAATTCCAGGATTATGACGACTGACAGCAAATCATGCTGCACTTCACTGCACATGTTTTTGTGTTCACCGTATCTTTGCTCACGTCACAAAGAGCTCAAGAGGGGCGGGACGAGGAGAGGTGGACTCTGAGTTTACCACATCGATGCCCGGTGCTGAGACACGGTCGAAGTTGATGAACAGCGTTTTATCGATGTCGAACTTTTGATATGAAGTTGCCGACCATATTATCATCACTAACTTTTTGCAGATTCAAAAGATGCTTCTGTATATTTGTATGTAATTCACTTTATATATGTTTGTGTCGCATCAAGCACAAATATTTCATTTCGTTATGCAATCCTTTGTGCTGTAATGATGAATAAAACACATTTTGTAGCTTAATTTAAAGCCAGAATCTGATCAATCATCTGACCATGTATCTCCAACTTTGGTTACTTTGAATTTTTCCAATAAACTGCAGGTTTAAAAGTTCCTGTACGGCCTGAAAACTGCCTCAAGTCATTAAAAGTGAGCGAGCGAGTGCAGCAGTAATGGGTTTAATTCACTGTATTATCTCCGATTTGTCAGGGTTTTTCAGCAAAAACAGCCCCTTTAAGTGGTTTACATAAAGCTTTAATCAAGGAAAAACACCCATTTTTGTGTTTTGTATCTGTTAAGGATTAACCTGTGCTTGATTATTAGTAAGTGCTGAAATGTTGCATTCTCAAAACAACAATGTGGAATAAGCCGCCGATGAAAGGTGGCCACAAATGACCTCGTTTTGCTCTCAATTTGGCGGAACAGGTCCTGTATTCACCTCCAAATAACTCACTTCAGAAGTCAATTTAAAGTTGGCTTTTGTTTACAACGCCGAGTCCCAGATCTCCACAAAGGAACTGATAAGTAAAAAGGTGCAAACTGATAGGAGAGAATGTGTGGTGTTGTTGTTGTTGCTGGAAATTTAGTCAAATGGAAGTTTTTAGAGATAAAAACAATAAAGCGGATCCACGAGCCTCCCGAGGTTTAGAAGAAAAATGACTGGCTGTTGCAAACCGAAGACGTTACGTGACTAAAATGTGACGATGTAACACTTTGAAAAAACTCAATCTGTCAGTGTCGTGTCATGACAGGTGTCGTTCCTGATGCATAAAGCCGGGATCATTGTGTTATTGCTTGAAGTAGCTCTCGTGTGAGCGCGACCCGACCAGACAGCCAGTGGTGACAAAAACATCATCCGGTCCCTGGCGTCGACACACCGCCTCTCTCTGTCTCCTCGCTCCCCTTTTTCGCACACGGCGAATAAATCCATAAGCACCGTGTAGGAGCGCGCTGCCATTTTCTGCTGTCACCATCGTTTTATTCCCCCGTTAATACTTCTCCGCCTCCCTCTCTGCCCCTTTCCCTCCCGCAGGCCTCGGTTGCCACATTTGCTCCACAAGCATAATATCCACCTGCTCCTGTCACACCGGCTGGCACTTCATCCCCGACGCGGGCCGGGCGGGCCGGTACAAGCTGTAATTGAAATTCTGAACAGTGAAGCTGTGTGCATGCAGGGTACATGTGCGCATAAAAAAAAATATACAAGAGTTCACATATAAACATGTATAAATGCAGAGGTACACTGCTGCGTACAGGCACTGTTGACAATATATATACACGTCACTGCTGTGGGTCATGCTGCCGACCCAGTTTAGTAATGAGGAGAGGGAAGAATGAGGGATGAGGCGACGGTGAGGACAGAACCCAGGCGTGTTCTGGAGCTCTCGAAGCACCGCTGAGGGAAATATTCAGTCCAGTGGAAAGATATTTATGATGTGTGTGTGTGTGTGTGTGTGCAGCTTAAAAAGAAGTCCAAAATGTCGGGGAAACTGCACGTCTGAGGGCAAAGTGAATATTTCACCATCTACAGCACGAGTTGTTTTTTTGATTGATTTAATACAGGAGAGTGAAAGTAGCGGGAGCTGTTCAGGGAAGGTTCTTATATTATGAAACAGGTGTTAATACGTGATTCTTTTTAAAATACGTATTAAAAATGAAAACCCGCTGAATGCAGCCTGCTGAGAAGCAGACAGGGTGAACACAGAGGAGCGTTTAGCTGTTAGTGTAGCTGCAGATGTTTTCCTCAGGAGTTAGTGGAGCTAACAGGAGACTGATGACGGGACTCCAGGCTCCACATTGTGTTCTTTCTTTGTTTCTCTTTTCCATTGTTCCCAATGAGGAGTGAGCGTCTCCTGCAGCATCTTCTTTTGTGCAGCCACTCCGATCGGCTTCGACTTGAAGATCTCTCGACTTTTCAGAGAGGCTCCGGCGACGTCACCATCGCTCTACCTTTTCTCCTGGCCTTGGCGATAAAGCTCTGAAAAGGCTCCGACATCCCGCCATCAAACACAAAAACAAAAACAGATGGTAAACCGCAAAAGGCCAGTGTCGATCATCGATCGTATCATAGCGGCGGTTGTCAAGACTCTCCCAAAGCTCCCGGGTGCACAGCCGGCGCTTTTCTGCCTGAAGAAAACACCATGTGGACACGGACCCTAATGCAGGTCAGGGCAGGTCAACACGGGCTCAAATGACAACATACTCCTTGGGAGCCCCGGCAATTGCACCTGAAGGTTCAGCCCAAAATCAGAAAGTACCTGTTGTGCTATTCATCCATCTAGATTGCTTTGTCGTGAGTTGCCAAGTTTTGGAGTTATCCCTCATCAGGATGTCTGATATCTTCGGAACATAATTGAACCAGATGGCACGCAGCCTGTGGTTCTCAGAGCACTGAAAAAAAACAAAAAAAACATTTGTAAAACCCAACCATGATGTCTCTTTCCAGAAATCACGACGCTGTTACCCAAGATAACCCACCGACGTTGTTGTGAGCAGTTTCTTGCAGGAACATATTCTTCTTTTGACCTCCTCGGCTGACCTGCAGCATTAGCCAGCTCCGTTAGCTTAGCCGGCTCGTAGGTTTTTTATCCTTCTGCGCGGCGGTATGAAATCTTTCGGCGGTTTGAGCACAACAAGCTCGGGGGCCATCTAGCTCCATTATGTTCAAGAGAAACCCTGACAGCTCCACGGCCGGCATCTCCAAAACCTGTCAGCTCGCACCAAAACAATCTAGATGGATACGCTGCAAATGGGGAAATGTGTTTTTTTGAATTCAGGGTGAACTGTCTCTTAAATTATGTCTCACCTCCTGAAGGAGAGTAGTGTTCCTTTAAGTCATTTCGCCTGACGTTTAAACCGACATCCGTCACCACGCTGACAACCAAATAACAACCACAAGCTCATTTTTACACGTGATCTTTTAAGTCTTACAGCCTCAGATGCATTAGTCCAAAGATTTGTCCAAAAATACAGCATTACTTCAGTTGACTTATTATATTTTATGTTTTTTTCAGGATTTAAGAAGTTCATTTGCAAAAAAAAGTGACAGCTAATATCGACATGATTTGGGGAAAGTAAAAAGAAATCATATTAAAAAAAATAAAAGGAGATCTATCATCGAAGCAACCCTTTACAAATGAAGCCTTCAGGAGAACGTCCTGACACCAACGACGGTGAAAGCTTTCATCGCACTTCTTCCTGAATGACTTCTGCTCGATGGAATCAATGAGCGGGGAAATCACAGTTAATGAAAACTAACGCTAAAATGAAAAATCATGTGGAAGTAAAGAGAGGAGCGACCTTGGCACGACACTTTGTAAATGTTTCAGCGCGCCGGCTCTCAGAGCGAGGACGGCGGGTATTCAGAAGGTCAGAGGACGTTCCATTTAATGAAAAACTTCATTGTGGCTGCATGGAGTCATGGAGCGCTGCCGGCCGTCCGACTCTTACTGTAGCTGGATCTTCTTTTATGAACAGACGCACGCCACAAAAGGCAATCTCCTCTCCAGATGGGGAGACACCTTTAAGCTTAAGCTCTTAGGCAGACAGAGAGCTTGCGAGGGTGTTAAAAGCATGAGTCGTCTTCTAAAAGCTTCAGAACCTGACCTTGAAGCCATTAACGCACTAATTTGACTGATAAGAGCTCCCCCGGAGTTGTTATCATCTCCTAATCCTTATCGCCTCGTGCCCACCTGATTGTTCCGCGGCGACTGGTCGCGTTCGCCGATCAAAGGGAGGAGGAGGAGGAGGATGAGAGCGACCAGGGGATTTTAAATAGACGTGCTGCCGCTCAGGTTTGCCGCCGCCACTCCCACGAGACGCACCTTCTTCGCCATATTAGGAGGGAAGCGACGACGGCCACTCGTACGCACTTGTTGCTAATTCGAGACTTGAGGTGTGTGAGGCTCTTAACGTGGAAGCCGCGAGCAGAGAGCGGCGATATTAGGACATAAATGGCTCTGTTATCTGCTCAGTGTGTGTGTGTGTGTGTGTGTGAGCGCCTGACAGATGTCTCTAATTGAACCACAAAGGAGGAAGAGGAGAAAACGAAGGAGAGCTGCCACCACCCACACTCCAACACGGCAGAGATATTGTCTGCTGATCGTCAGATGGGGGCGGTCGGGTGGAGGTGGAGACGGCAGGTTTGCGGCGCTGTACAATAAAAATCTCCCCCTCTACCTCAAAATGAAATATCTCTCTCTCTCTCATGCTCTCCATCTTTGTCTCTCTCTTGGGAAATTGGGGGGGGTGGGTGGTAATTGGAGTTAAAAATAGTCTGTTCTATAGTAGGTCACTGTATCACACACTGCCGCCTTAAATAATGCATCAATAAAGCCTGTAAGGCAGCTCTAAAGACTCTATTATGGGTCACTGTATGACGGAGTGCCGGCCTCGATGACTCTCGTCAGCTTTGGTTAGACTGAGTTCTGCTGATGTATTAATGTCACACTAACGAACTGATGAGGCGATCTGTTATCGCAGTAAACAATACGGTTACTTGCGCTATATACATTATAACAGACCCTCGAAGAGGTCCAGTCACTGTCCATGTCCTCTAGGCTTGTGTTCTTTCAGGTGTCCCCTCGAAGAGACACTTGAAACGTAGATTTGAAGGAACAAAATATCGACAAACTGGTTATGTAAAAGTTTCAGGCTATTTTTGTCTGTTTTTTTTTTGTTTTTTTTACTTTGTTACTAAAACACGCACTGCTCCTGACAGAAATAGTCATTATCATGGGAGAGCCACTGTTTGGACCGAGGAGAGGCGGACTTTGTGTTTGTGACATCGATGCTTGGCCGAATGTTTGATATTAATATGGCGACCATATTAACGTTAGCATCTTGTTGTGGCCGTTAACATACGTCCTGACGCAGATTCATAAGATGCGATATGTTTTCTTGCATATTTGTATGTAAATAAACTGTATACATGCTGTTTTTTTGTGCAGATTACAAACTTTCATTCATCAACTTTTTCCAGTTTCCTTGACCGTCTACAGGTGGAGAACTTTCTGAGCTCAAATGTGTCAAATCAGTGCGATCAGTGTCGTCTCACAGCAGGAAACCCAGTCGACATGTAATTTGGTTTAAACCAATCTGCCCGTATTTTTTAAAAGATGTTACACGTAAGAATTCTGCATAGAAATGTTATGCACTATGAGTTCTGTACTTACATTATCCCGAATGTTTCCAAGAATGTTGGAACCCAGAGAAATCCACAAATTTCCCAATATCTGAGCTAAAAAAGTCAGCGACTGAGGCACGAGCAGCTCTTACAGATCGTGTTTTAAGGTGAAATACAGGACGTTCACTCCCAGTTGAGCAGCAGCAAGTCGCACCAAAAACAAACAAACACATACAGCAAATTAAATAAAGAAAGCTTGGAATAAAGAAAGAGGCACCTGAACACAACACTCACAAATCTCTGATCAACTGAATAAATTACGGTCAACAAGACATGTCAGTCCATCCAGTCGTTGATATTATGCAGCCTGACACTGTCATCCCAAGAGCCGTGCTGCTAGTATGTCTGAAATTGCTGTGCTGCAGTATATAGATTTGTGTGTGTGTGTGTGTGTGTGTGTGTGTGTGTGTGTGTGTTGATAAGGGGAACAATTGAAAGACCCATAGCCCTAACTATACATTAAGTCCAATATATATGCTGGGGTTAAAGGTCGGAATGGAAAACCGCTTACAGGCGCTGCTGTTTGTCAACTTCACTCTCGTGGCCGGTTCGAAAACGGCCGAGCTAAATCGAGGGTCGCGACTTCAAAACAATAACCATTACCAGTGCGAAGCGCGGGGCAAGGTCAAACCACGCTGCGTAAGGAGGCGTAAGCCCCGATACTTTAGAGAGCTTTTCCCTCGAATCAAGGTCGAGGAAGGTACAGAAATACGGAGCGGCGAGGAGTAAATTATGAGGATACCCTCTGGCCCGAGCAGCCGCGGCTCAGAGCTAACAAGTCATTACTGTGAGGACGACGCTGCGGAGAGGATTACGCATTCTACGCAGGACACGTTAAAAACAAATCAAGGATCAGTAACACATTAGTTTGGCCCTTCTACCTAGTTATTTTGACAGCGCTCCACTGCAGTCACAGTCCTTTGTGAGGCAGAAATCATCAGTAACCTCACTTTTTGAAGACATACCATGAAAAAAAAGGAGACATTCTTTCATTTGATGTGATTGAATCCCACCTCCTCCTCTTTTGAAGTGCATTGGCCCAATTTCCATTCTCCATCCTTCGCCCTCGTGTCCGACCCTGACGCCACATCTGCGGCTCGACGTGAAACACCGTTCCAGTCGGGATTAATCAGGCAGCGGCGGAGGAGCTCTCGAGTGGCCCTCCTCATCGCCGACTGTTCTCGGTGGCTGTACAGTGCGACACAAAGGAGCCCGTGCGATGAGTTAAGGCAGACGAAATGAGCTGACATCTTGTTTTATTGCCGATGCCATTAACAACACAGTGTTTACAGTGGGAATAAAGAAAAGGACACTCGCGCTGGGGATATAAATACATACCGTCTATTGTGTGTTGGTGTCTTCCTCTGTTCCTCTCTGTTCTCCACTGAGGACACTTGAACGTGGCTATTGATCAACAGGCGACCCGAGAGCTCGGCCGGAGTTATTAAGATGTGTAGGTGTGGTGGAAGATACTCATTCCCGCACAGCAAATTATCCCCTGCGACACCATGCAGCGAGACAGCATCGAAGCACGTGGCGATGGATTCGCTGACGGTCGCAAACAGATAAAGAAACCCACAGAACGTCTGCATATGGATCCACACAGTCACGCATGGAAAAGTGATCCAAACCACGCCGCGCGGGAACAAATCAATCAATTCTGTGGCTGAAATGTCCTTTTAGAGGCATCTAATTGTCAGGTTCACTCCACCTCCCTGAGGGAAGGACGGGCCGGGCCACAGGCAGAGCGAAGTGTACGCATGAAATCACTAATGTGGCAATAAATGCCGCGAATGAAAGTCCAGAGAGCAGGCGCTCCCGAGGAAGCAGATATTCATAGTCCCCTATAGGCGGACGCGAAATCATACACATTAATGCTTTCCATTTGCGGCTCAATGTATGCATAAAGGATGCTGAAGGTGTCACTCAGCAATCGGAGCACAGCACACAGGGTGGGTGTGTGTCGGTTTAACATGTATGTGGGAGGATAAATCTGCTTTAACACTTCATTTATAAAAATAGAGCTTTCGGATGCGGTTGCACCTGAGTGGATGCAAAAAGCGGGTTCACGCGGCTGACGTGACGAAAGGAACAGTCGGTGAAAATGCGCCAAGTTATGTGGGCCAGATGTTTGTGGCGTATAAAGCGAAAGGCTGCAGGGACTTCTGGTTTAAGGAAGTTGTTTTTTTTTTTCCTTTCTTGTGAGATGTGCCAGGTTGCTTATCAAACATGCATCACCTGCCTGACTGCAAGAAGCTCCACGGAAGCTCCCTGAGGCCTTGTTTCCCACGGTCTGTGACACGTAATATCTCATGTTATAATTCTTTCATTTGGCTGCACAGTTCTTTTCAGACAGAGAGAAATTCATTTTGACTTTGTCATTTTTTTTTGTCTCGGCTGAATCACGTTCCTGCTGAATGCATCGCCGACCCTGAGGCCTGATCATAGCTGCGCCTGCTGGACCTACTCATCCTGTTTTATTATTTTCATATTAAAATATTAACATATTTCACCTTGAAACGAAAGCTTCTGCATAACTTTTAATGGCAGTTTTTCATTAATTTCACACAGCTGTCAGAGGTTCAGCGGCACTGTATTAGATATGCATCGCCCCAAACCCATCCGTGGTCCTGAAACTCAGCTGTCTAAAAGTCGCTCAGGTGAGCTCTACTGAGAGCAGGCTGTTTCTGTGCCTGCACCTTTAAATGCTAATGAGCTTCATCTGTCAAAGCCTACTTGCCTGCTACACGCCCCTCTCAGGAAGACGATGTTAGGGTGGATGCATATATATGTATCGCTATGGCTCGCCGAGATGCTGTCGTTCAACCATACCTGTCTGACCCAGAACTGGACCCAGAAGGAGTCAAATTCTGGAAGGAGTGACTCACAATGACTCGAATCCTTAAAAGGATCCATATTTACCAGCTCTACTGCCGAGAGGTGAAAAGACTGACAAAGATGATGATGGAGGAAGCCAAAAAGTGAAAAAGAGACAGTGGCCGAGCGAAAGTCAAGAGACAGCAGCCTTGAACCGGCTTTTAGATGTTGCCGACAGCTCCAGTTAGTCATAGTTTGGATGATGGAGGCCGAGCTCGACTTGTTGAGCGGTTGGTGATATTAGCTGGGTTGCCAAGTTTGTCTTTTGTTGTTTCACTTGCATGATATTTGACTTTGTTTGCAAAAGTTTTCAGCTCATTAGTTTCTGATCATGAGGAAGGCCATTTTGTACGTCAGCCCCATATTAGAGCCAGGTGTTGTTGTGTCTTTCTCTGTTACTACGAGCCAAGAAGGCTGCCAGGTGGGTGCCCAGACTTTGAGTCACACCACTGGATATTTTTAAGGACTCCTGGAGACATTTTCATCCATTCTGGGGCATCGAGACTGGGTGTTTCTTTAAGAACAGCTGCAGGCATTTCCAGCTTCTTTTGTGGCAACCAAAATCAGTGTTTTTTTCAAGCGAGGTCCGACCACTTCCATCCGTGAGCGTGGTGACCAAAACAGATGCTTTCCAAACCCTAACCAAGTCACTCTAGAGCCAGTGCTTGTTTTAACATGAGCATGATGGTGAAATATGGTGGTCTCTGGGGGAAGAGGAAATTTTCCCTCTGCGGATATAAAAAGCTCATTCCAAGGGTGCCAAAACCAAATTGTAATTTCCAGGTGATAATAAACTAAATAAAAAGACTCTGTTCCCATTCTATTTCTGACAGAAGTTCCAGTAGAAATTCTATGCGCGCCCATAAAACGCTCCATTTGTTTGATGACACCACAGTGTTGAGATATTACCAGTTTGTTTGGCACACCCCAAGCTGGTGGTGGCATGCTGTATAATGGGATACATCCTCATAAACAGGGAGAGTTCTTAACAGTGTTTCTCCATTTAAAAACTCCAGCTTGGTGCCAGAGTATGCCTTGGCAGTCGGAGCACAGCTTTGCTCAACAAAACCACATTATTTGTTTTCCTTGCTGCAGGGGGCTAGAATGGGAAAAAAGGTAACAAAAAAATGAAATACAGGAAGATGTAAGCGATGCACACAATGACGCGGAGAACAGCTGCATCTTTTTGCCTCCATATGCGCCAAAATTTTCACCGCCGAGGAGGGAGTGCAAAGAGTTCAAGCGAAGCCTAACCCCTCAGGAGTCGCTCACCCAGTTACCTGCCGAGGACTTCAGACTGTTTCCGAAAAAGCCTCTCTCTGTTTGATACAATCACTCGGATGGGCATGGGAATTCAATCGCGAGAGAGTGTCAGAAATGTGACGACGCACTCCTTCGTAACTCAGTTTCCCGTGGCTCTGTGAGTAACACTGAGGCGCAGTGGCTTATTAAAACAGCTTTTATTTTACCCCTCTCTCTGATTCATGAGCAGATCAGCCCCACTGATTGTAATAATAGAACTACAGGCCGCGGCTGAGCAGGCTGAGGGTTGCAGGTTTGAGCCATGCCAAGCACTTAGTTATGCACACATATGGAGAGGCATTTGCTGCAGGCCCCCCCCTCGTCGTCACCCCTGGGGCACGATTGCATTAGCTAAACACCTTGAAAGCAAATACTGACACCTTGCAGGGCGAGCGCCGAGCTTCACAGATGCGCCAGGAGAGAAGCCAGCTGGAGGGAAAACGACTGGGAGAGGCTGCGCAAGACGAGAGACGCGCGTTGAGTTTTTCTCCTCCTCGGACACAGCCGAGCCGGAGCCAGGACGCCATGGTAACCAGATGGACTCGCTGCGAGGCATATTTCATGTTTCACACCGCGGCCAGTCCAGTTAGCCGGGCGCCGCTTTTGGCATCGTCTCGTGGCAACACCTGACACTTTGGAAAAATGTGCAGATGTGTTCGCGAACTCAAACTTCTTCAAAAACACGGAGGTTTTGAACTCAATTCCACACTGGCACTTTGTCCATTAACTACCAAGAAATATCCGCTTCCCCGTGTTGCTAACACTCACTCGGCGCTGACTGAAGGTGGTCCTTGCCTTGCCAATTTGCCGGCACCTACGTAGTGCGGTGGACAGGTGGCTGGTCAGATGCCCGGCTCCTTAGCACCACAGTGGACGATCTCTACCTTTCTGACTGGGCAGATGTCAGATACTTGGCAGGACTGCCACCCAGGTTTCCCTGCAGAAAGCCTCCAGACGGGCTAGATAAAAGCAATCTCCCTGTTCTTCAAGCCTGTTTCAGACACTTCTCCCCCCCTCCTGTCTGTTTTCACTTGGCTGGGCCCACTTTTAATAGCTCACATAGTCAAGTGAGAAAGGCAGACCGGTGGCCGAGACACTGATCACTAATGAGGGGTAGGACTCTGACTTGCCCACGTTCTGGCACTCCTGTCGGGATCACTGCAGGGAGCCTCTCAGCTCGTCCTAACAATCCCTGTAATGCTGCGTTCAGACCCACTTTGCCTTTCAAACGACGCTTTTGACGCTCGCTCTGTTTTTTCTCCCTGCTTCCCTCCCATGGCGAGAGATTGTGTATTAAATCATTAACGGTTGTCCTAACAATGCAAATTCCCCGTGAGCTCTGATCCTGTCGGTGCCACTTGACACAGAAAAGAGTGGAGCCGAGTACAGTGGAGGAGCTCATGAATAAGTGAATCTGACATTTCACGCTTTGAAAAAGTTACACCATCTCCATTGTTATGAATATTTTCACTTGTCCCTCAATTATTTCCAAAAAAGAAGAACCGCTGTACCCCTGACAACTGCTCTGCCTGCACACACTCAAACTATAATTTTGAACTTGGCTGGTTACATCATACTAATGTCACTGAGGACTCCATATGTAGGATTTTGATGATGTTACAAAAGCTTTCAAATTCTTATAATAGCGTCTGGATACTTTAACGACCAATACCGAAGATATACTTGCTTTTCTGTATATCCTGTGGCCGTTTGGGATGGTGGTTTTGCATGTCCTCAGAAAATAAGAGATGCAGTACACACATGCACAGAAGGAGCTGTGTAGCGTCCATGAACAGTACATTAGAAATTAGACACGACGTTGGAGGACGAGCGCCATTATTCCTATGAAAGAGGCTCAGTGGCTCTACTTCCCAGATACAAAACTACCCAGATCTTTTGCGTTATAATGCCCAAACAGCGTTCTTCCACCGACATCTTTGCTAAGATGGCTGTTTTGTTATTTGCAACTTGAAGCAACATTATGTAAAAATCAAAATGTTGTGCGAGTCTCTAAGCGCTGCACCACCGTCGAAAACACATCACCCACGCTCGGACCACGGATCTCAACTACACTCCAGTAAGGTTTTATGATGGGAACATGCGATGGTTATGACACAAATCTGTCCACAGACAGACATACAACCACATGGCAAAATACTCAAAATTGCTGCTGTGTTAGTTTGCGCTTCAAAAAGTGTCTCCAGGACTCAATTATCCCTTGATGGCACACACACAGAGTCACAAACAGGAAACAAGCCGATGCTGTAACAAAACATCTAACTGACTATTGGAGAATTAACTTTGTTAAGGGTGATCACGATGGATGTGGCTGTTGAAATTAATCAATCACTGTAATCATCCTGGTGCCTCCCAAGGCTAAATAAAAACAAAACTCCCCGTGCCCGGCAATTATATTTGTGCACCTCGAGGCAGAGTCGACTCCTCGATCCAAAACCCCAATTCCTGTCACAGTTTGATCAGTGAGCTCCAAGTTGATGCAATCTCGAATCGCAAAGTGATATTATCATGCTACGCTGGCTCCTCGACGTGAGGGGAGGGGAGGGGAGAGATGCAAAGTGTTAGCGGCGTGTTCCTCCCTCGGTTTGAAGACGAGCGGTTTCCGTAGGCAGCTTCCTCCCGCCATATGCTCAGCCAGCTCAGCTCCGTCCTGCAGGAGCCACCTCAGCCCTGCAAGTCTGCAGAGGAAGTTGACATAATAGCCCAAAGTCACGAATGACACAAAAACCCAAATAAGACAGAAACTCTGCCACAACTGCTTCCAGCTACAGAGGGTGTGTGTGTGTGTGTGTGTGTGTGTGTGTGTTTGTGTGTAAGTGCTGCATTCATCAGGGTCCTAATGTCTTGAAACATAGCATCTGTTCAGTGCTATTTTCTGAATTATAATGACAGTGAGCTATGTTTGGAGATGACGCCACTGGCTGTTTGCTCCTATAGATGAAATTAAACAACAGTAACGCTCATAAAGCGCTCTACAAATCAGACATATCAATCAGGAGAGACTAATTAAATGAGGGGCTTGAAGAGTTACATGTGATGTGATGTTTAGGAGTCAAGATCGGGAGCCAAACTCCTGCTGAGCCCCTGGAAAGACTCATTGGACAGCTGCTGTTTAATGTGAGCTGGTGGTGAACCGGGCTGTGGGTCGTACAAATCGTGCACTGAAACGTAAGGAATGGATTTTGAAGTGTGACAGCAACAATCAATTTGATTGACACATAGAGGTTGTGACTCGTTGACTCTGATTGGTTTCAGTGATGAAACGGCAGACGGCTGATCGAGTGGGAGGCGGAAAGAAAGATATCTTAATGAAGGTTTTCTCTTATTGAACTTCTTCTTCTTTAAGATTTGGAACCAAACCATAAAGGCTGAATAAAAAAAAGTTTTCCATTAACTTGGTATTATGGGTTCTGTTTGGAAGAATTTTGGGGATCACCGTTCAAAGACTTTTGAGTCTCAAACGAGATATGTACTGAAGTTAGCATGCTAACCAGCTACCCCCGGTCAGTCCTGTGTTGTAATACCACTTTGTACCTGAAGAGGAAATGATGAGCCACTGTAGCATCTGCTTTGCACTCAGTCCAGCATGACAGGAAGAAGAAGTAGTGTTGCCTGGATGTCGTGTTCTTA
Organism: Acanthopagrus latus; assembly: GCF_904848185.1. Taxonomy (NCBI): domain Eukaryota; kingdom Metazoa; phylum Chordata; class Actinopteri; order Spariformes; family Sparidae; genus Acanthopagrus; species Acanthopagrus latus. The sequence continues at coordinate 16,730,309 of NC_051052.1, forward strand.
CTATGGGCTCCTGCAAGAAACCATGTTTGGGGGCAAAGACAAAAAGGTCAAAGAAGTTGTCATGGCTACAGGTTTTTAGTTCAGTCCTCTTTTGTTTTACACTTCCTGTCTTTGTGTTTTTTTTTCCCCGCCGGTTGATTTGATTTTACCGGTGGTCCCTCGTCACACATATCCAGTGCTTACAGGCTTAATGTAACATGTGAATCCCCTAATTCCCAAAGTCTGTCTTCATCCACACCAAAGGAAAAAAACATAAAGTCACTAATGCTGAAGCAGGTGACGTTGTCATCATCCGCCATCTTTCACTTAAAATACAAGACAGCTGCACAATAAGAGGAGCTCCCTGTGTTAGCAGGTTGACAAACTGGATTTCAACCTGTCCCCAAGACTCATTTCCTCTGCCAGTTTAGAAAGAATCTAAAGACAGACCGAGTTAAGAGACAATCAGGTGATGAAGCAGCACGGTGGGAGAGGGTGATGGGTTTAACAGGAGTTTAGTTTAGTCATAACACGAATCATTGGCCAATATTACGGCGACCTGGCAACAGGTCTGTGATCATCAGAGCCGAAAAGAAAAACCAAAAGCCTGTGAAATGGCATCGCTTCCTTGACTAAAAACCCGAAACCAAAGTCACACTATGATTGCATTTACAACCCAGCCATCGCAGCCACACTGGATATTTTCTAAACCTAATGGAAATGCACACTTAGCGAGTCGCCTCTCGAAAGCTTGGATGGATTACTCTCCCAGAGAAAATGCGGTGAAGTGCTTGCAGACAGGACAGTACAAAGCACTTTTCTGTAAATGAGATACACAGAGTCACATGGTGAAAGACAACCTGAGGCGACGGCGGGTGGGTCGACAGTGACAGAGCTGTAAGTGGGGTGAAAAGGGGGGAAAAGAGACAGTTGATACGGGCAATAAAGTGCAGCGAGGTGAGGTCGGAGCGAGAGAACCTTAAATCACTCTCAATGATCTCCCTCCTGAGAATAGTTAAAGTCCAGAACGTGACCTGCTCTTAAAAACGTTTTCATAACTAACTTGAAGGGTCGGCCATCAGAGAAATTATAAAACGAGGGGTGTTTTATCGCTGCGCACCACCCTGTGTCATTGCCCGGAAAAGCTGTACTCGTGTGGAATATCCAAAAGTCATTAACCTTAAGTGCTGGCTGGTGGTGAAAACAGGTTAATGTGGCTAAAGTGAGGACGTTCGGTGATGGACTTCCGGTGATAAATGAGGAGAAAATGGGAGGATTTAAACCCCCATGGGTCAAGGGAAAGGCGATTACCTCCTGAAGGCTCAAGATTCATTGCGTGACGTCGGCAAAAGGAGCTCTGGGGACCACAGGAGAGGTCGTCACAGCCACGAGGGACCGAGTTCCCATGTTTTAGCTCGATTCTCCGCGGGTGCATGGGGAAATCATGTGTGGGTACCTCGGCTATCTGACTCACCTACAAACAGTGGCCTGGAATTGTTCTTTCTTGCTTGCATAAGTGTGTGTTATTCCCTCCTTAACAACCACAACGTGGATCAAGGGAAATTGTAATGAAAGTGGAGGAACCTCTCTAGATTTCACCCTCGGCGGAAATCCAGCTCCCATCAGAAATAAAACACAAAGGATTACACGGGTTGGTTTGACAGGGGAGCGTTGCGAGAAAGCGCACCTATAAATATGTGTCTTCTCTCGCCGATTTGAGATCCAGGACTGGACAGACGCAGCGAAGGGGAACATAGAGAAGTGAAAGAAAAAAGGAAGAGAGCTCCGAGGCTCGGATGAACCGTTTTTTTTTTTTTTTTTTTTTGTGCCGTGGCCAGGTGGCAGATTGCTGGAGCTGGGAGATGAAAGCAGGAGAAGACCACTGATCTACTGTACAGTACTATGCTGCAGGAGATGGATAGCACCCCCCTCTCTCTCCCTCCTATTTTCTGCGTTTCTCTCCTTCGTGCCCGTGAGCGAGTGATGCATCAGGGTCAGGCGTGGTTGAGTGTTGGGAGGATCAGAGCGGCCGGCGCCCACTCACCGGGGTTGAGACACATGAGGAGGTCAGGGAAGGATATGACGAGGAGAGATACGAGAACCGAGCACGGCGGCAAAAAAAAAAAAAAAAAAGGTGTCTGCTGGTAGTGTATTTTGAGCTCAGGTTGAGAACGAAGCGGAATATTTATCAAACACTCGAGTGAAGGTGGGGTGAAGTCTGACAGCCGGCGGCCAAAATATTTAACCTTTCCCATCGAGAACTCTGACGTACCACCACACTCCGCTGCAGGACATCACGACTCCTGCCTTCCCCCTGTAATCATATGGGTACATTTGCATACCTCCACCTCATAATCGTGCATAATCCAATAACAAGGGACTGACGGGGGGGCTTCCAGTTGAACGTATCAGTAGTCGTCTGTCAGGAGAAAACTTAAGGTGTGCATCCATTTGCATCGCTGATGAGCTCCGGGGCATCTGGGCAGGCAGATAGTTCATATATTGTTCATGAGAGCGTGTGCAGACGTAAATTCTCACCCAGGATCCAGCTGTTCGCTTCGTCTCCCCCCTCTTCTGTCTCTGCTCCTGCTATACGTTATGTCAGTCTTGACATGAGCTGTCATTATTTTTATTTTCATCTGCTTTCTATTCCCAGAACAGAGTTCACAGATTGGATTACTGTGAAGTGTTTCCAGTGAAACATGAAAAGTAGTAGTAGATATTTTGCTGACTGTTTTTTTGAGAATGTCCTTGTGTAGAAGAACCCTGGTATTGATCGGCTATTCGAACCCAAAGACTCAAGCGAAACTTTTCCTCACCCTCGTTTCAGTCGCTTCAGATCTTAAAAAAAAGTAAGCCCCCGGGAAGAGCAGCAGGCATGTGTGACCGTTTTTGCCCTGTATTTTTTTATTTTTCTATTTGCGCAGACATACTGTGAAACTGCAATACAAAGCAGATCATGAAAAAAAACCCATAATAAGAGGTGTGTCAGGAGAGGTCAAGCCACTGGCACTTACAGCGGACCTCCCCATCCGTAAAGAGAAAAACATACGGCAACATAAAATAGCTGAGAGCTGCCTTGAGGAGAGAGTAATATGAAGGGCAACCTGTTCTATAAAAAGTATAAAGTGTAAAATGCTCAAATGGGCGGCCAGATATATATATTTGGGATTATCCAAATAAAGTATACGTGTGGGAAACACTGTCATATTGGAAGAGTTAATATAGTGTTTGGAAATGGCAACACTCATCAAATTTAAATGGAATATTCACTTTTCTCTTTCCTCTGTTTTTGGTCTCAACCTGTTGTTGAGAGGAACATCTAACTCTATAGCTGCTAAGTGCTAAGCTAGTCACGAATTTTGTCTGTTTGACAGCAGGTAGTGTACAGTGGGTTTTAATAGCAGTTTTACCAAAAACAGCAGCCAAAAAGGAAGCGTGGTAAGAGTTAACTAAAACAACAAGCTGATAGAGGCTAAAAAGCACTTTCAGATACAAGTAACCATGTGATCCATTGCGGATCAGTAAGTCTTTATTACAGCTGCTTTAATACATTCTGCACAATAACATGATATAACATTGTTGGATATCGTCATAATGATATGACTCGGGATAAAGAAACAAAAACAAACTTGAAGTCTGGGATCCGGACTAACTCCTCTCAGCATAAAGCAATGTGAACTGCCCCATAGAAGCCCATTAGAGCTAAGTTTCTCATTCCTCAGCCATCATGCAGGCTAATCTCACAAGCTGCCAAATTGCCGGGGCTTCGTCTGATTGGCCAAATTATAGTTAGATTAGAGTTACATGGTGACTGTATGTTCTGATGTGTACTGACAAGCCAACTGTTTCTTCATGTGTATGTGGATCATCCATCATCATCATGTTGCTTCTGCATTCCAGGAAAATAAAAACAATGGCCCTTGGTTGTTTTCAGAAGTGATTGTGTAAACTGATGAAATGCACGATCCTTCCGCACCGACTCACAAGATTTCCCGGGCCTGGGGGTCGGCTGGAAGGGCGTTACATCACACAGCGGCAGTGTACTCTGTCTCTCTCGGGAGCGGCCGTAAGACAAAGGAAGAAAGGGTGGGAAAAGATTTAGCAGGAGAGATTAAAATCTCAGTGGGACGGCGAGAAAACTACCCCTTTGCTGTTCAATCTAACCGAGCTCGGTGGGGGGACTTTATTATTTATATTCTTATTTACGGCGGCTTTGACATTTTTATCTCCGTTCCCACCGGCCAGGCGCAGTCAGAGCATCGCTTTCGACCTTGGAGGAAGAATTCTGCGGAAACTTTTCCTATCTAGAATCACAAGAAACTTTGCAATCTGTTTTCCATTCCTGATACCAAAAACAAAACAAAAAAATTGGCGTTTTGTGTGTGTGTGTGTTCGCCGCATTCCAATGAGAGCAGAAGAGCTTATTACACAGCTGAATGAGTAATGCTTCATGTTGTCACAGGACGGCGAGCGTCAGAGATGAGGATCACCATTGTCCTCCATTGTGTGTCTCTGCTATTGTCATCAGCCGCTAATTAGTAAATAAGAGCTGTTGACACGCCGCTGCACAGTGCTAATGAACACAAGAGGTGTTAAGCCACAGGAGACGCAGTCACAGCTATGTGGTGGAGGTGGGTGGTGAAAAGGCAAAATGGCTGCGCGTGTGTGTGTGTGCTTGAAAAGACAGAGAGTGCGTTTGTGCATGCAGAAATAGCACTAGCGTCTGATTGGGTGTTACAACAATGGACGCCGTAATGCTCCTCGTGTGATGCTCTAATGCATGTACGAGCGTCAGACAGAGAGCTTATGGGATTCGCCCGACGAGCGCCCTCCCGGAGCTTTATGAGATGGTGCTGATGTGACTTTAGAGAAGGAGCTCAGATTGAGACAATAACTTGTAAGCGGCGCCTGCTGGCACCACGCGACGAATGAATGTCTCCCGGGGAAGGGACAGCGGATGCTGTCGGGGGGGTGGACGATGAGGAGGGGTGAGGAAGAAGAGGGAGGGAGATAGTGATCTGTCAGGTAGAGAGGAGAAGAAAAACAATAGTGCGGAATGAGAAACAGGGCTGCCTGGGAGTTGACAGAAAGACATCAGTCCTTGGTGACAAGGACAGAAACCCTTATCAATGAGCTGCACTCTGCAGGGCCAGCAGAGGCAGGAGGGAAGGGGGGGGGCTCCAGGAGCTCCAAAGAGTTTGTTTTCCACAGAAGAAAAGCTGCTAAAGACTCTGCCGTGCCTCGGCGGTGTGGATTTACCGTGGATTTGTCGAGACGCTCACCGTATAGCGACGCCGTGACTGTGTTGAGTTTACGTCCCACCGTTGGGAACACATTGTGACTGTCTGCAAAGTGCTCAGATGGCTTCAGATACATCTGATGGGACCTGCGTCAGAATCTTAACACTGTAAAAACTTCAATATTAAATGCATTCACCAGTTAAATCATCATCATTTTGCAGGTGGAAAGGACCAAGAAACTTAGGCCATACTGTACCAGCAGTGGTGGAGTCTGCCATAATTACAACTGGAACTGACACTGATTTGACCTCATCCCGGTCTCCTAGAAATTACATGTATATTCTACTGCATTCTGAGCCAGTATACCATAAATAAAGTCTGCACTCAGGTCATAAGGTCGGGTCGGTGGACCGTAGGACGGAGTGCAGAATCCAGGGGTTTTTGTTTGTGGTTAAAGAAGATAAAGAAGCCCTTGCATGACTCTGGACTCTCGAGCAGTAGAAAGACACACATTTTTAAGACACAATTTTTAAAATTGGTGCCACATCACCAAAGAAAAAACAGATAATAAGGCATGTGGTACTCAACAAACCAGAATGCCTGCACTGGATCCATAAACACTGATTTGGCGAGGAGACTGTTATGAAAACAGTGAGGCAGCCAGCTGGTCACGAATAACATCATATTACTGCAGCGAAATAGAACACAGGAATATGTTTCTGAAAACACTGACAACAGACAGGACTGTGGTTCACATTTGATCAGCACTGTTGGACACACGTTGGACTTTTGGCACCAAAAAAGTAGGGGGTGGACAAAATGGAAAGAAGTTGGCCATGGACATGTGCAGTATACTGCTGAATTTGGAGCGATCTTTAGGCTGTGGGACACTTAATTCATCTTCAGCTCTGACTTCAGAGATGATTTTTGATTTCATGACCACAGAACTTGACCCCAATAAGCTGGAATCTGACCTGATGACAGGTGTTAAGAATATATAATAACATGGAGCTAATCTTCTTCTGTTGCATCATTAATTGAGTTCAAAGTTTCTTATAGTACAGGTCGTCGTCATCATTATGTTAATAGAAAATATAATTTGGTCAGCATGACGTCTTCCTCAAAATGTCTCCTCTGCTGCAAATTATTTGTGTGTAAACATCATTTCTATGACTTTATTAATTAACTTCAAATCAATTAAAATGTCCAGCAACAAGTTTGTTTTCCAGCCTCATCCGGAGATGATTTAAGCGCCGTTATCTGAGCCTCAGCTCTGCAGGGGTTAACGGCTCTGCAAGTCAGCGTGACTCATCCCCCTCGCTGATGCTTAAGAGAAGCTCGGGATGCATTTGGCTTTCATGATGAAGAAAAAAAAAAAAATTGCTAAGATGCACATGAAATAAAAATAAAAATGTAATGACAAGTTTGATGGATTTTTTAAATAGCTGCTTTTCATATTGACAATACAATTACGTAAGCGGTTGACGTTTAGTGAAATGTCAGTTTTTTGTCATTTAAGTGGACGGGGTTTGATTGAATGTCTTAAAAAAAAAAAAAAAAAAAAAAAAAAAAAAAAAGAAGGGAGATCCAGATCTTTTCTTGTTGTGGTGAGGAGGAACAATGGCAGTCAGAGTGTATAACCAGTCGCGGAGCTCCACGCCGGCTGCTATCAGTATTCCTGATGGGTCCTTGGCCACTAAACTGAAGACCAGTCAGCAAGTGTCTGTAATCTGCTGTGAAAGCTGAGTACTATGAAGGAAACATCTCAAGCGTTCAGCTGGCGACGGCTGTCTGCTCTTTTTGCTAAAGTCAATCTCCCGCTTGACTCTCCCTCTCCTGCCCTGGTGGATGCGTTTGTGTGTGTGTGCGTGTAACAAAGCAACACAAACACACACCCACGCACAGACAGATGGAAACACACGCTGCAACAGAAAAAAAAAAAAAAAAAGTCAGTGAGTCATCCATGCGGGGCTTGTGCCCACAGGGCTGCCAGTGTGAGGGGTGCAGGTGGATGCTGGGGGGGTGGAGGATGGAGGATGGAGGAGGGGGGGACGGGAGCTTGAGTCGCTCTGGTTGACAAATGTCCCCCTTCTTACTTTCAAGCTCCTGTGAGCAGGTGATTGATCAATTCTGAGGACTTCTACGAAGAACAGTAGCACTGCGAGGGACAGAAACGCGAGAGAGGACAAATATAAATCAGGGCCGCGCAACAGATTCTAGAAATTAACGGTGCCTTTCACCCGAGAGTGTGAGATTTCATGTTGGTTACTTTAAATCTAAACAACTGCAGCACAGCTTTCTTTAAAGGGGCTTGGTGGAACTGCTGCATTGTGATGGTAGACAGGAATTGTTACTGTTGCTTTGACCCACTCGTTTGTTTATTGTTGGTTTGTGAATTTATTGATTTTACGATTTGAGTTTCAGTTCAAGTTCTGTTTTTCATATTGTACTTTTACAGTTGTGTTTTAAAAATGTCACTATTAATACTCACTCAATTCACACTTAAAGTTGGACCCAAAAAATGAAAGTCATTATCTACTCACCCTCATTGTGATGGAAAGCCAGGTGAAGTATAGCTCAATATAGCCTCTCGGTGAAGATTTCAGCTTCAAAATCGCCTTTTTTCTTAAATCACTTTTGGATCTCGCGTCTTCCAGAGACTTGGATTACACTGGGCGAGCTGTATAGAAGCATGGAGCTTTCATATTTTTGTTTTTTCTCCCTCATCTACTTCAGCTGTTTGGGAGAACGCTGAGTCGCTGTTTTGCTTTGAAGATCCAGAAATGTTTAGGGGGGCGTCAAAACTTCACCCGACTTTCCGTCGACGTGAAGGTGAACAGATAATGACTGCATTTTTAAACTTATTGGTGAGGCTTTTTCCAACTAAATTTCACCATAGAGAACGAGTGGGAGGCACGTGGACTCGAGGTTGGTGGTTGAAATCCCGCCTCGAGCTACTATTTACACTGTTTATACTACCACTACTGCTGCGGCTCTGTGCCAGAGTGGGTAAAGCACAAGAACATGAAAAAACTCAAACAAAAAAAGTTCCACATCCTTCAAAACATTGTGACTTTTATTGAACTTTCAAACACACATTCTGACATACACTCACTCTACTGTCTGGCTCAGTGGCTAAGAGGTTAGAGCTGATCCCACTGAGCAAAAATGCACCCAAAAGACATCTTTTCAATGTCTTTGCTGACATAGAAAAGATGTCCAGTGGCGATTCTCAGTAGCCTGAATGAGGCACTTTCTTTACCTGGAGAGCTACTTATCAGCTTTATTATATACTATGTTAATATTCCAAACATGCATTTTTAAACAACCATTTTAATGTCCATGTTCTGGAGCGCAAGCTCACGGGTTCAAATCCTGGTTGTTGGTCAGGCAGTGTGAGACAATTTATGTATTTCTAACAATCGACATTCAAGAGATTAAGGCCACTGACCAAGCTGACGTATTTGGCAAGTTTGTAGTGAGAATGTGTCTGTAATGACAAATATAACACCTTAAACATGTAGTATTCTCGACTGCATTGTATTGGAGCGGAGACGGGAACCTGATAAATACAGCAAATAAAACCAAAACGATCATCTTGGAGCAGCTCTGTTTTCTCTGCAAGGGAAGAAAAAAATCACATGTCTGCTGGTAGCACTCCGCTCCATCAGCTGTACAACTAATCGGATGCTGACAGGCACACTGGAAGAAGGGGAACAAAAAGGTGGCCCTGGAAGAGGAATCCAACCTGCAAGTCGAGCATGAACGCGGTGATGGGTGGGGAGAGTGCGCCTGTCACAAACACACCTACTCTACAAAATGTGCGAGCTTTGTTTAGGCGTGTGTGATTGCAGCCCGTCCGTCTGTTCCCTCCTATCTACTGTACCTGCCGCGCTGTTTACTCCAGGGACGGCATGCATCAGTAAAGCAGTAATAATAAATACATTGCTCACCATCTGTACTCTGTATTGACGGATGTGAGGGGGGTTTAATTACCCGGGCGGTTTTGACAGAGGGTTGACTGTTGTCTGTCACTTGGGCATTTTTCTCTGCCGCCATGCACCGGACAGAGATGCTCTCCAGTGAGGCAAAGAGCGAAGGCACAGCAGGCTTGAAATGAAGGTTTAGTGTGTGTAGAGGAGCTTGTCAAAGTCGGATAAACATATACAGAGGGGAAACATACATACAGGGATAGAATGTAGGAACCATGACGGGGAGCTATAGAGTGACTGCAGCCTGATCTGTGTGTGCATGAGTGCTGGCTCGCGGAGTGTGTCGAAGAAGCCCAGGGGAGGGTTGCAAGACAGCTGTATGTACTGTCTAACACCACAAGAGCAGCTGGCTAACTCTTTCTCTCACACACACTGGCACAGAAAAAGGCAGCACACAAGCAGAGGGGGAAAAGGGGGGAAACCTAAAAGTGTAGCGTGAGACCTGAGTACAAGCGATATCCCTCACAGCGGACACAGATTGCCTTTCCGAGATACGCCGCCACCTTCCTCCCCCTGTCCTATGTCAGATCTGTGAAAGGAACAGCTGGAAAGATAGCGAAGACAGATAGGAAAAAAAAAACAAAATGGGCCAGTCTCCTTGCGAAACCGATTTCCGACATGAAAGCAGCGCCGCGTCACACCGCATTAGGCCGGATATAGATTGAAGATGACGCGCGCACCGATATTCAACACAAAAATTGAAAATTGTGCGCAGAGGCCTCTGTGGACCTGACAAAACTGCCCGCCCACAAGTGAAATCAGCAGATTGTATTCTCTCACCTGCCATGCTGACATGAAAGCTTCCTGTCTTCATGCTGTCTGAGGCAATTGCTTTTATTTTTCAGTCGCAGGGCAAAGTCAGCGTCACCTGTTCTCCCTCTTTAACCTCCCAAAAAATAAATAAATAAATAAATGCAGCGTACCTAACAAAAGGATGTGGACAACTTTGGAGTATTGCAGTGTAATAGAAGGGCAAAGTGGGGGCCATTTGGGGTATCAAGTTTTCTGGAAGAGAGAACCAATTCGCACTTGTTCTGTATCAGAATATCGTGTTTTTCAAAAATTTGTCAATGGCCACTGAAGATGGAGGCGATTTACGGGGGCTTTGAACAGGACTGTGACTCTGTGGACAAGATGACAGGAGGGAGGTGAAGCGCCAGAGAGAGGAAAGCATCACTAGCAAGTGAAGAATACAGGTAGAGTATTTCCACGTCTCACTTGGTGAATTTAGGATTTATATCAACCAAACCAGAGGCGACTGTGGGAAGATAAACCAGGACCGTTTTTGTGAGTTTTAGCTAATTTATGTGAGAGTTTGAAGAACTACTGGTGTTAAAATAGCTCTTTTCTTGACATTTTGTGAGTTAATCTTGTTTACTTACTAGGCTTATAAACCTCCCAGATGAAACAAGACACATCTCGTGGTACAAAGTGGTATTAAGGGTCCGGGCTAGCTGGTTAGCATGCTACAAATTGCCCCTTTAACACAAGCTTTGCTCTTTGTACAACTTGATCAGCATTTTAAATGTTTCACTTTTGGTTTTTGGGTATTTCTTGTATAAATTTCTAGAATTTCTGTGTTTCTATTTAATCTGAATTCTGAATCCACTACAGTGGTGATTCAAGCCTCCAGCGCACCTGATGAAGCATGTTGCTTGGCAAGAGCTATTAACCATAGTGACCCGCAGAAAAGAAAGGGGATTAAAAAAAATGAGCAGAAATATTGAATGGCTGGAACATTAACCTACGCTAGAATTCAGTCAACCAGAAGATTCCCACGTTCTACGAGGAACACTGAGGTCATCATTAAAGAAAGCCTTCAAACGCTCATTCACGGGGAGGTAAAATACTCCTGGATCACACGGCTTCGTTCCCCCCCCACCTCGCTCCTCGGTCAGGGCTATGTTGTGTTCACTTAAATGAGACTCATTTACGGAAAACACACTTTGTGAAAAATTACATAATCTCCCGTAGCTTGTTGCTGCCTCCTTTGATATCTAGCCGCTCAGACAAGGGCACTCTCCTCGTCTCCCATGTATCTAATTAGCGGCGGACGGTCCCCGCGGCGGCCGCTGTGAGGTGGTCGCACCGCCGTCATTAATCCTTCAGCTCTCCTGCAGAACACCACTGTACTTTACTTAATTTAACAGGCGCAGCAGGGGCACGGGTCAGTGGCTGATAGCTACCCTCAAACCCACACACACACACGCACACACAAACAGGCTTATCTGCAGAGATGCAAACACACACATACACAAGGCAGCATCTGGTCCGGCCAGGAGGTGAGTCAGGCCCGTTGAACCTCCATGCCCTGCAGACTCAATATGCCGCCCGGTTGTGAATAACACCACCTTTTGGCTGTGTGCTGCCCGGTGTCTGCTTTCAGACTGCTGTTGTACACAACCTCACAGGACGTAAACAAACGGCCACGCAGCCCCGGAAGATGACCTTGCCTCTCAAAAATGAACATCCATATACACATGTGTTTTATTTACATCGGCCTGGTACTGCTGCTGGAACAAAACTACATTGTCATTTTTAAATTGGTGTTCACTCCCTGTATCTAAAGACATGTCTGCAAAACACGTGCATATAAACCCGCAACCTAATTACATGAGAAAATGTTATTATTTAACATATCTGGCAATGCATTTGATCTGCTTTCCAACAAAATATCAGATTTTGCAGCTCAGTATCCATTCTTATTGATGAGTGATTACACACGATGTATGATCTCTGATATATAACCACAGTCACCTTTCCCTTAATCACAATGCTTTTGTTGCCTAAACCTGACTGCATACTGTGCAGGAGTTGAACCATCCACACTGAACACCTTCCAGGGACTCCAGTGCAGTAACATAAATTATCCAGCCTGGGAGTAGAAGGCCATTCCTGTATATTATTATTATTAATATTTTTTTAACAAATGAAAATATTGAATAAATTCACATGTTTATGTGTGTCTTTGGGCCAACTTCAACTTTAATCAAAGTCCACTGAAACGTTTCACTCTAACATCTCACAAGGGAGGATGTTGACTTGTTGCATCATCTAGATCAGGGGTCTCAAGCTCGCGGCCCGCGGGCCAACTGCGGCCCGCAGGACGATAGTTTGTGGCCCCCGCCTTCATATGAAAGTTTAATGTTAGTGCGGCCCGCGGGTTTGATATGAATGCTGTCCTGATTTATGCTTCTCCGTATCCGTCGGTACGCAACGACGCAGAGCCCTCTGCGTCGTGGCGTACTCTCTCCGACCCCCTCTCCGTCAGCTTACGAGCACCTCCCCAAACAACAGAGAGCTCACGGAGACTGCATCGCTCTGATTGGTCCGCTAGAGTTACCTCATTTCCGGAATCCCGATTTGCCGGCCGTATTCATTCCACAACAATAACGTCGCCACTCGTCTCCTCTTTAGTTCTCGTCTCAGTATTTACAATAAAACAATCCGTTGTTCAATGTCGATCAGTTCCAGTTCCAACAAATGTCTTCTCTGTGTCTCCATTGTTCGTTGTTTGTGGAGGAACGAGGCCGGGCCGTAAATAAACTAGTTTATAATCGTAACGGAAAGAAACGCATCGCCCTCTATTGTTAGCGCTAGCTCCATGCTAGCCACGAGCCGAACTTTTCGAACTTTATTAAACTTTTAATTTATTTAATTTAATGTTAAACTATATTCAGCATTGTTGGGCACCACAAACACTTCGTGTTTCCATGGTTTCTGACCTTCAACCAATCACGAACTGTGCCGTGCTCGACGTCATATGCAAGCGCAGGACCCGGGGCCGATCTGGCGCCGGCGGAAATAACACACTGCAGAAATTACGTTCTCCGTGCGTCGGCTAAACACTGACACTGAAACCTCAACTCGACAGTGACACCCAGTGGATATATATATATTACACAGCCCGAAACATGTCTTTTTCAAAGCCTGTAGTGAAGAGAAAGGTTGGTGATGAGCACAGACAATTTCAGGAAAAGTGGGAAATGCAATATTTCTTTGTTGAGCACAGGGGCACCCCAACGTGTCTTATTTGCACAGAGAAAGTTGCGGTGCACAAGGAGTACAATTTGAAACGTCATTACACAACTAGACATGCTGAGGAGTATGCAAAATACCAGGGAGATGAGAGAGCCAACCGGGTTGCCAATCTTAAAACATGTCTACTGAGGCAACAAGATTTCTTTAAGAAAGCAACCAAAGAGAATAACGCAGCAGTCGAAGCTAGCTACGTGGTTAGTGAGATGATTGCTAAAGCAGGAAAGCCATTCACAGAAGGTGAATTTGTCAAAAAGTGCATATTACAGGCTGCAAGTATTGTCTGTCCAGAAAAGAAAGGTCAGTTTAGCAACATCAGCCTTTCTGCCAACACCGTGGCAGAGCGCATTTCTGACCTGTCAAGTGACATTTATGATCAACTGTGTGAGAAAGCAAAATGTTTCAGTGTATACTCTATCGCTCTTGATGAGACCACCGACATCACCGACACTGCCCAGCTCGCAATGTATGTCCGTGGTGTTGATGACAGTTTTGAAGTGATGGAGGAGTTGCTCACAGTAATTCCAATGCATGGCCAGACCACCGCTCAGGAGATATTTCACCAGCTGTGTGATGTCATTGAGAATACCGGTTTGCCATGGAAGAGGTTTGTTGGAATAACAACTGATGGAGCGCCATCAATGACAGGGAGGAAAAATGGACTTGTGGCACTTGTTCAAAAAAAACTGGAAGAGGAGGGTGTGGAGGAGGCCATAGCTCTGCACTGCATTATCCATCAGCAGGCCCTTTGCAGCAGATGCCTGAAGTTTGACAATGTGATGTCTGTCGTTGTGAAATGCATCAACCAAATCAGATCCAGGGGCTTAAAGCACAGAAGGTTCCGTGCTTTTTTAGAGGAAATGGAGTCAGAATATGGGGATGTGCTCTACTTCACCGAGGTACGTTGGCTCAGCAGGGGAAACATGTTGAAGAGATTTTTTGAGTTGAGAGCAGAAGTGAAAGCCTTCATGGAGAAGGATGGGGTGGCTGTTCCTGCGCTAAGTGATCCCAAATGGCTCATGGACTTAGCTTTTCTTGTTGATATCACACATGAGCTTAATGTGCTGAACAAGAAGTTACAAGGCCAGGGGCAACTTGTCAGTGCTGCCTATGACAACGTGAGAGCATTCTCCACAAAACTTGTGTTATGGAAAGCCCAGCTCTCTCAGACAAACCTTTGCCATTTCCCAGCATGCAAGGCACTCGTGGATGCAGGCACACCATTCAGTGGTGAGAAGTATGTTGATGTCATTTTGAAGCTACAGGAGGAATTTGATCACAGATTTGCAGACTTCAAGACGCACAGAGCCACATTTCAAATTTTTGCGGACCCCTTCTCCTTTGATGTGCAAGATGCCCCTCCTGTGCTTCAAATGGAGCTCATTGACCTGCAGTGCAACTCTGAACTCAAAGCCAAGTTCAGGGAGGTGAGTGGAAAAGCAGACAAGCTTGGGCAATTTTTGAGAGAATTGACCCCCAGCTTCCCTGAGCTTTCCCGAATGTTCAAGCGGACCATGTGCCTTTTTGGGAGCACATACTTGTGCGAAAAGCTCTTTTCCACCTTGAACTTCAATAAGTCCAAGTACAGGACCAGACTTACTGATGAGCATCTTCAAGCCCTACTGAGGGTCTCAACTGCTTCCTCCCTCAAGCCAAATGTGGCTCAGCTATGCGAGAGGAAGCGCTGCCAGGTCTCTTGCAGCAAGAAGTAGGCAAGAGAAGCCATGTTCAGGACAGTTCATGTTCAATGTTCCACATTGTTATTCAGAAAGTTAAAGGTTAAAGACCTGTTAATACAGACATTTGAATCTGAATAATAATAATTAGATTTCTCTAGTAAGCAACTCTATGTTTCTTAAGTCTTCTATATCTGCTGTATTATTATTATCATTATATATATATATATATATATATATATATATATATATATATATATATATACACATACACATACACATACACACACACACAATATGTATATATTAAAAATGACACCATATATCAACATTTTATTATGACATAATTTTTTTCTTCATGTCATAAGACATGACATTTTACGAATACGACATTTTATTTATTTATTACTGATTTATTTATTTATTTTCTTATTAATTCTTAATTTGTTTATTTATTTTTTTCATCTTATTTTGTGTTAAAAAATAAAAATAAAGACATTTAAGAACATTGGAATGTTTTTATCAGAGCTTTTCTTGTGGAAAACCTGATGCGGCCCAGCCTCAACCAGACTCTGCCTCCAGTGGCCCCCAGGTAAATTGAGTTTGAGACCCCTGATCTAGATCATCACACTCAGGTAAATAATCAGCCATTGCTTCAGAAATAAATCTTGCTGGCAGTTCCTCTCTCCAACTTTTCCCACTGTGGTCTCCCTGCAACAACTCACCTCTCGTGAGATTTCAGAATGAGACTTGTCCTTGAGCGAGATTTTTATGTTTATGGTTACAAATAGGAGCAAATATGTGTATCTATAGGTGTATATATGTTTCAGATACTTCGAATAACAACCTCAGCCCAAAGACATTTAGTGGAAGTTATTCTGATGGTTGCTGTAAAAGGAAAACATTGCAGCTATTTTAGCTGTGTTGCGGCTGCCAACTGAGGCGATCCACTGGACAAATTCCGACATTTTGTAAGTATCAATCATTTACACACTAAAACATGCACTGCAAATATAGGGCCCAGATTTAAAAATACCAGAATTCTCCTTTTCACTGTAGAGGTTGTTAATCCAGATACTGGATCGTAGTTGTATCGTCCTCTCTCGCAGTATTTTAAACTGCGTCACAGCGTTTTGACATCAGTTTGCTGTCCTTTTATTAAACTGAACTTCCTGCTTTATACTTCACTTGTACCTGCAGAAACACCTCCGGACCAAACATAGCTCTATTTTCAGTCTAAAGACATTCACACCTTCTTGCTTCAGCGTTTCACTGTGGCATTTAAACATCTCAGCACCTGCGAGAAAAGTGAGAAAATGTTGCCATCCGGCACGATCAGCATGACACCATGCTTCCCCCAAAGCATTTAAGCCAGCGCTAATGAGCTGTATATGAGTGTAATTTGTAAGAGCAGGGACAGGAAGTAGACATTTAAAGTGTTTCTTTGCGAAAATAAAGTATTCCATCATATGGTACTGTGTCTCCTCGGGATTAAAATGCATGCCGGGAGGAAGTAAAGGCTGTGCATGCTACTGAAGTCGGATATCATGAATCCTTGACTTGTGCAATAAAAGCGTCGCTCTGTCTGTGAGAAGAAGAATAATCAAGACTTTTCTTTTTTTCTTTTTTTTTTAAGAACCTCTTCGCCTCTGGCCCAAAAGCCGAAGGCTCAGCACTCGCTGGCACGTGAGCAATAATGGAGAAGATAAGCGGTGTGTGAACACTGGGTGAACACTTCACCAGCAGCGTAATTCAGGTATAAATCTCAGGTTTATGTGGAGCATAAAAAGGGAGGTTGCAGAATGTAATTCCAGGCAAGTATCTGATTCTGTGAAGCAAAGACTGAGCTGGAGGGCTGAGGTGAGGCAGTCACTTCGCTATGAAAGTGGATATTGGAAAGAGGAGCGCGGGGAGGAGCAGGAGGAGGAGGAGGAGGAGGAGGATGTTGGACAGACAGACAGAAAAAGAAAATATGGAGGGGGTATGAGAGGAAGAATAGCTGACAGCGAGGCTGAGAGGAGACTAAAAGAAAGGAAGGGGCCAGAAAGACTGGAGGGCAGAAATTGCAGAATTGTGGGCCGAATGTACCGAGCAGAAACCTTCCTTAATTCAGGCGCAGTATGAATGTGTGTGTGTGTGTGTGTGTGTGTGTGTGTGTGTGTGTGAGAAAGGCAGCAGAGCCCGAGGCTGTACCCGCTGAGAACAGTTAGACCGGGAATCAGACGGCTTGTTGGAGACGGATCAGCTCAGGCGAGGAGAGAGATACTCGTATACAAACCTCAGAAGGCCGCGCGTCCGATTTGTGCAACGCGGCTGCAGCTTACCGACCGCTCATAACGCGGACTTAGATTAATCGCGCCGTAATGTTTGCCTCGACCCCACCAAAATAACATCACGCCAAGCAGCTCCGAGAGGGATGAAGATAAAGATAGGATGTGTGTGTGTGAGGTGGGGGGGGCAGATGGTGCTTTTGCTTGCATGACAACGCGAGCGTGCACGAAAATTCATGAGGAGGGTCACTGGCTCTCTGAATGCATTATTAAAAACTTGAAAAACTTGTCGCATTAACACCTGTTGTGCGGATACAAGCGGGGAGAGAGTGGGCGCTCTCCGTGCAATGAGTAATTTGAGAACAATTAAATACTACAAGGAGACACTATAGGTCTGAGTGTGTGTAACACGGCGGCTGAAGTGTTTGTGTCAAATTTGGCATCCGGAGTGCTTTAATTGGGAGTTTGGATGCGGAAGAGAGTTGTTAATTCCAAGGTTGAGACACCATGCACCCTGTTAGCACTCCGACCTGCACATACGTACATCGCTGGTGATTTAAAAGCACTACAGACGGCACTTGTGCAGTATCTCAGCACCTTTTCAAGGCTGAGTAGGTCGTGTGTGAGTCGAGATTCATATCTTTGCACTAAATGCTGAAATGACACTTGATCAGATGCGCCGTGGGATAACCTCTCTCAGCAGAGTACGGGAGGGGTGTCCAACTGTTCGGTGAAGTGCACGTAATATCAATTTCATAAAGGTTATCTATCACACAAGTCCTCTAAAATACCTTAATCAATTATACATAAGTGCTGCTGGAAGACTCAGTGCAAGTCTTTTCACTCCAGGTTCAGGCTGATGGGTCTGTCTGTGTGCAGTTTGTCTGACTGAGAGCGGATATCATGTAACTAGGAGGTGATCTGCATCACCACACGAGGCTCATCAGAATGACTCCCAGACATTTGATTGGACCTGTGAGCTTACCACTTAGCCCGCCCCCTGTGTCCGATGTTCACTGAGGTGTTTTTTCAGAGGACATCCTTTGAACAGAAGGTTACAATAACTCTTTGTCCTGTCCCTTCTGTGTAACAAGCTTTAAACAATCTACTAGTGTGCTGATGACCCAGTAGCTATTACAGCCCTGCATTTCAATGTTGCATATGACACCTGAAATCTAACTGAAGTCCAGCAGTGAAGTTGCCACACTTGGTACCGCTTCTTTTTTCATCAGTCCAATTTTTTTTGGATTCTAAGAGAATTTTTTAGATCTTTTTATCTCTTTTTCATGAATATTATAAAGAAAAGTCATCATTTTCCATGAAAACTTATGCCAGTTTGATTTTGTTGTCATGAAAAATTCAGACTTTTCTTAAAAATATATAAGAAAAGAAGAAATTCCACTAAATTGCAACACAAACACGTGTCTCATTCAACCAGTAATGAAAAGATATGCAGAACATTTAATAAATTATGCAATTTGAAGAGAAAAAATGCTCACATTTGATTGTTAACACAACAAAAGTGTCTCACTGTGGCTGCTGTGAATGTCTTTACAGTGCAGTTATTTGGCCTACACACACACAAATGTGACAAAATCTTGAAATAGTTGGTGCAACTCATCCTGTCATTAAAGTTGTCCCTTCTTGAGACATTTCACACAAAACTACAAATCACACTCTCATCCCGGTGCCAAGAGGAACACCGAGTGAAACCGCCAAGTCCGACTTCATCCTCTGAAGACGTACAAACAACAAACCTTTATTCCCGTCCATCCACAGATCACTGAAGTCGGTACAGTTCGTTCTCTGGATACCAAAAACACTGTTTCCTATACAAGTTGCCATGTATCAGTTTGATTGGTTGCCATACAACAAAAAGAAGGTGGACTTATCTAATAGGAGATAATAGAGATGCGATAAATGATTATGATCCTCTGGAACGAAGAGAAAATCATTTTAACAACTACTTTAATGTGAGTCAGGACTTTAACCGAAAAGAAAGAATGAACAAAATAAGTCATTCCTCTGGCTCTGCTGGAGGAAAAAGTCTGGGGATTACCTCTGGACACCCTGCAGGACTGTGCACACTTTTATGGCGATCCATCCAGCAGCAATATTTCAATGTGGACTGAAGAGCAATAATGCAATGAGGTTCATAACACCCTACTGAGAGCTTTTTTTTCCCCCTTCTTTCTATATGAAGATATATTCTCGCCATTCATCTAAATCAACTTCTACCTGTTAACTTTTCCAGGCGGTATAACAAACCTCGCCATAAACCTGTCGCTCCCTCTGTGCCGCCATAAAACAAGCATCTGCTGCTGTCATCCATGAAGCCAGGCCATGTCTCCCTGTATCAAAAGCCGCCATATGCTTCGCTGTAAGAGCTATTTTGCACAGAATGTGGGAAATGTTCCTCCAAACTTTGATTTAATAGACACGACGTTATGGGCCAGCTGCCTGGACAAAGATTTTTACGAGTTGTCCCCACGGAGAAATATAACAGTCACAAAATGAGATAAATGTTAGCGCTAATAAAAGTCAAAGTAACTCCTTCTCTTCTTCATTTGCCGATAATACCGAGCCAAATATCACCCTGAATAGGGTGAAAGATGTCAGCCTTGCTCCGCTGCTGTGAATTTGGAAAGCTTATTGCGCCACAATGTGCCATCAGGACAAAGCAAAGTGACTTCAGAGCAGCTCCCGAGGGAAATAATTACACATGTCTGCTGTTTGGGCTTTGGCACAGGGGAAGTCGCAGTGAGGAAGTTTGGGGAATTAAGAAAAGTCAGAACTAACACAAACTCGCTCGGAGCTCGTGATGGCAGTAATTAAAAAGGAGCAAGAGCTGGACTCAAAGGAACGTGTTGGCTGGCCCTCACACCTGCCCTCATGTCGGGACGAATCATGCACGCTGCTCAGTCACTCCTGAACTTCAAACTCCAAGAGGAGGGAGACAGAAATGTTTTCAGGTTATTCAAGTTAATATCTGTCAAAACAGCGGCAGTGTCTGTGTTCCAGATTTCCAGACTTCAGCTGTTCATTAATTTCTTCTGGCTGAGCGCAGACACCAGAAACCAGGAAAAAAAAAAAAAAAAAAAATCATCCGATACAGCGTGCTAATAAGCCAAGTGTATTTACATTTTCTGACATCAGACTCTGTCGGGTACGAAAGGAATCCACACAGCGCTCCTTTTTCTCAGCCCAAACTGAAGTTTTGAGAGCTTGCAGTGTGCAGCTTTTTCCTCTAATGTCATTGTTAATGGATCCCAGCGGGCTCACTCATCCCCCCCAATAGCTGACAAAAGGAGCCTTCCAAACAAAGCATGCGGTGGGTGGCTGGTCATTTCTACTGTTACGGGGCATGAATTAATGAGTAAACGCATTGAAAAGCTCACAAATGACCAATCACCCAATGCAAAAAGAGTTGTTTGCACTTGGAGGAATAAAGCGTCACGGCCCTGCTGAGACCTATTAATGGTGTCAGTTGTGGAGAGCGTCTGAATCCAAACTTTCTAGAATCGGGAACTTTGGCCATTAATATTGTTAGTACGACTCTTGTTCGGCTTAAGACCAAAACAAACATCAAAAAGTTTGAAATGTACTTTAACTTTGAGCAAAATAATGCTGGATATCTTCATCTTTATCCTTCCTACAGATCATAGCAGCTTCCTCTTCCGATCATCACTACTTCTACATCCACTTTCTGTAATTTCCACAACAAAGTGGCTTCATTTGTAAGAACATTCTCAAGTTTTCCCAAAACAATATTCGACCTGCATGTCACAGATATGTTGAGTCCACTGTGTAGTCACAAAAGTTAAGAAACGACTTCTGTTTCCTTGAATACATTCAGCGACTGTTCACTTTGCATGCAAATGTAACAGAACTATACCCAGCACAGTTCGTGTTACGCTGTGAGATGAGTCTTTGAGCATTAAACAATGATTTGATCAGCCGTCTCAGCAGAGCGGCGCTTGAATTACCGTTCACCTCTGTTAAACGGAAACGTTTTTATGGGCCGTGATCAAATCAGAGTTTTATATCCTGATTATAGGAAATAGGAAATATTTCATTAAGAGCCATGAAACACAGTATAAGTATTTGCAGAGAGGTGCTTAACTCACACAGAAGCAAAACTCCCGTGGTCAGATTCAGTTAGTGTTTGTGGGTGGGAAGCCAGTGAGGGATCGTGTAGGCGCTGCCGCACTAGATTCTCCTACTGGTTGGTTTTGGCGACTGCATGATTGGTGGTGGGAGCCACAGAGATCAAGTAAATGAAAAATGGTGGCATCCATTTTGCTGCACTCGGCTGATGTCACTTACCAGAGCACCACTAATTACTCCTGATAATCTGTGATGTGTGACAAAAACAGTCAAAAACGATTTTTTGAGGTTAGCACAGTTCTTTGCATGTATTGTGATTCATGCCAAGTAAAAACAATTATCAGTGCCTTTATCCCCATTAATCATTTACATAATTTGTTTGGAAATTAAAATGTATTATCTGGTGCAACTAAATTATGTGCTGGTGCGCTGAAATGAAAAAGTGAAGTGCACCAGTGCAACCAGTGCAGGAAGTTAGTCTGGAGCCTGTAGCTCCACCAACATCCCCTTAAATGTCACCATGGTACATTACCAATAACATTTACAAATGTGAACATGTTAGTGGTTTGCAGAAACAATATTTTATTCTCCCAACTTTGATAGATTATCCGCCTGTCCAGTCCTGTCCTTCACCAGAAAATGGCTGTAATGCACAACTTGCTGTTTGTGAACAGGAGAAGGAGAAAATGCCACCATGAAAACAAACGTTTTCAGTTTTCTGCACCAAAGTGTGGCCATAGCCTTCAGATTGTGACTTTTTAGAATTGTTCTTGTGTTGACACTTTACACTTGTGTGTTCCGCTGCAAGCCTGCGCTGAAACTACTTCATAAATAAATAAGAAGCTTTTGAAAATATAGCCTGCTTCTCCGTATCCAACAAGTGTGACACCATCAGCCATGTGGGAATACACTCAATGTATATCCATGTTAAAAAAAAAAAAATACAGCATTAAAATTTAAATCTCCATGGCAACACTGCCTGTCACAGCTAAATCAAGGACACCCGACGATGTACACAAGCTTTATTTCCAGCTATTAGGTGCCATGGAACCGTCGGCTGGCAGCTAAAAGGCCGGCAATTTCAGGCTCGCCAGCGAGGAAGGGATCAGGCTCGGTCTCACTTTCAAAAAAACCCACCCTGCTCCGTCCCTGAACCCTGGGGTAAAGGAGAAAACTATGTGATCGCCCTCAGCCATGAATGATTCAACAGCTCTCACTGACTTAGATTTCTGAGTCTGCAGTGCTCGCAAACAACCTGAGGGGACAAATGAGGACTCGCTGCAGCACTACAACCATTAAAATGTGCGGAAATGTCACCACCTCTGAGACGAGCAGCGTTTGGTTCGTTTTGATGAGATCTTGTACATAACGTCTGAAATACCACCTGAAAACGCACCCGTGACTCATTTGTGATGCTTTCCTGCCATCACTGTCGATGGGCTCTGTACAGTCCCGCTGCTCCCTTTACATAATGCAATCCCCGGCAGCATCCAGGCGTGGAGATTAATATGTCAACTGTCACTATATTAACCTGGGCCTAAATATGCAAGAGATTAAATGGAAACTGAACTGGATCCGCATGAAGCTCCCCGACCACTTGGCCCCCTCCCCCACGTGAGCATTTAGGCTTGGAGTGCTCGCTGATAAAAAGCCTTTTGGTGTCAGTGCCGGACGAGAGACAACAGCGAGAAGAGCACTCCATCACTCTTCGGACACAGGTGAACAAGCATTATCGCGCAGGACATGTGTTTTCCTGGTTTGCTGTCACAAACGTGATCACAGGCTTGCAAACTTCCTGCAGTTTGAGCCCTTTTTCCCAGGCACAGAATCTGTAGAACTGCCGGTTTCTTCCATGTGTTAAGGTCGGGGAAGGGGAATCGACTGTTTCAAACGGTGTTTCAGTGGCAAGAATCCGTTCTTCCGTTCTGTGGAAATATAAATGTCGGAAGTCAAATGTGAGGGCAGAGAGGATAACATCAGTAGGCTGTAAGTGGTGAGTGGGTGACTTCAGCATGTGAACCAGGGAGACATACGTTGAACATTTGACCTAGAGGAGGAACATTGCTGAGAAAATCAAAGCCTTTGAAAGGTCTTCCTGATGTGTCATATTTAGAGGGTATATTGAGCTTCATCTGTGTTATAAGGTCCACTTTAATGTCCAGTAACCCTTCGAAATAAAACTTTATGAATAAAAATCAGACAAGAACGCTGTATGTTAGATGTAGTCGCTTACTTGACTGCAAAGCCTTCATTTGGAAAGTGTAACCAGAAGTCGAGTTTGACATAATGAATTTAAGCAGGGATTAGAAAACGCTGTGTAGTTATTGTATTTCTAAGTTTAATCCCTTTCAAATGCTTGTTAGTACTGCGTTATCATGCAACACTGCCTTTTTGTACAGTCTGACCCTAACTTGATCCACACTCCTCACTTGCCGAAAAAGTGTTTGGTAGAGTATTCACAGTCTAAGCATGCAGGCTTCGCCGAAAGTTGAAAATGTGTGACTCTCGTGGTTATTGTGTTTTTTTCCTAGTTGGTTTTTTTCTTGTCCTCTTTTGTCTGCGTTGCACGGGGAGGGAAATGCACGTCAGCTCATCTTTACAGACTGATCTGACATGAAAAGAATCTCCTTGACAACTAAAACTCGTCTCACTCGCGGTGTTTTGTGGTTTATGAAACTGATTTTGTTTTCCTTGCGCACAAAGATGATAATTGACAAATTAATTGCAGTTCTCTTGTGAAAGGCAAGATGCAAATTAACATCTCTCTGTTTAGTTAACATATTTATCATATTATGCTCTATGGGTAATTGCCTTTCCTTTATTGTGTTATGCGTTAGGGTTAGTGTTGGTCCAAACCAAAGGGAGTTACTCTCTGCCACAGACAACACTAATCCTGCACTGCCTGATACGCCTGGTTCAGTCACTTATTGTATGTGTATCACTATTTAACACGGGTTATAAAAATATATTTATATTTTTATAATTTATTATAGAATGTGTACATTCCAGTCAGCCAGCAGACATACAGTTGCTACTGCTGAGGCAGCGTTATTTTAGATCACACTACCTTGCCCGGCATGACCAACCCTGCTCTGCCTCTGATCGGCCACATCTTGCCCTTTAATGAGTGATGTCTCACAGTGTGAAAAAAAAAAATGTTTTTTTAAAAATTGAAGTGTCTAAATCTATTCTACCAGGACCCCCCCAAATAAAAGTATGAGCCTGGAAATTAGCATAATATGACCTCTGAAATGCAACAACACTCATATGGCGACAGGTCTGACTAACCTGCAGCATGACACACCGAGGTAAGATGTCAGAAATGACTTGGGACCCCTTGAAATGTTCTTTTAGGACAGTGCCTGTTCTGCTACAGGAGGCCTGTACATTAAACACTCAATTACTTATTCTTTAGAGTGGAGGGAAATACTTCCAAGGACATTTGTAGCTCCACCTCTGGGGCTTTTTTTCTCTCACCCGTGACTTTTTTCCTTCTATGAAGTGTGTGTTCCTGCTGCAGTTGGTCGTATAGAGTTCCTAGTTTAGGCGACACTTGCTGACACAGCTAAAACAGCATCATGCACGGCGCCCCTATAAAAGGTGAGCCTCGGCTTGCATCAAAGAATCACAGAGTTTCAGGCTGGATAAAAAGATAAGTGGCAGAAAAGCCTTGCAGATAAGAGGGGAAGAAAAAGACTGTTTAAAGATTTAGCAGAGCTTTATTTTTCCAGGTGTGTGTATGTGTGAAAGAGAGCTCATTTTTTAAAGAGGAGCCCTCGAGGGAATCATAGACAGAGATTCTCTGTACGTTATTGCCTAAACTGTTCTGGGATCATTTTGGACGCATTTTAGCTGTCACTGCACTTTACCAATCGCTATATATCCAGCTTACAAAACAAGACAAATATGAGTCAGAGCAGCCTCAGGGAGATGAATGTGCCATGTTTCTCTTTTTTTATGTGGCAGCCTTATTTTGAAATTGCACACAGCTGAGTGGAAGAAAGCTACTGCAGCTGGTTTGTGATGTGGCTCTTGTTGAACAGCAGGCAGGTTTAACTTCAACATGTGGGTAGAAACCTAAAAAAAAAAAAGAACACCCTCCAAACACCTGCCAGAGGATTTTATGCATCGGCATCATAAAACAAGTCTGAGGGCCCACATCTCGAGTGCCACTTCAGCTTTTTTTGAGGAATCATCTGAAAATCTTCTACTCATCTCGCTATGTTTTCGTCGATCTCTTCCTTTAGAAATACCGGTCGACCAGCAAAGCCCGCCTTTTCGACTCTCTGAAAAACACCTTGCTGAAAGGAAAAGAGAAAAAAAAAAAGAACTCTGAACACTTTGTTCCTTGCAGTCTTTACTCGGCACATCACAGACAGCTCATGTGCAGGACAGAGAGAACCAAAAGAAACAGCTGCACATGTAAAAAAAAAAATGAATAAATACAGTGAAAATAAAAAAAGAAAAAACTTGAAAGATTTGTCAGATCCCTTCAAATATTACACATAATTAAAAGCTGAATACGATCTGACATCACAGCCTTGGTGTCGTTTCAGGAACATCATAATTAATGTTGCTCCAGGACAAATCGTTGCAATCAACATTGTAATCATGTTTTGGTAATGTTGTAGATTTGTGACTCACGGAAAAAGACGAATTGGAGAAGTTAACCATTCTGACACTTGTTTAACCACGTGAAAAGGTCCATTTTTATCCAAACCATGTTTTCCTAAACCTAACTGAGTATTTTTGTTCCCCAGACCTAACATACATTTTTTCCCCTAAACTTAACCCGAAATATTTATTCCCTAAACCTAACCAAGTATCTCAGTTCCCTAAACCTAACAGAGTATTTTTATTGACTAACCAAACAAACACAGAATTGGAAAGTAATATTTGGACTTGTGAACAGTGTCATCATTTGTTCCAAATAGGAAACCAACCCCTGTCCTGTACTCAGCCCTTTCAGCAATGACAGTCTGCTCAAGATGTGGACTGGATGGTCCTGGAACAATATTAATGATGATGTTCCAGAAACGTCAACAGCAGTTGCAAAACTGCCACATCGTAACAGCAGGGATTGCTCAGTTACAATGATGGTCCTGGTGCAACACTGAACATGTTTTCTAAAAACACCACCAACAGTGATATCAGGTACACCTAAACACAACACGGTTGGAGATGCCCAGACTTCCTGTCAGAAACTCACTGTTTTTGTAGCTGAAAACGTCGCTGGAAATTGTCCTGAGGTCCCCTTAAAAATAACCAGTGGCGTCACACTTAAAAACATCTTGTATGACTCCACTACTATCTTCTCGACCTCCAGGACATCACGTATTGTGTAAATGTCAATAGCGTACATGCGACACATACAAAATGTGAACACATCAGTCATTTGGAGTCATTCTGGCGACTGGACTGGTGGACATGCTGTCTTTTATTCATGCACCTCTCCAGGAAAAGCCTCTTACCTAATGGCCTCCCTTGTCGTTGCACTGAGCCACCGCCTGACTTCAACAATTCATGTCAGGTTTATGTTTGTAACCCCACGCTGACAAACTAATGGATGAGGCGTCGTCTCTTTCTGCCCGAGCTGATGGCCTGTCTTGAAAGGAGCCGCATGGTGGAATAAGCCAGCAGGTTGGTGAAATAAAGATAATGGCCATTATCTCCTCACCGCTTGCCGTAATTGCCAGATGTCCAGTGACCTCCCGACAGGTGTGCTCTGCATCTCCTCCCCTGCTGCTCCCCGGCTGAGGAGAGGATGTGCTCTACGTTTGTCGTGTCAGAGAGTGGCATCCATCAGCAACTTCTCTGTAAGTACAGTGTTGTCTTTTTTACTGGCGACGGGTAATTTGAGGAGCTCGAAATAGAAATTGCAGTTAATAAAAACAAGTCGGCTCCTATTTACATGCAGCCTGTGTGCTCCTTTCTGCTGCCTCACTACAGTAACAAAAGCTAGCGGGGCTATGATCCACAGGAGGATCCCACGGCCCTGCTGGGAGGAACAAATGTTTGCGTGCGGAGGATGCGCCTCCTCAAAACAGAAAATTAATCGTTCGAATAGGAAGGGCTTAATGTAAGTGTTCCAAAGCTAATTCTCCTTTTGTTCTGTATAGGGATGCAATTGAAACGGTATCAAAACGCTGTTGCTAGGAGACACCGGTCCCGGTCCACAGATAGGAGGCAGGCGGATGAGTGCTGGCGCTGAATTCAGACCAGTATCACGAGCGAGTGTGACGGAGCAGCGGAAAAGATTTGATCGACAGGGTGGGGGGGGGAGAGTATGTGGAACACAGCGACGGAAAAATACCTAATGAAAAATACTGAAGACAATGAGCAGATTCAAATACCTCGGTGGCTGTTTAATGTCTCCGTGCGTCACGTAAATACAACTCTTCCTTTGGAATTTGAACTTCAGCAACCTAGACAAGCATCTCTTCCCTTGATGCACCACCTCCCAATAAATCCTTCATACAAGGCAATCAAACAAGCATGAATTATTCAGTGTTGCCAAACAACTCACACGTAATCATTTAATGAGTTTCTTTGCTATCTTTTTGCTCCGATGGGTGAAAATAAACTTCCCCGTCGATGAGGAAACTTGGCCAGTTTGTTTTCGAACATAAACGCATCACTTATCAGAGTCGTCGACGCCTTCCTTGATTGTTCAGTTGTTACACTGATGGATTTTTTCTGGGTCGTCTTAATGAAAAACAAACAGAGATTAATGGAATTATGAGATTAGTAGGATCTCCAAACTGTAAACATTCGGGACAATTAGTTTGTTAAAAAAGCAGCGGCGGCGGCGTCTGTCTAAACATCAGCCGACCGGCGAGTGTGTACGCTCCTCTCTGCCAGCGCTCTCATCTCATTCGTCACACAGTGACTGGTTCACATTTTCGGGGGAGAAAACAGAAGAAACAGACTTATCTTCGGAGCGCTATATATCATAACTGAACAAAAACATGACAAGATTTTCTGCAAGAGTGAGTTAGCTGCTGGAGAAAGAGAGAAACAAAAACAAAGATTGTTGGAGGCTCGGAAGGCAGCGAGGAGAAATTCATCCAGGTTCCATCAAATATACTGAATTCACAGGACTCGTGTAAGACATTCTTAACATACTTTTGCTGAATAAAACCAACGACAGCGGTATAAAAATGTAATACTATGATGAATTGACTGGAGTTAAGAGAGAAGGTTTCTCAGTGTCAGAAGACGCTGTCGTCCTTGGTGTAACGTAATGAGGCTTTTCCTGCTGGTGTTGTCTCTGTATATCTGAGAGTCACATGCTGAAATGCTCAAGTCACTCTCAGTGTCATTGAAATAAAACATGAACGAGTCTGTAATGCAGCTGTAATGGCTACATTTGTGTCAGATCGCCTGGTGAACGACCTCCTGATTACCCTGTCACTCCTTTTTCTGACTTTTTCGCACTCTGGAACCAGTTTTTTGTTGAAATGCGAAGACCTGGTTCCAGAGTAGGCACTGGCTCTGAACCAGCATCTAAATCCGCTTGGTTGAAAAGGGGTAAATTACACCTACATTATTCGATTTTGACGAACAAAAGTAAAACTATATTAGAGCCGATCGCCCCTTTAGAAAACAAGAGTGTTGGCAGATGGCGGATGTTTTAATTGTCTTTGCTGTTCGTTACTTTGCATGTTGTTGTTTTTGACAGAAACAGCTTGAATATACTTGGGTCAATGTGACACTGAAGTTTAATCACCCAAAAATGCCACACACACGAAAAAAGAATCCTAATGAGCATTGTTTGCACCTGTCGCTAATAAGTCAATCAGTATTTAGTGTGATGGTGTTCAGCGCTCACAGGTTGTGGTTCCTTTAGGATAACTCACCTTTTCATTTATGACAAATATACATGTTCAAATTCTTGTATGACGCACATTGTTTTGGAGACACATTGGGGGCACTGTCCAGGAAGATTACACACCGTCATCCTTAATGGCCACAGGAAATGGAAGGTGGTGCATATTCATATGTTTCCTGCCCTGCCCCCGTCCATGCAGCTACATGCCAAAGTAGCAGGGAAAATGGTACCAAGGTAGTTTTCTTGCTGTTTTTTGGCTCCTGGCAACCCGGGGCCTCTTCAGCTAACAGGACCACTTACATGACTTAATGAGCAAGAAGCAACTGTCCATCAGCATCTAAACCCCTGTAACCACCTCAATACTAGACTCCTCAAACTGGCCACACTTGGTCTCAGAGTTTGTGTCTGGGCCTATTTACTTGATACGGTGCTGTTCGCCAATGTTAACGGTTACTTTAGCAACAAGTGCAGCCGTCTGTTCATCAGGAAACTCCGGAGGTCGGAGGAGGTTCAGGCAGAGCAGCCGGAGGAAACTGGACGGAAAACAAGAATATTTTGTAGTTTCAATAAAACACAATTTGGTTTCAGTCAAATCGGTGAATAAAGTTAGAAGTCAAATACTCTCTCTGGCATGGAGTCTGAGCTCTGTGCCACTCGCTCGACGCTTCAGGTTAAAGATCGGCTGATGGGTGGACGGCAGGATATTATTGGGGTCAAGCTTTTTGTAAAAAGCACACTTGACATTTAGTTTCACAGAGAGAAGATGTGACTGGATTTTGATATAAAAATACAAAGAAATAGATTTTTTGAAATCTTTTTGACCTACATTTTTAAATTGGCCACTGACCATGGCCTGACTTTAAGTCCTCCTCTGCAAAGATGGATGCTTTCTTTGCTGTTTGACTTAGATAACAATGTTTTGGCTCATCGATCTCACATTGGAAACTTCTGTATTTCAGCACTGATGTTGCTTATCCGCTCATGCTCATCGACACACAAGCAATGAGTTACAATCACATTTAGTTTGTGGTACTTTCACGACGAAGCTGTGCTACATGCAGCTGAGACGGAACGTCACTCCTTTCAGATGTCGCTGGAACGTCTTTTTCACTCACAGCAACTCAAAATCAAAGCACAGCAGCGAGAAAAACACTTCAAGCCTGTACATTTTAAAAATTAACACCAATGCAGTAAGTAAAAAAAAAAAAAAAAAAAAAAAGGTGGAACAGCTCAAACATTACATGAACGTCTTGATTTAATGGTTACCAGGCGTGAGGGGAAAAAAAAAGTTTTGACAACAGCAGCAGGTTCCTCTGCAGCAGGAGAATATGGCTGCTAATTAAGTGGAAGTGTCAGGGATGCCACTGTTCCCTCACTCTCAACTACCTGCCAAACACTGTTCTGTCTCAGCACCTTCCTTCCTCTCCTCCACCTGGAAAAGACAAAAAAAAAGAAAGAAAAGAAAACACAGATGCAGCAACTCCGAGACACATCAGCTCAGCAGAGGAAGAGGATGTTGTGTAATACCAAGGAAGTGGGATTATTATCAGCATGAGCAACCAAATCGTAAATTAAACATTAAACATTGTGTAGAAAGTCATACTTGCAGTGGAGGGAGGTTGTGCTGAAAATGTTTAATACTGAAGATATGTCATGATGTGTATCCAATAGATAGGACAATGGACAATGGGACAATAGATGTGAACATACTGTTATAAAAAAGCGAATATAAATGGGTCAAATTGAGATATATGGCCAGAATTTTGCTTTAAAACATCCAGAAAATTGAGCAACATTAACAGGATGTAAAGAAACAGTGTTGATATTATGTAACTAAGAAGCCTGGGAAGCTAGCATGCTAACCAGTTTGTACAGCAAGAGGTGAGAGATGTACGCTAGCAGCGAGTTAGCTACGTTTCACAAGCTCTCTTAGCATTTAGTGTAATGAATGAACAAAAGACAAACTCCTAAAATGTCAAGGAGGGAAATGCTCGTGTTTATTTTCCATTTAACACAGAAAAATACAACTTTTTCGCCACCTTAGTTCAAGTTTCTCACCAAGTTTTAACCGAAGTAGGACAAGCGAATGCATATTGTGGCACGAAGAAATGTGCATGTGTTTGAAATATTTGCTTCCAGAGGCTTCGGGGTATTTAGTGACCTACTGTCGCTGCCGGGCTAACAGCTAACAAGCTAGCCAGCCAGGAGGACGCCACCACCAGTGAGTCATAACGCCCCCTTGAGCTTCTTGCTGTGTTCTCTGTACTGTACCATCTACCCTCCTGGCATGTTGTTCTCAGGGTTGCAGCCTACATTTTCTAATGTTCTCACGTTAACTTAGTCATTAACAGACAACACGTGAAAAAACTTTGGTAAAGCAGTTCATTTTTTAAAGTGAAATGATGTGAAAGTTGGATGGTGCAGCACAGCTTCGGACTCTCTCAGTTCCTTAAAAAGCCATCACTGTCGAGGAGACAAATTTGCGGATCGATGTTGAACGCGAGTGAAATCCTCTGCTTGCTGAATTGATCTTGCCTTAAATTTTTTCTTTTTGAAAGAAACCTTGAAGCTTTTCAGGCCTCTGGAGGCTTTTCTACAGTCTGGGGGGGAATAATAAAAGGCACTCTACACCTATGCTTCAGCCTAGACCACAAATCGAAGAAATCCGAGTCTTAAACTCATGAACATTCATGCAAAAGTTACAAAAAAAAATAGAGATTTTATATGTTTTTTCTTTCTTTAAGTTTAGAAAACCTTTTCTGTTTTAGTTCCATTTTCTTTTATCAAAAGTTATGGAGCTTGATGTTTGTAGTGGGACAATGAGGATGATGGAGCTGGTGGCGACGAAGAGAGAGAGAGAGAGAGAGAGAGAGCCCTGACTGTGCAGGCAACAGATTGAGCACAATGAGCTCATTATTTATTAATTGGCTAATATGATAACGAACGTAGCATTATACTGTAGTAATTAAAAGTACAGTGAAGGTCATTAAATTGCACTCAAGCGAAAGTATTACATTTGATAGACTGCATAATAGAGTTGATGCCTCTGAGAACACAACACTGAAGGACACCGAGGATGGCTGCTACTGGTCTTTTCTTCCATAAGACACTTATGTGATTTATGATTTTTTTTACGAATGTTATTCCTTTTAATTAAAGCATGTGTAAGGAGTGTCATTTCGTCGGGACAAGCAGAGATTTGTGGTGCATTTACCATTAAAACAACATGAAACTGAAGGATTCTTTGGACTGAAGTCGACCCAAGTCCAAGTCAAATTCGCTCCAGTTGACTCCAGGCAATCAGTCTTGCGCTCTGTCGACAGAATAAAAGAGATTTACCTTTCAAACTCGTACAAGTAGAGTTGTTTTCATTTATCTTGTCAAGGTCAATGTTGACCGAGCATCGTTCTCTTGTGCAGCCGACTAAGAGTTATGTAAGTCGTTACATCTTTATGTAAATCGCCTCAGGGACACGTGCATAAATAAAGGTCAACAAAGCACATTACACACCTATAACATGCATTAATCACTTTAATGAAATGCAGATTTAGTGGCGACTGTTCAGTCAGTCAAATAAACTAGCCCTGACCTCTAGCCAGGGGAAGTCAACACAGCCGCTTTAAAGAATTAATGACACAATATGAGGTGTAGGGAATAAACATGACTTGTAATTCTAAGAGTGGTAGTTTGTCAAACGCAACGTGTCGTGTCGTTACGTGTCTGTGAATGAATGTTTTCAGTTTCATTCAGTTTTCAGTGGCAGCACTGTGCCCATCGAAAAAAAATCAGGTTTCTGGTTTGGACTCGGATGGGAAGTGTCGCAGCGTCGCCACCAACACGACCAGAAAATGTCGCGACATCTTCTTGAAAATATCCAGTGTTTTCACGCCAACCAATGCTGAAACACGGGCCCCGAACAGCGGTCTCCTTTTCAGCAGCTGTCTCTAGGTGTCTTTTCCTAACCCTCTCTCAATTGGCAGGTTGAGGAAGAGATCATATTTCCTACGTCTCCACGTCTCGTCTAAAATGTCTGGTTGTGTCACTTGTCTGACAGAGTTGGGAAAGTATCATGTTTTGGCTTACGTGGTTGACAGCTGGAAATTGTCTCAACGTCGTGTTAAAAATATCCAGTGTTTTCACTCTTATAAAATCTTTAATTGGCATCTCGAACAGCGGCGTCTTGTTCCGCAGTGGTGTCACCTCGCCGTCATGCCGCCTAAATCTCGTCCTCCTCCTGTCATGCACATGTGATCTGAACGTGATATGACACGTATTTTTTGAAATGTTGATATCATGCGAATAAAACAAATACAGCATATCCAGGGTTTAACAAAAAGTGTTCAATTAGAGAAATGTTTTTTAGCCCCTTGACAACGTGACCGTCTTCTCTGTTGTGTGGAGTTTCATATCGAGACCTGAGGGCGTACTGTCCAAAATGGAAGGTGTTGATCCTCTGTGGAGTGGGAACGCGGCTCTGTAAATGTTTGATACGTCGCTGAAAAATCTTGTGAATCTTTGACAGAATTCCAGCACTTTACATTTCCAGAGACCTTCTTGCGGACCACCGAGTTGGACATTACAAGGAATTATGAATCATCCTCTGTGGACTGTGAAGAACGTCTGTGGCCACCAGTTGCTGGACGAAAAAGTGACCGACTGACTCACCGTCCTCCGGCACTTCTACTGGCAGAACAACTTGAGAGGAAGAAAAAAAAAAAAAACAAGAGGGGAGAATAATGGCTGGGAACACAAGTTTTTATCGCTTGCTGAAAACTCACTGACGAAAGATGAACTTACTCCCTTCTTTGTGCCCTGGGACCCAAAAGTGCCAACGACAGGCTTCATCAGCCAGTCAATCAGGTTCCCCACCACGTAACTTATTTCATTAACCAGAACTTGCTTATGTAGAATGATGTAATTTAAATATCATAGTGTGTGGCTTTATTTAGCATTTAATTAACATAGCTGCTGGCAGAACGCCGTACCACCTGCCTGTGTGATGATGTGTCTTTCAGGATGGGCCCTGCTGATGTTTGACTCAGATACTGTTGTCCAATGAAACCCTAAACTTTTTTTTTTTTTTTTTTTGATGAGCCCCTACTTTTCCCCATCTTAAAGCTCGATCTTATTAATTTTGTTGTGATCTCTTATCTTATTGGTGTCAAATGAGGTAATAAAAAGAGATAAGAAAATGTGTGTGGGGGGTTTTGCCTTTGTTTTTTGTTTTTTTTGCTTTTAGGAATGTTCATGGCACCAAAGAAAGCCTTTTGTTAATATCCTGCCGCAGGAGATTTAATTTCTCATTTTTATCGCAGATTTTAAAACTCGCCTCGTAATTTTAATTTACTGTCACTTCTGACATCTTATGCATTATTTAATATCTTATTTAATAGACAGTTTTAAACAAAAATCGTGTGATCCACTGAAGAAACAGGGAAAATGAAAGCTCCTCTGGTCTTCCCTCTCTTTGAGATATTCACCAAAGCTTATTTCCTTATTTTCAGATTCAAGATAACAGATCCAGCAGTTTTTTCTTTTCTTTTTTTTTTTGCGACCTGCGTATCCATAATATCAGCGGGGAAGCATCATATATCAACTCAGCTTCTCTTTCAGATAAACAGGGCCGGGGGATTTTTATAAGAGAACATTCCTGTGAAGCAAGTCGCTCCCTCATTCCTTTACATCTGAAGGACGATGTGGAAGCTACAGTACGGCGAGCGATAAGAGGAAGGGCGGGAGGCGCTTTATCAGTATTTACAAAGGGAAGTACATACTGTGTTTGGAGATGAACATATAGATGCATTTCTAATTGGCCCACTGAAGACACCAGGGGCGTCTGCATGTAGTGGAGAGCTATTCAGCGGTAGCGACGCTGTGATGATTGACGCCAAGGCTGGCAGCGAAGATAAAAAAGCACACAAAAAGATGTAGGTGAGAAAACGAGTGGGAGAGTCAGGAGAGGGAGAAGCAATGATAGACACTGTTTTGGGGCGAGAAACTAAGATAAGGCAACGGGTGCATATCAGAGGAAACAGGTTTAGCAGTGAGAAATAACCAGACTCCCTTGGCTGCAGAAGAGAGAGAAACAACACTTGCATTCCTCGCAACAGAATTTTGTTTCCTAATAAATTAATATCAGCTTTCATAACAGGTATCCATGCACAGCAAGTAGTCTTTCACCCATTCAGAAATAAGAGCCCGACAACTGGGACAAAAACACTGTTACTCAAGAAACGAGGGCAAAACGCAAAACATGAAGTTGAGGGGAAACATGCAATCCTCCACGAATAAAGCATTTATGTACCACTTTGATAAATCAGAGGCGAGATGCATCATCCCTCCAAGGTACATCCAAATCAGAGCATGGCGCAGCAGCAAGGGGCCTTTAAAATTAAAATTAGCATCTCAATCAGGCCAATCAGCAATTTTTCAAACACCACAACATGGAGATGGAGACATATTTTTCGTGATTCACTGGCTGTTAAAAGTTTTATACCTCATCTACTCAACAGCAGGGAAATGTTAAAAGTAAGAACGTGCATGCAGGTAAAGGATTTGAGATGGTACGAGTGCATTTTCTCTTTTTTTTGGGGGGGGGGGGGGGGTGGCTTGTCTGAACAGATGACAGCACGGTTGGCACCTACACATTATAAATTCAACAGCAGGCAAACACTGTCCATCAACTATGACTGTGTCTGAGCACCGAGCATCAACGGTATAAACACAGAGTCCACTTCTCCTCTCGACCCGCTGTAGTCCTGCACTCCTGCCGGCTCAGAACACGATTCTGCCGATCGAGGGCAGCGGCTTGATCTTGAAGGTTTTGGTAGACACAGGCCTCTGCAAAGATGTTGGCACAACAGTCTCTGATATCTTGTTGTTTGGCCCAAGTCCCATTTCGTCCATTTTAGTTTCCTGTGACTTAACTTCAGCCAGGAGCAGCCTAAAATCTACCTCTACTCTCCTCCCTGAGGCAGTCCCCCAGTGAGGAGAGGGTGAGGTTGGATGGTCGAAAGATGCCGTGGGCAGTGGTCATCGCAAAGTCCGCTGAGTGGACCAGGAATCGTGCTCATGTAGAACAGCAGCTCGTGCTTCAAATGCTGATTCCATCTTCTCAGCCATGACTTCATCCACAGTTTATTTTCCCGAGACCTCTGGAACTGATCAGTTCAAACAACGAGGTCTTGACTGACACATCTGGTGTGTTTATTCTTATTCGAAAAGTGGCTTAATTTGTCATTACTTCTGTGCGCTCCCATGTTTTAAAAAGTCAGTTAAGACCTGAAAATTGTCTTGTAATAGATAGAGGGTTAAGGTTTTGGAATAATCTCTGTCATACTTGCGGGGGTTAAAATTGACAGCATAGTGAATAGCAATATTTGGACCCGGCCATCCAGCGCGACCTCTTCCATCTGGGGACTTTGGCACTTGAACGCAAACACAAATTGTTTTGGGGCACCTACTGAAACGACTGAGGCCGGCGCACCTCTGAGAGAGACACGTCTTCACGGTGACATTACACCGAGACAAGTCCAGAGATGAATGCACGGCTGCCAGCCTGTCGGGAGGAAAATGAGCATCTTATTTCCACAGGACTGACCTATGAAACGTTTCAAAATAAAGAATGAGCCATTTCTCGGTGACATGAGAAAAGGAAGTGATCTGATCAGTAACAGTATTTTAGTCCTGGAAAAGACTGAATATTCCTCCAGAAAAAAAATAAATAAATAAAAATAATGGAATGTCAGCGACTGAGACAAACAGCGAGAGGGGGTGACTTAACCTTGCGTTCCGTAATAACACAAAAACAAGAAAATGACCATGCTTTCAGACTGAAAGCTCCCCGCCTCTTTGCACAAAAACAGGAGCAGACAGAAGACTGTGGATGTGTGCTGCGAGAATTGGAATTGCATCCTCAGAAGCCCTTTGAACCTCGCCGCTTGTGCATGCACACAGTTTTAAAAAGAAACAACAACAGAGCCCAGGGCATTGCAGGGAAATGCTTGTGTACTGGCAGGGAGTGGAGATGAGACTGGCAGGCAGGAGAAAACGCAAAGCCATTCAGTTCGCCATCACTGGTAACTGTCCCACTCAGGGGCCACTGATCTCAACACATGGTGCTCTGGACGAAGTACCAGCGACTGGAAATTCACTCCTCGGGGTGCTGAAGAATGAATATTGTTGTTGCTTTTGTGGATCTGATTACCGTTCTGCAGTCCCTAACCATATTGTTGCATGAGACAACAAGTAATAGAATAGGGAAAGGCAGTTTTATGAATGCTGTAGGTCCAGTGAATCTTTCCTGGAATACTGATGTGCAGAAATCAGGAGTTATAAAGGTATAATAGATAAATTCTTCTGCTAGGAGGTGCAGAGCCTGACCCTCTGGAGGAATAAACACCCAGAGTCACACCGGATACAGCTCTGAACCAGAGCTGTTTACCGACGGGAGGAGAGCTCGGAGATGACTTTTTTAATCTTTCGGAATAAAAAATTAATCCTCACTCCTGTTTATCAACCTGACTGCAGCAGCGATCAGCGGGGGTGACTCCCACTGGAAACGTTGCACGCCAACGTTAGCTTACAGCTACTGTACAGGAAAGTAATCTGGCTGTTAACACAAATGATATCTTCACTGGTGGTGAACGCACCACTGAACAACCACCACTGTGGATTACAATCTGACGCGACTCAGGCACAAATGTTTACTGACGACATAATGTTTCATTCCAGTTTAGTCACGGTCGCCAATTTCCTAATCCTGGAAATAGCAGCTGATGACCAAATTAAATGCACTGTTGGGTGGAATCTCTATTAGTGGCAACATTTGGCATAATCCAAGTACGTAACTCACACATAACAAAGGAATTCCAACATATTATAGCTTTAAGTCCAGCAGGGTGGAAACAGTTAATGTGCAGAATCACTTTTATGGTCTGTTTATGGTCCTCAGTGCCTGCTCCCTCTGGGCTACTGTTGTTTTAACAGCCCGCTGAAGAAGCTCCAGTGAGTTCGACTTTACAGGACACTTTCCAATATAGTTTGTACGGAAAAGGTAGAGCGTGGGAATAATTAAAATGTAAGAGAGTGTGGATAAAACAGCATATTCAATCAAAGACAAAATAAATAAATAAATAAATAAATAAAAAAAAATGTTCTCACTCAGAGGAGGAACAGATGGGCGACAAAATAAACCCAATCCAGCGATGCAAATGTTTCTGAATCATTTCAAAAGATGGAGATAAAAAAAGAGTCGAAACCGGCAAATTGTGCCGTATGATAACTTCGACACACACAGTATGATGCACTGAGAGGCCGACTACACCTTTTAACCTGTATCCAGTGGGCCAGCACATCCTCATTCCCGTCACCTCTCTGCTCTCTTGGTATTTAGTCACGACCGGGGCCTTTTATTCATTGCCTATTACCTTTGGATGAGGCGAATGTAACTGCATGCATTAAATCAATGATGTGTGCCCCTGACAATTCCATTACACCAGAACTATTTCCCCCCCCTTTCTTTTTTTTTTTCTTGCCGTGGCCATAATTTCCCTAAGCGCCTGGTGAGTCTTGCGCTGTGTTTGTCATTATTTCTGACATTCAACTCGCATTGCTTTCATTTGTCAAAACGCAAGTGGTAACATCTCTCAGAGCTCCGCTTCAGTTCCATTGTCTTTTTTTTTTTGTTGTTGTCATTTTAGATTATGTTATTTGTCAACTTTATCTGCTCCAGACAGTCTTCAATAAATCCGGTCTAAAACAAATCGTCCTGTTTTACGACCATGATTGTACAGTGTGAGTAAGATTCTGGACAAATGAAGCTCTCAGTTTCTTCTTTGTCATCCAGCCGCTGCTCTAATATATTCAAGAAGAAGATGTGGATGTTTTTTTGCTGTTAAGTGTTGATGTTCCCACCCATATTTCAGTGTGGATCCCTTCATAAGGAAGCCCCTTCTATGCCTGTTAAATACGTTTCCTGGTTCCTGTCACTTTGAATCGCGGGTGTCTCTTCCGACCCAACTCCCTCTAATGAATAATACAAACATCAGTTGTAAGCCATAAAACGTATCCTTCAAGTTTGTAGTCGCTCAGGTTCGCACAAACAAGCTAGCACATTTAATTAAGCCTTATTATGTGCTAGCTTTATTAACTTGCATGAATATTTTATCGCCGTTTTCCATTAATGAACACTGGAGAGATCTAAGTAATTTGAAA
The DNA here is from genome assembly GCF_904848185.1 of Acanthopagrus latus. Taxonomy (NCBI): domain Eukaryota; kingdom Metazoa; phylum Chordata; class Actinopteri; order Spariformes; family Sparidae; genus Acanthopagrus; species Acanthopagrus latus. The sequence continues at coordinate 16,769,660 of NC_051052.1, forward strand.
CAGCTGGTTGAAAGAAAAGCTAAAAGGTGTTTTAACGCTCATGAGGGTCCCTGGCATCCTGTGTGACAGTGTCTGTCGTATTAATTCAATCCAATTAACGTGGGGTGAGGCGGGAAGACAATGACTTAAACTAAAATAGTAGCTCACGTACAGTCCACACAGCCCTGACAACAGGAACAGAATGTTTTGTGTGCATTACAGCTCTTCTTTGAGAATCTGGATGCCTAGATAAACTGATGTTTTCTTATCCAGTTTACAGACTATCAGCAGCCTCAAAACCTGGGGGACATTCTCTCAGTATCAACATAACAAATGGGACAGTTCAAAAGTAGTCTGGGAACCAGACTAATCTGTGAGCTCATGTTTCATTTGTTTTGGCAGATACATCTGGCCCGCCTTTCATTCCGACAGATTCCCCCGTTTATCTACTGTGGGGCGAGTTTGATTCATCGACTTTATACTGATATGGTGTTCTGTGAGCCCAAGTCGTTAAAGCATGAGGCGTAGGATTCTATTCTCAACAGTCCACCAAAATGTGTTCCCAAGAGATTTCGAGGCAACAAATATGCTAAATCTACATCTACGATGCCTAACAGTTTGTTCTGACCTTTATAGAGCAAGAGTCAGTGTTTCGGTTGAACGACTGACCGTGATAACTGATGTCCTCTGGTCTGAACAGAAGTTTGCTTGCTAGTAATTGTAGCATTAAGTTGATACAGTAAGAGCAGCAGTATGTGCAAAACAACAGGCGTCAGTTCACGTGCTGCAAGGACAACACATTTTAGGGGGCTAATCTTGAGGTTCATTTATAATACAAACACGTTTTGTTCAGCAAGATAATCCTCACAGATGAACACAAAGTGTAAATGAATTGCTTGAAGTAAAAAGCTAACATGAGGCCATAAATGCAGCTGCATGACTTCAGCACCATTAAGCCTCTTACTACACTACACCCACTTCACTATAAACTGATCAATCTAGTTGCAAAGTCAGAATAGTTTGCAATTAAAGTCAGCCTGTACTGACGGACTAGAGAGCAGATGTAGTCTCATTCTGCCTCTGGTTAGAAACAGCCTTTTTTTTTTTAAAGACATGTAAAACACATGGGGAATTTACTGACAGAACAGCAAGTGAACACATCTCAAGCTTGTTTTAACAGCTGTAGACCCAAATGCAAGAGGTGGCAGAAACAATCCAGGGGAGCAGGATAACTGGACAGCAGGGAGCAGGACAACACAACAGAACAGAACAGCAGGACGACTGGACTTAAATACAAACCGGACTAACGAGGGGATGAGGAGCAGGTGGAGTGACGCAGAGAAGCACAGGTGAGGGTAATGAGAGGAAGGCAGGGAAGAGGCTGATGGAGTGACTCTGGGAAAAAAGGGGCTGGGCTGAGGAAGCAAACTGGAGCAAAAGACCCTAATAAACCCAGAAAACACATACAACAAAGAAATGGCACGCCATCTTTTTCACAGCATCCCTGTTCGTTTGGGATCAGCATTGTCAACTCTCTTCATCCTGTTCAACTTCAGTTATATTAAAGAACAATTACGCCTCACTCTGCCGCCACATCGCACGTATTCTTGTGAACATTCAATCGGTGCAGCAGCGACAAAGTCTAACGAGCCCTCTGCCTCCTTGAATCATCACATCAGTATCCAAGTGGCCCGTGTTTTCACTCCGTGAGGCTCAAATCACATTTATTTACGCAACTGCAATCTTTAAAAACACCTCCCCGTGAACACATAAAAAACAAAAACAAAGCAAGTTAGCACCAAGTTTAGTTTTTTAAATTATGTATCCAATAAGCTTTTCTCGGCACAAAGTCTCTTTATCGCCATCTCCTCCGTTCCTCAGCGGTTGTAACTACCTCAATAACCGTAAAACATGGACTTCATGGCCTAAAACATTGGAAAGTCTGGCTGCAGTGTGGGAGAGGAGACTTATCTCCTCATGTCACCTTTATGTTTAAAGTTTTTCAATTCTCTGCATTAATACGGCCAAAGACATATCTGCAGCAGATTTAAAACATTTATCTTCATGTTTGATTCCGCCTTACATTTAGGTTTTATTTCATTTTACTCGTTTTATGTGTGGGTGTAAAAAAAAAAAAAAAGAAAAGAAAAAAAAAAAAAGATTACTGTTAATAATTTCCCTGCAGTCCCATTGCATTGCCCATTCCCCCAGAGACTAATCACGCGTGATTAGCTGATGGGTTTTGAGTCTGGCTTCACAGTGAATACATTTCTAAATTTAACTCCAAAAGCGCAGTTTGAAATGTCAGTGTACACTGTGCTTGCATCATTATTGCTCATATTGGACCCGACACAACAAGGACATTCATGTCTTCCAGTTTTTAACACGTCCGTCATCAGGTTTTATCTCATCTTTCCATACATTTGAGTGCAAGAGGGCTGCGAATTTCCCCTTCATAGTCCTGTGATCTTTTCATGTCACCTTGTAGTTGTTTAACATCTCTTTGATGCCGGGTTGTGTCTCCTTGTAGCTGTTTTGCATCACTTTGTAGTCACTTTGTGGCTCTGTGCAGTAGTTTTGTGCCCTTTGTAGTCACACTGCAGTTGTTTTATATCTTCTTACAGTCATGTTTTGTTTCTGGGAACATTTTACATCAATAGTTGTTTCATATTTCTTTCATTACTTTTGTTATTTAATTTTGTGTTTCTTTCTGCTTGTTTTGCACTGTGAACATTTCATGTCTCATTGCAGTTGTCTCACAACACTTTAGAGTTCGTGTATGTTTCTTTATGGCACCTTTGTGGTCATTTTGTGACCCTATGTAGTTGTTTCACATCTCTTTGTAGTTGTTTCGTGTCTCTTTGTAGTTGTTTTGCATCCCTTTGTGGTCACGTTTTGTCTCTACGATATCGTTTTGTGTCTCTTTACAGTGAATTTAGTGTGTTTCTGTGAACATTTGGTCTGTTTGTAGTTGTTTCACATCTCTTTGTAGTTGTTTTGTATTTAACATTTATTTTCTCTCTGTGAACAGAGTTGTAGTTGTTTTCTGTTAGGATTCGTGTAATCTTCCATACATTATTTGGCAGACAGCTGGGAATTTCCAAACTGGTTGTAAAGACAAACGCTTTGACCGTTTGTTGCGCAAAGGACAAAGGCTGCGGACACGCTGACTCCTTCCGGGATTTTATAGGATATGGTCACATTTTATGGTCTGTTGCCGTCGCCAGTATAACGAAATGAAGGTCATTTTCATTTAAAAGCTCAAACAAACATTTTATTAGTGCACAAGGTCAATTCATTCCCAACGGAGGAGCTGCTAAATTTGTCCCTTGGCGAAGATTATATTATGTTTGCTTCAGTACAGATTAACCTGTGTTAGACACATAATGGGAATTCTTTTTTAACAGGGGATGTTCCCCCACCTCTGCTTTTTAAACACCACTCCTTGTAGCTCCCATCTGCTCCAGCGCTGGTCCCACTGAAGCAGCATCTGTATAATTTGATTGCTGAGCCAGCGAGCCCTATTGAGCGGACCTCGGTGCTCCTGGTTGGGAGGTTACAAGTAACCCCGGGGCAAGACTTCAGAGATCAATGCGAGCTGCTTCCGATTCTTGTGGCTTCATAATTTGCCAACCAAGTGATCAAGAGAAGTGATCCAAAACATTATCACGTTCTCTCGTCCGGCTGAGTGGAATTCAATATCGATTCTCAGCGCCAGGCGGTCCGTTATGGACATGTGTACGCGAGGCGCCCTTACATTCCCCCCCGTGTACACTTCACATAAACATCAGTCATGTAAATGGAGCTCCACACAGTTCCGATGGTGCGTATTGATGTATAACGAATGTAAAAAGGAACATCTACCGTGTTATAGATTGGCCTTTTCCTTGAAGTCCATTTATTAAAACAATAAATATATTAACACGGCTTTACTCTCCCTCCGCCTCCGTCTCTCACACCTTCATACGCACATTCACATTAATGCTGCCAACTGTTTTATATACGGTCGTGAGCAACACATACTAATGTCAACACTGTGGAGAAACGCACCGGGCCCACAGCTTGTCAGAGATTTAGTGCTTTAATCAATAAAAACCTTAAAGCCTCTTACGTTGCTTTTCAAGTTACTTCTCCCAGACATCAGTCTTCTAAGTATCAGGTAACCGAGGTGACTAAATTCTTGGCACAGCAGCCGCGTGCCGAGTTGACACGAGTAAGTTTATACACAAAAAGCGATGAAAAGTCAAAGTGCTGGTTGAATTTGAGCTGACAGGACACATAAATCACCGGGAACTGGACAGTTAGGATAAAATTGAAAACAAAGACAGTCGAGAGATATGGAATGAAATACTGCGAGCGTGGACGGGTCACAGACATATTAAAGGCCCCCAACTTCTCCTAAAGAGGAAAATGACAACCAGACAAAAAACACCTTTTTATTAATTTTTATCTTTTTACAGTCATTTTTTTTCCCCTTTGTGGTCATTTTATGTTTTTCTTATAGTTGTTTATTGGAGTAACTTTGTCTCTTTGTGGTCGTTTAGCATTTTTTGTGGTTGTTTTGTGTCTTTCTGTGGTCATTTGGCCACTATTTTTAGTTATTGTGCGTCTACTTTGTGATCATTTTATGTCACCTCAGGGTAATTTCACATCTCTTTGTGGTCACATTGTGTCTCTTCTTAACGTATTCTTTTTGTGTCTCTTTGTGGTCACTTTGATTGTCTTTGTTGTAGCCATTTTTTGCAGTTGCTTTACTTTTTAGTTGGTCTTCTGGCCTTTGTAGTCGTCTTGTGTCTTTTTCTGTTGTGTTGGGTCCTTTTGTTGTAGTTTTGCAGCTGTTTGTTGTCACTTTGTGTGTCTTTGTTGTCATTTTGTGTCTTTTTTCAAATCATTTTGCGTCATTATGGGGTCAGTTTACATCTCTTTGTGGTCATTTTGCGTCTCCTTCATAGAACCATAATAAAGACTGTATTTGTCATGTGGACCAGGATGTTTTTCTACCTTCTTCTGAACTTTGTTTCATATGAAAACTCATTACAATATTTGTGTGACTTTATAATTACCATTTTGAAATAACTATGATGGATTACTCACACACATGACGTGTCAAGAACCTGAATGGGCTTCTTTTCCTTGTTACCATTGTAACAAATGTTGTCGTGAAATTGAATTTTGATTAATAACGTGTATCGACGCTTTCAACAACCTGGGCTGTCTTAAGCTCGGTGGAACATCCTTTCTGCTTTAAGAAGCAGCCAGTCAAGAGCAATCAATAACACACGTCACTCACATCGAACAACAAATGAGTTTCATGTATCTCCTTTTACCGGACACGAGAAACCTATAATTTCATTGTGTCTTTTGCTCTTTTGTTTTCATTATTCCCGAATAATAAAATGTATTCTTTCCATGCACAGAACAAAATGTATACGCCATTAATCATCAGCTCAAACCTTGTACCTTAATCGCTGCCTCTGCTGTTCGCCTGCGTCTGTGGAAGTAGCTGTCGCAACGGGACAACATGCATGAGTGGATTCCCATCAGCCCTCTGTGTACATTCACACTGCTGGAGAGGAACGCCGAGCCCTGTCCCCAACTCGAGTTTGAACAAAAACAAGGATAAAAGTTACAATTGCCCGCTGTGGGGTACGGACTACGGAGGAAAGTGCAATGAAGCTCTTAGCACTAAAAACATAAAAAAGAAAAACATGGATTTATAAATGTACTGGTGTCGAAACACAAGGGAGAACAACTCATACTGCGCTTAATTTAATAAAGACACTCATTTAGTCTTCCTTTCTATGTGCCGAGGCAGTGTTTCGCTGTAGGCCTCTGAGAGAAACACTGGCAGGTGGAAGTATAAATTATAAACAGTGACTGGGATCAGTTTGTTTTCCCCGAGCTCCGTGAGAATAAATGTGAGTAAAAACACTTAAATAGACCCTTCTTCCCCTTTAGACTCCCCACTGTAGAAGCCGGTAAGTTTCAGCTGTAGGGGATTCAAACATTGCTGCTTGATATGCACACACTCCCTCCATTTTGCCTCATTGTGCTTCACACTGAGTGGCTGCAGCACAATGAGGCCATGATGGTAAATGTTGAAATGCATTAACGTGATATTATCCAAGCCTCGTGACAGACGGCGACCTGCGGGGAAACTCCGGCCTGATATGAAAATATTGCCCAGCGCGAGATGCCTCCCGAGTAATTGAATCATGTCTTGCATTGTGTGCTCCTCCTTTTGTACGGTCGCTGTGTGAAAATTCGTTTAATGGTTCGGAACAATGTTAATGCAAGAGCTTCGGGTGTGCGGAGGCTGGTGACCCCGTCGGATGCTGTTGTTGGGGGAGTTGGGGGGTTTTTCTGGAAGTGTGACCAGTGAGAATGGTTAAACCGCCATTATTAAATGTCATGTGTGGATAAAAGTGAACAGTTTTTTTTTTCCAATAATGTGTAATTTTCTCTTACAGAATGTCAGCAGACATGATACTTCATGTGTTCTGACTTAACGATTCCATTTTGCTGGAAGAAAATCAAACCAAAAGAGCAAAGATAACAGAACCCTGAAAAGCTACGGGGCCAACTTTCAAACATAATCTTGATTTCACCACAGCTGAGAAAATACTTGTGGGCAACAAACACCAGCCTGAATCCGACTGCTTCGGAGTATTTTATCCTCAAAATGCGTCCAGACTGAATCGTGCATTTGCTCCCAGTAAGATGGAACTGGTTAATGACCGTAACCCGACTCTCCTGTTCAGCACATGTAGACACGAATGGCTGCTCACGTTCTGTGTGTGATTTACATTTATCTTCAGTTAAATTCCCTGGGTTGGTCTATTAAAGCGCTATTGCAGCTAAAACCGCTTCCACTAATACGCCATGGGGGGAAAATTCAAACGCAAATATATGCAAGTGGATTCAAACTACAACAGTGTGTTCACTAGCCTCTGTAAACACCCCTCCTCTACATCTATAACTGAATTTTTTTTTTCTTTTGCTCTTTTTCCCTTTCGTGCACAAGAATCAGCCATCTCTGGAACTGATGCATTAGAAGTCTGTCGAGTGAGGACCAAAGGAATTTTAATCAGGCAGAAAACATGCCGCTGTTTAGCTCTTTTATTCAGCCCAGCAGAGCTATTGATGTAAAAACTCTTGCTCATAATTACTCCCCGCATTCTTATCGTCGCAAACTACAAGAGAGGAAAAGGGAGGAAAAGTACGAGAGTGGTGGTGAGGGGATAGATTCTTCATCCAGCAGCACTAACTGACAACATCAGACACAAGTTCTTTTGCGTCCTGAATTTTTGTTAAAGCATTTTAAAAGATAAACAATATTAACAGGAAGTGGAGCCTCAACTGTGTTGATGTTTGAGTTAGGACGTCTGAAGTTAGCATGCTAACCAGCTAGCCGCAGCCCATCCTGATGCGAGTTTCAGCTAAACTCAAACAATTTGTCTTCTGAATTCACTTTTATTTCTTTTACTGTGCTGACTCCCTCTATGATCTGCAGATTAGTCCGGGTAAACTCAACTGGCTCCAATGCTAACTGAGCCATAAGCTAACTAGCAGTTAGCGGTTGCTCCGGTGATATGCTGCCCCCTATAGTTTTGGAGCCATCTTTGTAATTCTGGCCGTATTTTTACAAATGATATCTTTTAATCACATGACTGATCAGCTGAGAGATGCCCCCCAAAAATAGAGGCAGGTTAAAAGTTCAACACCTTCCTCACATACAGTATATACATGAAACAGAAATGTCATGTTTCCATTGTGTTTTCTGTTGATTTTCACTGATTGAGGTTCAACTGGGGCTCTTTTAATCAAGCTACTTTCATGTAATGGTGCCACCTACTGATACTCTGAATAAATGCTAAACTCTTCTTTGGGAAACAAGCATTCATTTGCACTTTCGTTTACAGATTTTGGAAATTTCGATTGGAAAACCAGGCTGCTGTTTTAACGAGCAAGTCATGAAGATGATGAACGATGAGCTACTGAACTTTGTGGCAGGAAATACTTGTACATGTTTGTATCATAATCTAGGGACAAACAAATGAAGTAATGACTTTCTTTTCTTGTCAGATGTTTATTCATGCGTATTAAAAGCTGCCTGGTCTACTACATTTTTTGTTTGTCATTAATTAGATTTCATGAAAGTTAGTTTTTTTTTTTTTTGTTCGATTTTTAAATCTTCCTTTGATCATTTCTGTGCACGAGGTTGTTTGATATACCTCACAGTGCTTTGGGGGTAACATTTTCTTACGTTCAGTGGGTTTTTACACATTCATACCTGAAAATCTTTACATACGACACTGTATAAAGTCACTTACTAACTGTTGGTCACAGTCAATATGTATATCTAACCTGGAATCGAAAGCTTTTTCGCCGGATTCTGCAGCTTTTCATATGGTGGAGTAAACACCCAACAGCACTGTCGACTGTAAGATTTCTCCTGTTTACAGCCCGGTGTTTGAACTCTCTCGATGAAAAATGAATAAAGTCTGCGCCTGTTGAGCTTTAATAAAAGCCATCCGATTACAAAGGTAAATCTCTCCACAACCTGTCGACGCTGACCCAAAATGACTTGTTTAGGTTCTGAATGATGAGTGATGATGATGATCCTGAATTGATTGTGAGTAAAACCCTATCCATGGCTGAGTTCAAGTCAGGTTTTTGTTTCTTGATGCAAAGCATGTGTGGATTTGGTCCTCCAGCGTGTGAGCCCTGTGTTGTTTTATGTAAGAACCCCCCAGACCTCAGCAGGTGCACACACAGCATGCCAGAAACCTGCCTTTGATGGATGTGTTTAAATGAGACTGTAGTACATTTTTTTTAATTGCCGAGTAGGATCCTGCACCGGAGAGCAAGGTACGCGTCTAAGTATAGAGACGCGTGATTGCAGATGGGACCGCAGCGCTTGCCAAGGGCTCCGCCGAGAAGCTAAAAAGTCTCTGTGGATCACAACAATTTTCCTTTCTAACTTGTTAAATGAGACCTGAGAGGTATGATGAGTGGGCGCGTGCAGGAGAAAGTGAGACTTCCACACGTCGGAATTAGATAAGACAGGAGTGTTGACTCCTTTTGTTGAGCAGGACTTTAGCATTAACTCCACAAAATGACTGCTTCTCTTTGTTTGTTTTTATGGCTTGGCAGGAGGAATAACTTCATGAAAAAAAACACCAAAGATGGGAAGTGTGAACGGTGGAAAAAAAAAATAAAAAAATGGTTATTTGGATACTTGCTGCTGGAAATCAGGACTTATTGAAGAAATATGGAGCTGGACGAGCATTTTCACACCTTAGCACTTTATCCCACCGAGGTAGAGCGATACACCGGTTGGATAAATGTGTTGAATTATCTTACAATACAAGGAAAAAAAAGATGGTGATTATTAATGATAACAATGTGTTCTGCAGGACTTGGATGAAGGATTGGAGACAAGAAGCAAATAACAATTCAGCAGTGAAGAAAGGGAGAGAACACAGTTGTCGACCCGGAGGAAGTGTTCCCCCCCTTTTTTTAAGACGGCTGACTCGAGCAGCATGTGAAGGACACGTTAATAACACTCAGGTGGCGACTCTGCAGGGCTTCCCCTCGGATTTCATCCAAATGAAAAGCGGTGTAATTTCACACATTGTGAGGAATAGAATGCCGCTCAGTGAGCCATCCGCGGGGTAGAAACATGTAGGGTGAAAGGTCTGTGCGTCGACACAATCTGGATAAATCGGTGAATGGTTTCGTAATTGTTTCAAACTGAGCCGCAAAAAATTCACCTCGAAATTCGAGTTCTGGTCGACAGAAAAGGAGATTTTTTGGGGTTTTTGTTTTTTTTCTTCTTCTTCTTCTTTTTTTTTTTTTTGCAGACGCCAGTAAAAATTGGCATTCTATCAAGTGTTGAGAGGCTGAGAGGCTCATTTGAAACGTGTTGATCTACAGTAAACAAACACACACACACACACACACACACACACACACCTAGAGCGACGCAGCATGCAAACAGACCCAGCATGCAAACAGAAGCCCTTTTTCACCCGTTAGACCCTTTTCGACATGGTTTAGTGGGAAAAGCTGATTCACAGCGCTGGGAAGCAGATAAAGCCGCAGACAGAAATACTCCAAATGATATTAATAATTAGCCAAATAACTCACCAAGGAGCTTTTATTTGCCATCTTGACAGCAGATCATATTTGCTTTTTTTTTTTCTTCTCACTTCACTGAACTGCAGAGCTTTGCAAAGTTTTCTCGACTCTTTCTTTATCCTCATGATTTACATTAACTTGATGATAAAACCCTTAAAAAGCTCAAGTGCCCTGATGCTCGTTTCACCGCAGATGTTTAGCAGGCATGAAATCGCCAACTGGAACATCCTAAATGTCACACTTGCCAATTAATAATCATTCATATGTACTGTAATTAGCCGTTCCTCCAGAAAAATAAAAAAACAGAACATTTTGCATCTGCTGTGGCTCATCTATGGTGTAAATCTTCCTCAGTGTTGGTTTTTATTGCGATTAAAGCCGCAGTAATCATGATCCTCGTGTCAGCGACGAACCAAACGAGCACGTGCGATATGAAAAGGCAGCGCTCCTGGTCACAAACCCACAGAGAATTATCGTTGAACGGCAGCTTTCCTCAGCTTCCTTAGCATCTTTTCCAACTTCCAAATGAACTGTTTGTATTGACTCTCACTGCTCTCATCAACCTTGTGTCTATCCACAGCAGGCAGCTGTTTTAAGCACCGATAAAGCCGCCGTACAACGTCCCTGCTGCAAATGGTAAACAGAAAAGGTTGGTGACTAGCTAGTGGTGTAATTAGCGGCTAAAGAGCCAAATATTTCCCTCAGGAGTTGTTGGAGACCAGAGCTTACATCCACCAGATGGCTACAAACAGGAATCCTAATGAATGCTAATGCTGCGACATATCTGTTCGTAGCTTTGTAAATATACATCTGTTTGCTGACACAACAACCCTTAATATTGTGATAATGTGTCAGTGTTGTGTCCACAGCCTTGTGTCCCCAAAGGGCCAAAAAAAGAAAAAAAAAAAAAAAAGCAGTTGACTGAGGTTTTCTGGATGTTTAATCTTTGGAGCTGGAGTCATGAAAGTCGTCACAGTGGAGTCGACAGAAACGCAGGAGACACCAGACAGGAAGTGCAAGGGATGAAGTTTGATTGAAGGATGTGGACAAAGCAAGGACGGGACATTAAAACCTGGACGCGGCCATGGAGACGCAGCCCCGGTCATTCTTGAAGTGGAATACGATAATTTAACCGCGTGGCAAATTCGATCAGACCAAATGGCTCAAATTCTGACAGTGAAATGAGTCATTGTGTGATGGGTCGATGTAATTACATAATTACAACAATACAAGCGACTCATTTGAATCTGCGTGAACTGAACTGTGAACTAGCTGGTGACATTACCACGACCTTTTCTAAATAGTTCAGATATTTTCAACCGAGCACCCGAAGCAATTGAGGGAACAACTGAGAAAGACGTGAAGGCTAAAAAAAAAAACCCACTTTATAGTCACAGTGCCTAAAAAAACAAGGCCTAGGTTAAAAAAAAACCCTCTTGAATTTCCAGGCCGTGACATTATAAAGACATCTAGAACAAACTAAGCTTCAGACATGAAGCATTTAATTAGAAGAGCAGGTTCAGTGGCTGAGCACCGAGGCTTTGCTTCCTGACGGCTCGACGACGACTGTAAGACTTGTTCTTCTGTTCCCAGCGCAAAACAATAAACACGGGGAAAAACAGTTGAATCGAGAAATAATTAATGATGATTTGGGAATGCACCACAGCAATGAGACAGCTCCAAACACTTTTTTTAATAAATAATGTATGCTGATCAGCATGGCAGAAAAAAAACATGCATTCAAGAGATAATATTGACTTGTTTGGCTCAGGGAGACGTCTGTGCTTTTCAGAGACGTCCGCTCTTTGGAGAAAAGTGTGAACGTGATCGATCCGTGTTGCGCGTCTCGGGTATCGACTGGCTTGACTTTTTTCTTTCTTTCTTTTCTTTTTTTTTCTTTTCCTGTCAGCAGTTTGCAGAGTCAGCACAAAGTCAGTGTGCCTTGTTATCTCTCCCTTCGGTCCCGGAGCAAACAAAACTCTTGTATAAATTTACAACCATTTCATACATTGATGTATGGGGGCGCCTCCTCTTCTCTGCTTTTAAGAGCCCACTACGCGAGCTCATTAAGAGCCAATGTTCTTTTTTTTTTTTTATGACAACACGGGTTGCGCTCGCAATGTATGCTTCGACGTACACACCCTCGATTATAGGTGAGCCCGAGCGAAAGAGGAGAAGAAGAAAGCGGGATAGTAGAAGACAGCATAAAACGAGGAAAAAGAAGACATTGATGACGGAGAGGGAGAAAAGGGAAAACGAGGAAGTGTAAAGAGCCGGAGACGTACCAAGAGACAACAGGCGCTACCAATTAACTTGCTCCAAGAGTTACGACTTTCTCCTGAGCTCTCGCATCGGCTTCAACCTTTTGACCGCTCATCTATAACTTAGAGACCATTAAGTGCCTCACAAAAGTAAGCCTCTCATTATAATTGCCTTAAATATTCATGGCTTCTTCCTCACAATCAACAGTAACTTTTTTTTTTTTTTCTTTTCTCAGAACGGTCGGTCGGATGTGCAGCTGTTTTCTATCTTTCAACATCTGATAACCGCGTAACGATCGGCACCTGGCTCGTGTCCAACAGGAGAGGAAACCCATTACTGATGTTGAAACTGTCGTCCACCCAGATGCACTATAAGCTTGTTTAACTCCTGCACATGAAACAGCAGCCATAGCGTGAATTCCTTATCCGTTATAATGTTCATTGTCCATTAGGGTTTTTTTTGTTTTTTTTCTCTGCAGAAGACGTACAGACGTGTAAATAATGACATGAATGTTGGCTGGATTCCATTTAGCTGCTTCAGTTTCACAGTGTTTACTGCTGCACTTGAAGAGAATGGAGCCAGTGTAACACTTGAGTTTTTTCCCCATAATTTCTCATCAATTATTTTCCATTCAGAGATGTTTTTTCCAGACAGTAAGGCTGTCCTGCATACCATTTTCTGGCCTTCCAAAGCTACATCGCCAATCAACTACTAATATTCAAAGCTGAGGTTGAGGGGGAAGGAGGCAGCGCTGAGCTTGAACCCTAAAGGACTCAGCTGAACATTTCTCCTTGCAAACTTGTCAAAAGAAATTGCTCTTTGTTATTTAATTCAAATTACATTTTTCAAAAGGTTTAGAGTGTCTTATGCATGTTGATAATCCTGGGGATTTGAAGTACAACATATCTACAGTAGCCTATATTCAAATATCCAAATCCCAGGATTGAAAAGCAAATACCTACTCAATGAACCAATATTCGAAAATGTAAAATATTGTTGTCCAGCCATATAGACAGCTTTGACAGACACATTATTGTGTACGTGGCTAGTCATGATGGTTTTGCATAGCTCAGGTTCAAATGTAACTTTATTTAACCCTAATCATGGTCTTTTCCTGAACCTAACCAAGTAGATTTGTTGCCTAAACCTAACCAAACCATTTTGCAGTACTAACCACATGTTTATTTATATTACCATGGTGATGAAAGTTATGTGGTGATGACTGCGAAGTTCACTTGAATTCGTCTTTTCCAAAACTGTCAAAACACAAAAAAAAATAATGCGGATGGCGTTAAAAGCTAACAGTGGGTGATAAGGTGAGAAAATGTTGCTTAGTATTGTTTCCTCATCCAACATTTCAGCCAGCAGACAGCTGGATTCTTCAGTTCATTTTCAGAAGTCTAAGTCCAGTTGCCTTCTCACTCAAAGCTCTTCCATATATACAATATCATGACCTGGATGATTCACAATCTTCCTGAACAAAAAAAGGTATAACTACCATTTTGCTGATAATTCCAGCGAGAAAAACTTTATTTTTGAATGAATGAACTTTTTCTCCTGACAGCAACTCTCCTAAACAACAGCTTGCCTGTGTGACGTCTCTCTCTTTGAGGTGATTAACTGAGCTTTGTGCAGACGGCAGGTATGTTTTCCATCTGCAGTGTCTAATTTCAGTGACGTGCGTCGTCAAAGTGTGATTACTCCACCAGATCCGCTGTGGATAGCCGATTAGGTCCTGAGTATCCAGACAAACTTCTGTGCGCTTCAATTATGTTGTGTCTCGGTACCTTTTCCAGCTTATAGGATGATAAGTGATGACCGTCTGAAGTGTCTGAGATGATGATGTCCTTGGGACACATGAGACACACACAGTCCACTCATGAGACAATGAAGATGTCTCTCTCTTCTTTATGTATCAGAAAACCCATCACAACTGTCGCCTGTCGCTAAGATTCTCCTCAGATACTTCATTTTCTTTTCCTGTCTGGCACCTACAGTATTTCATTTTAAATTGTAATAACACTGTGATTTTGAGTTTAAGGTATACGGATTGTGTCAGAAAAGTCTTACCAAGTTAAGATTTCCATATGGGGTTCTTGTTACTATCAGCCCCTCGAGCCTCAGTTTTTCGTCGTGAAGGGTTCTGTGGTCAAGTCAGCAATGATACTTTTACATTAGAATTTGCTTTCAAGCAGTTCACATATTATGAAAAAGTACTTGTAAGGTTTAGGCTCAATCTACTTTGTTAGGTTTAGGGACAAAAAACTTATAAGGTTTAAGCTAAAAAAGTACTTGGTTAAGTTTAGGGATTGAAACTACTTTTTTAGTTTATGAACAGAAACTACTTGTTGGATTTAGGGATGAAAACTACTTGATTAGGTTTAGGCAAAACAAATTGGATTAGGGTTAGGATTAAGATCAGTTTGGTTAGGTTTAGGCACCAACATGACTTGGTAATGTTCAGGTGAAGGTCAGACTTTGGGTTGAATGAACTACATCCAGTCTTGTAACTCACTGTGATGTAAGTGACATGAGTCACGTTCTGTAAATATGTTTCTCATGTTACGCAATGCAAGTATTTTAAAGCCTGTACATGACTTACATGCATAGCATAACTTAAAAACAAATCAGGCTTGAAAGATATAAAACACTATGAAAGCTCAATTTTATAAAAGTAAGCCCATAAATACCTTGTTCCTTTTGAAATTGCATCACACTCACCTATAAATTACTTCACATCAAAATTCACATCATCACTACAGCACTTTTTCTTACTTGCCAATGTCATCTGACTGCTTTTTCCCCCATCTGTCTGCCAAAAATACAAGTTGATTTTTCTCTCTAAGCCACAGTCGGTGTTTTGGCTGTTCGCCAGTCAGCACTCCACACTTCTGCCTCTCCTCTTTTCCTTTCCCAGGGACTTCTGATGAGCTGTGAAAGAGCATCGATGGACTCCTACAGTGCACCTTCCACGTCTCAGGGAGATTGTAATCATGGGCACAACTTCTTTTTTTTTTTTCTCCCCCTCCAGACATCCAAGGGGAACTTATTCATAGGCATAACAAATAGGATCCAGTCTCTGTGGCCTAATGAGAAATCAGAAGTCACCCACCTGAGTAAAAAAAGTAGGGAGAATATACTCACTCCTTGAAAAACAGGGATTAGTGCAACAAAATCGCCAGAATAAACATTGGCAAACCGAGGATATGTTGAAACTTTCTTATGTTGTTAAGTTTAATTTTCTATGTAATATTATGACAACACTGTGGTTGTGTTCTGGTTAGGTTAAACAAACAACACTTGAGTTAGGGTTATGAAAAGATAATCTTTTGGCTTACAGTACCCGTATCCTTGCCACAAACTGAGCGAGAGATGTCCACAGGTCGTCTTTTAAATATTCAGTTTCATACTTACAAATGTTAAAACACAGTCTTGAACTTTGGTCACTGGCTTGGCAGCCTCCTGACTGAACTCCACTACCATTCCCCTCCACCTCCCAATATGAAATTCATATCATAAACATGTAATGTGACACTAGAAATGTCAATATGGTTAGTAGCCCATGAAACGTATCAGTGGTTTGTATTAAAGTTAATTGCCAATATTTCTGGGCTTTTTTAGCATAATATATCCTGTATTATGTTTGTTATTTTAATGCTTTCACTTACTGTAATATATATTTATCGTACAAAAGACGGTATCCTTAGCTGCCTGTCCTCTGAGGGGTTTTTTGATCTCCTAATTACCAGTGCTATTGTGTAAACCCATTTAGTGATCCAGAGAGAGAAGAAAGGACTGCTGGGCCCCTCGACTTTCATACCCTCCTGGTGGTAATAACCAAATCCAATAGAATTAAAAATCCACCCATAAATATAAAGTACAGATCTTGACCATCTCCCTGATTCCTAATTAATGGTGCCACATAATTTCCCTCCAGATTTTTGCCCGGCGATACTTAATGATACCACTCAAATTTACATCGTAATTAGTGTAAAATAAAAGGCGCTCCCGTCTCTCATTCTTCCTCCGGTGGTTTCTTATTACCCCTCATCACGGCGAGTGATTTAAACTCAATGCAGTGGCACCCTCTAAGCAGCCATTTTTTCAATTACGCCACCACTGTCCAAACTGCGAGACCTCGCCCGCGGGCCATAAAACCAACAGTGTTCCCCACACAGGAAGCGACACATAATGAGGAGAAGGGATGAATACACCTGAAGAAATCAGAGCCAACTGCCAACTGCTGCTGTTACAAGAGCAGTACAGAGATATTTCCTTACATCGCATTATTAACCATATTGGCTGTAGCTGAGAATTACTTTAAGTATTGATTACTTGTGGGATATTTCAGCTAAACGGTTAATTATTAAGAATCACTTCTCCCTGAGCCGACACTGCAGAGGTAATGGTATATACCTGCCTGTGGGCAGCCGGATTTGCTCTATGCCCACCTAAAAATAACCAGAGATGCAGAGATCAGCATGCGCTCTCAGAAGAAGGCAGCAGGTCGTGAATGTTAAGTGTTAACTTAAACGCCGTCTGTAAAATGGATTTTCTGTCTTGTGTCAGCTGTATTTTAAACACTTTTGCAGGGAGGAGCAGGACCCAAAGATGTTCTTTTTTTCCCAAGCAGCAGAAGCAGCAAATCTTTCAGTTTTCAAACCAGATGGATGTTTGGCTGTTTCCCTACATAAAGATAATAAGAAAATAGCATGCGTCATTTAATTGTTGTCTGTAAATATAAAAACTGAGCGCTTCCTGACCTGGAGCCTCTGAGGAAAGATGAACTTGAAAAGAAAAGAAAATCGTTCGACGTAATTATGCTGATATTTGTTTTTTTCTTCAGTTTTCTCTTCTTTATTAAAATAAAAAAAAATACTTCCACCACTCAAATTAAACTGAAATTAAGCTTTTTGTTATAACATCTAAATAATGATAATAATAATAATAATAATAATAATAATAATAATAATAATAATAATAATAATAACAATAATAATGCCTCCCACCTCATGTTTTCCATTAACAAAGTGAGGAAACATCATTAATCAATGTGTTGGTCAAGTCGTCCACTTTTGGAACACAATATTGTAGCTACTAAAGCATGATTCATCTTTTTTAATGGTTATTGCTCAGGCGCTCACAGCAGGTGGTTAAGATTAGAGAAAGTGCTTTTGTTGACTAAATTTACCCACATGCAGATTTTCAGGATGGAAACTCTGGGCGGTCTCCAGCCGGCACACTCGTTGCTACAGGGAGCAAAATTAGCAGTGCAAAGACGTTATTTAAAGATGTATAGAAACTGGGTTTGTAAAGCCATCATCCGTGCACTAAATCTTTAAACCATCTCATCATTCATCACATGTGAAATCTGGGGCTTCATTCATAAAAATGCTCTTAGATTCATACTTGAGCTTGTGATCCTTTCCAGCATGCCTCAGTTCGATTCATAAAAGATGCGGAGCATAAAAAAAACCTTGGTTAAGTAGGTTTTAAAGATCATATTTGTAACTTGCGCACCTGTGAGATGTGGATTTCAAATCAAATAAAGCTGACAGTTTTTCTTCTAACACAGCGCCACAACACATTTGTGGGTTTTAACAGAAATAGTCGTGGACCAAAAGAGAAAAGCAAACTTTTTTGGAAGACAAAGACGGTGACGGTAGATTGAAGCCAGACAACATGTATTATTAGGTGGGCTGACAAACAAGAAGCCTCACACACATAATTGATAGTAAGTCTGTTTTATAAATGAGGAGCAGTGTCACGCAAAACCACTTACATTTCTTCATGTTGCAGTTACTTTCGGGTTGATTCCTGTTCTAATGTCTAATTAAGTTCAGGCAGAAAAAAAAACACTTGGTTAGGGTTTGGAAAAGATCAAGTTTTGTCCTAAAATACCTGCTTCAGTTGCCACAAACACGGCTGGAGGTCTCATTAAAACACCTGGTTTGGTGACTGTGGTCACTGGCTCAGCTGTTAGATAATTCCCATGCAAAGTACTTGAGAATGTATGTAAATATAAGCACAATTCTATATCTTCTTTGATTAAAAATAGCTAATTATATCTAAAAACCATCTATGCCAGGTATTTTTAAATTAATCATGGCTCATCATTACTGCAAGATTCAGTAAACTATGCATGTGTTTCCAGAGAGCGCGCTGATGTGCTTGTTTGAGAGCACAGAGTGGCTTCCCAAAACAGATACTGCCAGATTTATTCCATGATTCAGGACTTTTGTTGGATACTAAACTAAACCCTCAAAAGCCATCCTGAGCCCATCCACGTCCTGCTCCCCCCTGATGGTTTATGACCACCAAAACGTTCCACATGAGGTTAGTGGTCAATCAGGAAAGGAATATTTTGTTACCATTTGTGGCTGTTGTTGCACGAGTCATTTAAAACATGTGGGATTTGTATCAGCTACTTATGCACTTTCAAAATGTTACTTCTCAGGCAGAATTCAAAACCTCTTCTTACACAATGCTGATAAATGACGGCCTTGGTTTCATTCTTCAAAGAGAGAAAGGATCATTATGGATCCACCATCGCAACAGGGAGCTCCAAATCAGTGCCAGAAATCAGCGTTGGCTAATTACTTCCCTCCTTTTTTCTCCCACCAAGTTTCTCCAACATTTACTCTTCATACTTCCCAATTTCCGTTCCCCTGTCTGGCTCCACTCGCCGTAATCAATTTCAGTTTCTTATTATTTAGAGACGAAATAGAGTGACGCTTGGCTCGGAGAATCTCTGATCTGGCACCGGTTTTCTCCACAATCGTTCATTATTTGGACCGCTAAAGTATACACCACCTCCTGAACCTTCGCTCTGCACTTCATTTTGTGAGGCTACCTCAGCTGACGGAGCTCATCTGGGGTCAGATTTGATTATAAGAGCGAGAGGAAGTGTGCCAACTGCGAGCACAGCTATACAGTCTGGGCATTTGTGACGATATATTCTGCGCAGTTCCCATTTCTGGCCTGTTGTTGTCCTCACAATGTGAACCAACAGTGTATGGAAGCAAGTGAAGAAGAAGAAGAAAAAAAAAAAAGCATTTGCATTTTTATGACTCGTGCTATCTGTCCGTCATTTCCCATGAAATCACTCTGAATTTTGCATTGTAACATAATGACACACCAGGAGCAAATACAAGTGTTTACGCAACCGCTCAGACAGAAATATAACAGCAGCTTTTTTTCTTTCTTTCTTTTTTTTTTTTCAGACACGTTCCAATGAGATCTTTATTCAGTTAATAATTCAGGGAGAGAAACTTCTCCGACGCTGCTCCAGCTGCTGCCTGCACACAATCTCACATGGACGCAAAGTCTGTGCATGAAAGTCTTGAGGCAATTTCCCATTCTGATGGCTTAACAGCATTGTCACAGAGCGTTTGCTTTTGCTCTAATCATCTCTAACTGATAATTAGACAATGTTCTTGGCACTGTGCTCACATCACACACGCAGCTACGAGTGAGCCTTAGCTTTTTTCTTTTTTTTTTCCTGCGAGTTACACTTCTTCAGGAGCAGTTGTTGTGATTTCCCGTCATCGCTCTATGAAATTGTGCAGTCTTATCTGAACTGAAGACAATTTAAAAGTTAAAGGCAGAGGGGGATATGGGAAGAATAAAAACTCTGAGGAGAAAACACACAGAGATTTAACTTTTAAATATCCCCTGTCTGCCCGTGGAGAGCAGGGTTTCTATTATGGGCACTACAGCTGCCAGAATGGGACAGATTCTAAACATGTTATCTGACTATTTGTCTCGCGGCTTCATGTTGCAAAAGGCCAAATTGCCTCTTACGGTGCAGTTTTATATCAAAACAACTGTCTCGGCGAGTCACTGCAGCACAGAGCGTTTGCTGTTGGCTAAGATATTCGGAGGGAGAGCCTCTGCACAGACACAAAAAGCAGCAACCTCTTGTGTTCCCTTCAGCGCAAGTCACAGGTGGAGGCACCGTTCCAAAGAGGTATCTTCAACAGGGCAGGACCGGAGCGAAGCCAAAACAACGGCCTGTTTAGTGAAGACAAGTGCTGTTTTCTTCTCTGCCCCTTTATTGTAATAGCAAGGTGAAGGCTGCAGGTAAAGGATGGCGGACTCCAACCATCTGTTTGATGCAGCCTTTGGAGCTGAAAGGTTAAAAGAATGAAAACAGTGTGTACTTTAATGATCAATGCCCGTATTTGTTGGTAATCTTTCTTTAAGCATAATCGCGTCTCTTAAGACAAACGTTGCTCATGTTACAGCGGTGGTGATTCGTCTCTGGTCCCATTTAGCCGGGTGCCACATTGTGTATTGTATAGTTTCTGGGGGCAGTCAGGCAATATAACTTTAAGAAGCCAACAACAACGACTGCAGTGTGCGATCAATGGAATCTTTCTGGATAACAATAATTCATGGCATCTTAGAAAAATATATCAACAACCAATCGATCTGTCCTCTTCGAAACTTTTTAAAATTTACTACAGAAATAAGGAGGGAGCAAACCTGGCTCAAGATTAGTTTACAATCTATAAATGTTGGTTAGCTTGTTAGCTGGTGTTTTGCTAACGGAACGGAACAAATGAAATGCCGACCACACAATCAGGGTATCGGATGTCGCTCTTACATGACCCAAGTGACATCTTTCAACCATCTTTGTCACTCATGTTACTGCTTAACTGGCTACACTGCTGCTGTGATTGTGATGAAACACGTAGGCATGTTTTTACTGATGTTATGAGTCAATAGCAATGATTAATTAAAGGCTTTTTAACTCTTTACCCTCTGGACTGTAAACTTTGTGGAGCTCACAGCATTAAAGAATCTACACCGCCTCCTTCCAGAAACTAGAACTGAGAGCAGTTTGATTATTTGAACTTCGGTCTACAGAAGAAACTTTAAAACAGAAGAAGGAGAAATTCTGTGAAATATTAGAGATGTGTGTCTCAGAATCAGGACACGTGAAAGACTAAAACTATTGAATTCACAAGGGGGCGAGAACTCAAAAATTTCCTTCTTCCTTCTGACTTTTCATCACCTTATTAGTAATGGTCCAGCAGACTCACGGACGTTTCATGCTCTGACTTCCTCAGTGAATGTCTGTAGCTCCTGACTAGTGGGATCCTAACGGATTTCAAGAGAGTTTGTGTGAAGTTTTCAAGAAATTTAATGTACAGTGAATGAAGTTCTTATGTGTAAATTCAAACCCCTGTATGGCTCAGCACCAGGTAAGTGAGGTTTATTGAGCTTTTAACCTCCTACCAGTGCATCCTTTCCACTGCGGATTGAGCCAGTTCACTGAGGAGAGGTGCGGGTCCCTGAGGCGTGACCCAGAGGGCCAAATCCTGCTGGTCTGCACGAAATCAACGCAGCTCTATTGTACATCTGCACTCTGGCACCGCAGCATTCATCCCTATTTCAATTATCCCACTTATCTAAATAACAAAAAAACGTTTCAGGCAAATGAACACATTGCTCATCTAAAGCTTCGGCACAATACGAGGTTGTGGGGTTTAGTCTTGAGTGTCACCATTAATGACATATTCATGTATGCTACACCCCTGGCAAAGGTTTTGATGCTTTGTCCACCAATCCACTAATGCCATCACTTCACTTAATTGCCCTCAATTAAGACACTATAGAAGAATTGCAAAGAATTGCTAATGAACCAATTTGGAGACGTGGAAACATTCAAAGGGGGATCCTGGATTGAGGGCAATTAACCCCAGGCATGATAGATAAGCCTCTTCACTCCCTTATCCCCTCTCTTTATGCGGGGAGAAAATGTGAGCTTAAAGCAGAAATCCACCCTGAAATACGAGACAACTCAATCAATATTTGCAGATTAATATCTGCTCCGCTGACCGTGAATAGGTGCGCAACCTTGTGGATAAAGCATGCTTGTGCTTTCATGTCTCGCTACATAAGTTTGATGAGAGTTGTCAACCGGAAACTTCCTTCTTCTCTTCAGCGCCTCCACAGAGTTTTTGTTTTTTCTCCTATTAGGTACAAATGACACGACTCAAAGGTTTGCATTCTAATTATGTCAGAACACAGTACATTTATTCATTCATTTTTTTTTCATGTTCTCTGATAATCAGGAGATATTTAAGACTTGATGAAAATAACAATAATTCATGATTTGGATTAAAACAACACAGGACATTCACATGGACTCTGGGGAGTGTTTTCTTTATATTACCCACATATTTATCTCAACCTCATCCACTGTCCAGAGCTTGCTTTTTTACATTTTAATGCACGTTTTGGTGCCTAAACCTAACAAAACGGGTAATTCCCTAAACCTAGCCAAGTACTTTTGGAGCCAAAATGTAACAATGGTCATTTCCTAAACCTAACCAAGTAGTTTTGGTGCTGAAACATAGCTAAACATATCATTTCCTAAACCTAACTAAGTTTTGGTGTCTAAAATTGTGCCTAAACCATTAGCTAAAAGTTGCTAAAAGGCTTGGTGGAGGAACAGAGAGATGCAGAGTTTGATGATAATTCTTGGTAGCTTTGAGTGACTATGAGATTTAAGGTTCAGAAAACACAGATCTGGGGAAAGAAAAAGGAAAGCTCGGTATAAAGTGAAGTGTCACAACAGAGAGCCAAAAAAAACAAAAAACAGGAGACAGATTAAATCAGAGGCAAACGTCACGGTTTCCATCCATGTGTGTCCATCAGTGGGTTGGATTATGCTGAAGCCAGGGATTTGCCATGCTAATGGCACTGCCAAATGAAAAGACTAATGCCTCAGCAACAACAGAGAGAGCAGCAGGCAGGTCACCAGACTCCAGCGAAACATACTTCAAATTGCTGACGCATGCAGCACAGTCCCTTCACTCGTTATGGTGCCAAACTGTAAACAGGAGTACAAAAAGAATTACCATACAGAGGGAAAGACTGAATATGAACACATGGGAGAGGAAGACATTATCTGTCCTTACTCGCTCAAATGAGCAGCTCGTTGGGCCTCATTTCCAACACCTTGTGACAACATGTTGGGTCTGTTCCCTGCAGGTATGTCGCCGTCCCCCCTCCTCTCCATTGATTCACACCTATTGTGTTTCTTCTGCTGCTTCCTTTCTCCTCCGTTTCTCTCTTTTTGTCACGGCGGTCCTGAGAGAATTTGCGGGACCAGCTTGTCAGTGACAAACCCGATTAAGACAAACTGGTCCAACTCGAGCTCATTTATATCACAGCACATCCCAGATTTTGGGTCATGGACTCACCACAGGAATGGTTCGCCGGTTCTGTCTCTGCATGATAGAATAATGAAGCGTTTCGTGTTACACAACTTCCTGCAACGCCAAATTATTATTCTTTTTAGGTCAAGTGTCGAGGCAGCTGTGATAAACTGTAGTTATGAAGCAGAGGGATCCTCTTGTGTCTCACTCAGGAGGATTTTTGAACACCAGAACCCACCTGAAGCTTCATAACTGAATTTGCATAGATGAATTTAAGTTTAAATAGGAAATTAAGTTGAATGGTGGCAAGAATCTTATAATTTCACCTGTTTTAAACACATTTAAACATGAAATTCATTTCAGAATTCAGCAGCACATCCAAACTTCCAATTTACCCAATACTCCAGGACCATGCTCACTGTTTTCTTTCTCATCTTTCAGCAGGCGATCAAAGGATGTACCTGAATACATCTGTTATATCCTCCCCAGCTCGGAGACTTCCAGAAGACTTTACATAGAGTTCTACAGCAGAGAGTTGTTCCAGCACGCCGGGAGGATTACTTCGTCCTTCTGTTTAATAAAGTGGCACTTCAGGTTTACTCACCGGCAGGTTAAAGTCTCTCAACGGCTGTTCGCATTGACTCAATATCTGATGTATATTTTCAATATTCTTATATCTCAATGTCTTTCAGTGCCTTCTGCTGCATGCGAACATTACACATGTCAATATGCTTGTCATTTATCTATTTTTTTTTAAAGTATATTTTATATTTTTTGTCTTTTATATTTTTGTATGAAGGGAAACTTACAAATTAAGAATTTCATTAGCTGGTGCAAACTATGCGTATATGACAATAAAACATCTTGAATCTTGACATGCCGGTTGATCAATAAGCATTCTGTGGACTCGAGCAGGTCCGACTGACGACGAACAACACTTGACAGTCCAAAAAAACCAGAGGTGGAAACAAAAGCACTGCTGTGCCACCAACGTGAGCTCAATCAATGAAGACACTTACATCACTGACCTTTTGCACTTTTACCTTCTTCAATAAATTGAGCTATTAATTAGTTCACTACGTCTGCATTGATTGTATGTAAAGTAGACTGAGTGTATTCTTCTGCCTACCTATATGATGATGATTCTGACGTATACAACGTAGTTAACCCCAATATATAGAATTCAAACATAATAAAGAAATCAATTCTTATTGATCTTGTCATTCATTGCTACATAAAAAGAGTAATTTGGCACCCACTGTGCAACCCCATTAAAGGGTAACGTCACCATTTTTACACCTTAAAGACTGTTTATGGGTCTCGAATACGACTGCATGTGTGAAACAGTAATGTTAAGCCTTTTGTGGCTCCAGAGGAATCTGCATGTGAGCTGATAAATTTCCTTCCATTGATTTCACTCTGTCGCAAGGTGGCAATGTGGGTAATGTAGGCACCATGTTTTGAAACCCCCCTGGTATAGCAAAACTATTGGACTTTTCAGAGCCAAAGTATTACATTTTTGAATTTCTTTATTTTATCAGCAACCTGACTGAAAATCACCTTTACTGATAATAGGCACTTGGGCCTTTTCAGGAAATAAATCACAAAGTTCTGCCCATCTCACCGCCCTGATCATTTCCATACAATCTCTGATTTAAGACAGCAGAATAAAAAGCTCGCCACCATTTAAGAGTCAAACAAAAAGCTTCACCGAACTGAAAGCATAATATCTGTAATTTTGTCATCATGAAAGTGTCATTTTTGACTGTACAATCAAGTTTAATCCTTCATTTTAAAATATTCTGTCTTGGAACATCAAACAGGTATTTGGAGTAAAGCGCATTCTCTCGGGAATGATTTAAATCCAGCGCGTTAATGGTAAACATCTTGTTTTAATGCAGTTTAAAGTGTTAACGTTAAGCAGCATGAATTGCCTCTCGCCTCTCCTTGTCATGTTAGTGTGACTCGATTGCACGAGACCAACTGTGCAAACACCAGATGTTAAGACGGGGCGTAGAAGGCGCTTCGACAAGTAGGTATCATACATTGTGCGATGTTAAGAACCCGCATGTGGCAGCAGCTGAAGCTTTAAGACGAGGACGGGAGCTAAACACACGATCACAGCTGCGACAGGTGGAAGCGGCAACACACGCATACAGCCTTGGCAGCTCTCTGTGGCCATAAAAGAAAAAAATACACTAACACTCAAATTTTATATAATGCACATTGATGTATTTGCCCAGTTGCGGAGAGGGCAGCGAATGAGGCGACTCTTTGTTGAGCGTCTCTCTTACTTCGCAGTGCCGAATCCATTAAACAACCGATATTTTCCTCAACTAATTGCGGCGCACTCGAGCCGGCCTTTGAGGCTCTCGTGCTCATCAGCATCACACAGGTGCACGAGCAACACGTGATCCGCCCATGGCAATTTAGGTGCCTGTTAAGAGGGAGAATGATTGACACACACACACACACACACATTCACACACTCACACACACACACACAAACACAAGCAGCGAGCAGAATGCGAGCATATACTGTGAGTCATGTGTTGTGAGCAGGAACAGCCATAGCATGTGGTGGGTGTTTTAACCGACTGGCACCCAACACGTTCGCTGGCTCCGACCATCAGATGGGATTTTAGTAATGAGAACAGACAGTTTGCATATTCGAAAGATACTTTGGTTGTTGCCATCATTTTGAGAAACCAAAACTGCATTCTCACCAAGCTGTTTTAACCCAAATCAACAGAACAAGCTGTGCCGATGTTTGTTTCTGCAAAAGTTTTGGTTTAATTCTCCATTTTGTGTTGTGACAGCCCTGTGCTTATGTTCTGGTTAGGTTCTGGCAAGAAAAACTCTTGGTAAGGGTTCAGAAAAGATGATGTTTTGGCTTTAAATATTTACTTTGGTCACCACAAACATGATCAGAGATGTCCCGCCTTCTCGTTAACGAGATCCTGTCTTTGTTGGCACAAACAACGGTAGAAAAATTGTCCCGAGGTCTACGGGGGCATGACGCTTACAAATGTTGAAACACAGTGTCGAACAGCGGTAATTGGCTTTGAAGCCTTCTTGCCTAACTGATCTATACTAGCAGGGTGGCTGTAACTCAGGAGGTGGAGCGGGTCGTCCAGTGACAACAAGGTTGCTGGTTTGATTCCCCAGCTCCCCTGGCAGCATGTCGAAGCTGAGCAAGATTCCAAACACCAAAATTGCTTTGAGCGGTCAGTGGAGTGGAAAACACTATAGAAATGGAAATCCATGAATCATTTAATGGCTAATTGACAGCTGATTGATTCAAGTTTAGTTTTACAAATTAAAAGCAACAGGACTGTATCAGTGTAGTATTGATTGCACTTTTAAACCTGCATTGTATTTTCCCTCACCTTTAACTATATTCTTACTCTTCTTCTTGCTTTTCTTTACCTCTTTCTTACCTCTTTACCTGAATTTGTCCCATTTGGGCATTTCTGCCAGGACAAAATTGCAAATAATATTACATTTTTGGTAAACAAAGTTGGATTTCGTTTATTACCACAACTGAAACAGTGAAGGAATAGAGAGTCTAACTTGCATGTTATCAGAATACTAAAGTGAGCACAAAGCTGACATAACTACTTGTAAATACACATGTAGTTGGACTACCAGGAGGCTACAGCAGAATTAATTACATGTTGTTCACTGCTCCCCACACTGTAGAGAAAGTACATGTGAACACAGTAATTGTGCTGCTAATGATATATCGCCCTGCCAACTTACATGAGTCAACATTTCTCAGTTTAAATATGTAAAACTATGTCTGACATCTGTAACCAGACGGGAGCAGTCACTCCTGTACCTTATTTCTTATTTTATTTCTGGAACCTTCCTGCTTTGTATGCAACCTCTCTGCATTTCAGCGTCCCAATTTATACTTTCAGCCAGTACGCCAGCCACATTGTTAAATAATTCAAGTACATTATGTATGTGTTTCTCAAAGCCACTGACAACTGATGTCTTTTAATTGACAGCTGAGGTTCAAGATGGCACCACTCAAGCTGTGGCTAATGGCTTCTTTCACTGAATTTAAAACCAATAAAAGTCTGAACGGTGATGGGATGAATTATGGACTCATAGCATTGAGAAGCCGAGGAGGAACTCTCAATACTTTTTCTCAGCATGTTCATTAAAATAATGTTGGTGTTATCTTTCTGTCAGTCTGGTGAGAGGACCTGGAGGTAGAGGGCTGATTGTGTATGATTGGGCTTTAACTTCAACTCCCTGTGGGCAGACAGCTGATCTGTTAACCCTGAAAGACCTCGACAGCCACCGGTGGCTGAAAATAACTGTTGTGCTCAAATGTTTAATAACTTATGCTATAAAAACTCATGTAAAGTGGAGTTTCTTGGCTTTACAGTGGTTTTACACCGCTTCTTTAAACACAAGTTCACGTTCTGAAGCACTGATTCGTCAAAGAAACCCACATAATTCCTCTTGCACAAGGCTACATTTGTTGTTCATGTTCAATGGATTATATCTTTCACTGAAAAAAAAGTCACATTTGCTTCGATGTCCCGTCTTAATGGACAACTGATTAAACTAGCAGAAAACGTTGATGAGTAGGGAACAAGACAAAGACAGGAAGTTGAAAGTAAAACACGATACATGAGGATGTGATCTGTAAAATAAGACAGGAAAGGATTAAACCAAAAAGCCAAACCATGACGTTACTCTCTAAACTTGTTTAACACATCTATTGTGCATGCTCAGTCAATTAAATCTAAGGTTATACTCATTTTTCACTGAAAACCTAGGATCATATTTTTACAAATAGCTTTAACTTTTTAAGAAAGGTCAAATGAAAGATTCATATGGCTATTTCTAACTCTGTCTGAATTCACAGTGAAAAAAACAAAACATTTTGACTGTTGCTAAAAACTGAAATTGTGACTTTTAAGGAAGAGTTCACACAAAAGGTAGGTAGGTACTATCGCTTTTAGCTTAGCAGCTACAGTTTGGTCTTCCGTAGACTTGGAATTCCCCATGCAAGCTGTATGGAGCCGTTATTATGTTTTTATTTCAGCTGTTTTTCAACATTTTGAAACAAGTCTCCATCTACTCCAGTTGTTAAGGAGAATGCTGCGATACTACAAACGTTTTGTGGACTGCGAAACTTCACTGGACTTTCAATCGGAATGAGGCTGAACAGATGATAATAAGATAATGAATTTTGAATTTTGGGTGAACTTCTCCTTTAATGGTCCTCCTCAATCAAATAATGTCTGGCACAAAATGGCGACTTCCAGAATAGGGTAGGAAAAAGTAGAGGAGAGTCAGGTGGCCAAAGAAATGTTCAAGAGATTCTCACACACACACACACACACACACACACACACACACACACACACACACACACACACACACACACACACAGCAGGTCTTCTGAGATTATTCCCCCAGTAGATGTCAGTAAAACATCCCCGTCCTCTGTTTATTTTCCATACAAATCTTGGCTCCGTGGCGGGTTCCTTAAAAAAAATAAACACTAAATAATGTCAAATCACACTAAGCCTTTAATACCAGCGGGCCTGCTCCTCCGAACGCAGCGCGGCAGTAAATCAGACAGGAATTCTCCTTTCAAACAAGATTTAAGCGGCTAAATCTCAATAAGTGCCAGTCAGTTATGATGAAACGAGTCATCGAGGCTGGAGCAGCTGAGATTCAGAGAGAGGAGGAGGAGGAGGAGGAGGAGGAGGAGGAGGAGGGAGAGCAGCAATGTACACAACGTGACGAAGAGCAGATCTTGATCACGGCCGTGTGGTCAGACAGGCAACAGGTTCACGGGCAGAGAGAGAGACAGAGAGAGAGAAGAGGGGTGCGATCCTTCACATTAAACTCTGCTTTTGTCTACTTTTAATTGTTCTCATTTCTAATTAGTTTCACGAAACGTGTCAAGTGAAGTGAGACAGTTTAGCGGGTTTATTCTGTCTCGCTCCGGCTGATTTGTCTCCCTCCCAGAGGCGGATCTCCCCCCTCCTCCTCCTCCTCCTGCGTGTGACTGGAGACTATTATGTTTCTTCTTCTTCTTTTTTTTTTTTTTTAAATAAAAAAAAGGCTTTAGTTTGGTGTGAGGCTGAAGATACTCGACACACATCCGATCTTTACTGAGAGAGAAATCTGCAAACAACGGGAGCGCGCTCGACCCCCCCCAAAATCTCCAAATTTTGCGCTCTCCGCGGTGCTGAAAGTGGAAACTGTGCGTAAAAAGCTGCGCAAATCTCTGCGTCTCTCTCTCTCTCTCTCTCTCTCTCTCTCTCTCTCTCTCTCTCTCTCTCTCTCTCTCAATGAAGCCAGTTTTTCTTGAATCCAGAGGGGGAAAATATTGCACAGAAAAATAAATACAAATACATTTAATAAACGTGGTAAAGTGTCAGCGCCCCAGCAGGCTAACTGAGCTGGTTTCCTGTTCCAACCAGTGGCACATACGTCTGATCCTGCTGCTGGCATGAGCTTTAATTTGTGTGTTTGGTCGAAAAATGAAATTTGAAGCTTTGGGCGTTTTTTTTTCTTCTTTTTTTTCTTTCCCCTAAGTAACGTGTTGCTGCAGTTGGTGGTGGTAAACGCTCAGCTCAGTTCTCCCCCCCACGAATCTAAAAGGCAAATAACGACTGTTGTTATCGTCAAAGAAATGCCAGCCTACTTCTTATAGCTCTCGCCCCTCTCTCTCTCCCCCTCTCTCTGTCACACACACACGCTTCTCCCTCCCTTCCTCCCCCTCCACCACCTCCCCACTTTCTCCAGTGCAGCAGCAGCCGAGGCGCTCCTCGTCTCCAAAGCCTGCTTGTCTCTCCAGAAGCATGTCCTCAGACATGCAGCCACGGCGCGATGAAGCGGACCAAGAGACGCCACCAGCCTGACAGCGCGAGAGCAGGTGAGCCTGAATTATCTTCATCTCGGCCTGTGTTGTTCCCTTCTGAGAAAAAAAAAAAAAGAAAAAGAAAGAAAGAAAGAAAAACCCAAAAGGAGTCGATATTTCTCAAGCAGGTTTACCTGATTCTGGGGCGCTCCTTCCTCCTGAGCGAGGTTTTCACGAAACCGTCATGCTCAAGGACACTCCGACCAGGAGGGACTGGGTGTTGGGAACTGAACTATAGGGACCTAATAGGTATAACTGCTCCGTCTCTGTATCCGCGTCGACACCTGTGCTCGCCGTCCTTCAGCGCGTAAAACGGCTGAGACGTGGAACTCGGTCGTTCCAAAGATGTCCTGGGTGTTTTTTTCCTCACAGTCTCAGACAAGTTGTTCTCGTCGGAGAGAGTGTGTAACTTTATCAGGTCTGTGCAGCTGCTGTGTAACATTTTAACACCATGAGATCCGCCCGTGTGCAGATCAGGGCTGTGAACATCCACAGTGCTGCTGGGGGAAGCTTTTTTCTTTTCTTTTTTTTTTTCGCACGATGAGCACAAGGACAACGAAATGTGTTTTTTTTAATTTATTTATTTTTTATTTTATTTTTACGCATGATCCACAGCTGTCTGTGCCATCTGGCGCATCTCGGACGCACAAAAACACACAAAACAGAAGTTTATTTGTCTTTCCTGCACCAATTGACGAAACTGTCTCAGCATCATATCATTCTGTCTTATCGTTTAATCTTCTTTTTTTTTTTTTCCTTTTTGCTCTCGCTCTCTTTTTTTCAACCACGTACATCCAACCAGCCCGCACTCAGAGACAGACTGCGCGCTGTCTCATCCAATATCCGGCGCAATAAGCACCGTTACCCCCATTTCTCGGGATTTTCTCAACTGTTTTGTGTCTTCAAACGATTCTGTCTTGCGAAACATGTCCTGATTGTTTTTTGTTTTGTTTTTTTTTTCTGCCAAAAAGATGCCAAAACGGGTTTCACAGTAATAGTAATGTGCGCTCACGGGAACTCTAATGCGCTTTTGGATGAAAGCGTTTCATTCGTGCCTCGCTTCATCCCCAGTTCTCCTCCTTTGATATATCATCTCATGACTTCTCCTCCACGCATGGCGCAGATGCAGATCGCTGTGAGCCTCATTTAGCCACAAGGCTCTCCGTGTCTCCTCCATCCAGCCATTCTCGTGTTCGTTTCTTGACTTTGATCGCCACATCTGGAGGAAAAGAAACACACACACTCTTAAGCATCCAGTGTTTTTAGGTTGATTAAAAAACCAAGCAGCGGTGTTGTCATACATGCACTGAGATCTAAAAAGAGGCGTCGCAGCCACAGCCTACGTGCGTAAAAGCGCAACGCACCAAAACGGAGCAGACCTGTGAGACGGCGGGTTGGTGTCGGATCGTGTGACTCCGGGTCTCACAGTTGAGCTCGTTTGACGCGCAAAAGTGGATCTCCCTGAAACACAGGCTGCGAATGACGCGCGGTGAGCTTGTTTGGCCGTAATAAAAGATCCAGCGGAGGACTCGGAGGATTTCTCGGTTCAGAGAGGTAAAGAAAGCTGTGATTTATCAAGCTGGCTTCCTCCAGTTCCTTTCAACGATTTTCTCGGCTGGATGTGAGGCTTGTAGTGATGATTACAGTGACAGCAGGTCGAGTGTGAATGAAAAAAAAAGGGGGAAGACAGAAGCTGTTGGATGGATGAAGCGGCGCTAGTGGGGTCGAGGTCTGCTTATGATTGATGGAATAAGGTTTTTTTTTTTTTTAAGTTTCGGATCATTTGGCTTCACTCTCACATTCACATGACAGACAGAGTGGAATCTGACTAAATGTGGTCGGTATGAGCCTCCTTGTGGCTGTGTGACGAGACAGAATACATCTTGTTTTGTCTTATTATTTGCCAAATTGCACAGTTTTATAAAGTGGACAGGTTTCCCTAAATATCCCTGCAGGTCACCTGGTGGCAGCAGCCTGTGCTGTGGGTTTTGATATTCATGTGGCTTCTTGGCTGTGCGGTGTGTGACTGAGTGTCGCTGGCTCGACCTTGATGAAGTCTGCTGGTTGGTTAATTGGTTTTGTTTGAAGACATGTCAGCCGAACACAAAAGGGGGACTGGTGTCGCCTTCCTTTTCCAGGTGGGTCGCTGGTGGGTGTTTTGTTCCTGCACATTCATGCAGATCTCCAATTAGGAATTCAATGTTTTTGTTGGTGTCTTGCCAAAAGAACACACACACACACACACACACACACACACACACACACACACACACACAAAAATACAAGGAGAGGAGAAAGAGGAGCCGAGGATTTGCATTTTTTGCTTCTGACTGGAATCCAAGAGAAACTTTCCATCACTTAGAAAACGTATGAGGCTTTTTTTTAAGGAGGATGTTTAAACAGTCGGTATGAGAATGGATCACAGTCCTAAATTGGCTCTTTTTCTTGATGTAGATTTCTGTAGATACGCGATTTTAACTCATCTGCTACAACACAAACAAAAGCATCCCAGAGAGTCATTTATTCACCTGTAGATGAAGAGCTTTGACAACCTGTTATGTTCTCCTAGAGGAACCTTAAAGGAGCAGTTCGCACAAACAGGAAAATTCAGTTATGTGGATGGAGGGTTGAGTGAAGTTTCGTCGTCTACATGAATTTCGGAGCTTCACAGCGCTGCCAAATTCACCTTGACGAGTCCAGTAGATGGACTCACAAACATAAAATGGCTCAAAAGGGCGTAATCCAAGTCTCCAGAAGCACCAAAATTGATTTGAAAATACGTTATTTACACCCTTTCTCAACCCAAAGTCATCCCTGTAGATGCTAAGCTAAAGGCGCTAGCGTGCACCTCATCTGATAATCGCAAGAAGATAATAACTAGATTTTTTATTTTTGGACTAACTTACCCTTTAAGGCTTCATAAATAACTCCATACGATCACTTAAAGCGAGAGCAAATCCTTTTGATATGGATAAACGCCTCAAAGAGCCAATTACAGAATTAGCATTTGACAAGTTCGTCTCTGAATGCTCATATCTTTATCACATAATGACATCATAATCATATTTTTTATTACAGAGAATGTGGTTTTAAAAAAAAAAGGGTCAATTTCCTTTTATAATTGCGATGTAGCTACTCGACTAATGGCCTCTGCAGCCACTCACACTTTCTCAGTATCATTATACGCTTTTTAATGTCATCAGCTGTGTTATTGAAAGTACTGAGGGCACGTTTTACCACCTCGATCTTGAGAAAGGCTTTCATAATTCAGCGTTCTTCGATCTCACCAACGTGTTGCGTCACTCCATGCCAGAAGTTTGCAGAACTTCCCCCGACTTCTAGTTTCCGCTCATCGTCCCGTTTGACGGCCTGATGTTGATGGATGAGGTCTGGATGCACCGTGACTGAACAGTCATTCGATGGCTTTTTTTTGCAATTACTGCCGGCCCTCTGAGGTTTACCGAGGTCAGCCGCATGGTTTCCTTCCCCTAAATGTCCCTGCCTAGAAGTATTGATATTACATTAGCGATGCAGATATTATAGACTGTGCATAATTCTTTACTGGAGGTGTCAACGTGCTTGACTGTGATAGCAAATGATGACGTGCATTGACTGGAGGATCTTGCTTGGCGTCAGCTGTTCTGGAGGAATATCACCTATTGGCATGTTGGTTAATGCAGATTAGAGGAAAGCGACATACTGTATGTAGGGAGCACAGTCATTAAAGGTGCAGTTTGTAGTTTTTTGGGAGGATTTTAATCATCTTCACTGACTGTTTTTCTTATGTCTAAACAAACTAAATAAACAAGCTCTCTTTGTTTTCATGACTGAATAAACTGAATAAACAAACTGACAGCACAATTTAACACTGTTTAACTTTGTTTATATTTGGCGGACCCTGCCACCAGTGTTCTTGGGACCTACTTTTCCTCTTTTTCTTCATGAATATTTCTGAATTTGTGCCATTGCCTCATTCATTCCGAGTTTGTGCCCCTTTAAAATAAGTCAG
Organism: Acanthopagrus latus; assembly: GCF_904848185.1. Lineage (NCBI taxonomy): Eukaryota > Metazoa > Chordata > Actinopteri > Spariformes > Sparidae > Acanthopagrus > Acanthopagrus latus. The sequence continues at coordinate 16,804,122 of NC_051052.1, forward strand.
AGGAATTCAAACTAGAGATTTTGGTAGTCGTGTCTAAAAAGTGATGCTTGGCGCCCCCTGTGGTGAACACAAGACGCAAACAGGTACAACTCTCGATTGATTGTATTGCCGTCTTCTTTCATATTAAAATGGAGAGCGGCGTGCTCTGTGGGAGCTCACACACACACACACACACACACACACACACACACACACACACACACACACAGCAAAATCTTCCTCGGTCTCCCTCACACGGAGGACGGAGGCGTGAATGAGGGAGGAGGCTCATGCCAATGCTCCTACCGACCATGAATGCACATTGCACATATATTCCTAAATCTGTGTTTTTGGCAGCGGCGGAAACAGCGTTAGAGGCGAGGTTTGTTTTTGTGAAAAGTTAAATTTAGCCCGTGGGGTGCCTCATTCCGTGGACATAAGCTTCTCGGTTGTAGAGAGGCTGCACCGTGCACATTAGCGGATCTGTGTAGCTGGCGCGCACAGAAAGGAATGTCTAATTATCACGCTTCCAAACCGCAGTAGGCTCCTCTATTTGCACTGAGCTCCTGCTCTAATCGCTTTCTTTTTCTGCCATTACACACTTATTTATTTTATTTTTTACGCAATTAAAATTGCTATCTCTGCTCCGTGCGGAGGAGGACGTCCACCCAGCGTTATAGGAATGCTTTAATTGAGCAGAAACAGAGAGATTGTCTCTGCTAATATGTGGAAACTCTGTTGCAGAGATGAGGAGAGCTTGTGTAAAGAGAGTTTTACGTAACAGTGAACACAAAGTGTGTGTATGTTTGAGGTTGTGTCAGTGAAAAGACTGACAGCACGAGGATGTGTTCGAATCTCTATAAATACGCTTTCCTAAGCTTTCCTTGTTTCAAACCGTCTACATGCAGATTTCCTCATGCCGCCGCTGTATCTCCAGCCAGCGGGACGGATGGACGCGTGTAGCCTTTAACGGAGCTTCTTATCAGATGTTGAGTGATTGCAGAGCTTTACAATATGAAGTGCCACTAAACCACGAGCACGATGGGCATTGATTGGTAAAGGATGGGAGGAGGGAGATTCCTCCTTAAGGTCATTATCCAGCAGACGGAGAGAGTTCGACGAAACAAACCAGTCTAATTGCATTTGTAACAAAAGACTAAGAATCAATGGACTAAGCACTACTTACAGCATTGTGTCAGCACATTTCATCAACATCTAAATGGATTCAGTGACTCTGTAATTGTTTAAAAAGTCTCTTCTGTGAAGTCAGTTGAGTTTTTTTTTCCCGTCGCATGAGTTTTTAGATGTGACTCAGAACACACGTGACAGCCTGGCTGCCGATCTACACAGCACACGTTCGACATGTGTGAGATATGAAAGCGGGGTTCGTCTGCAGACATTACGGCGGTGTTGAGCTGCGATTCACCGTCAGGATGTGAATCAAAAAACTCATGCAGTGTCAGGAGAACATGTTTTATTTCGATTCTATCAAAAGCAGTGACACAATTGCATGATTTTTAATGAGGGTCTTTAAATAAAGTTAATTGGACTCACCATTTAGGGCGACTGATTATTTTAAAGCTGCATTAACTGATTGTTTGGCCACTAGGGGGCAGCAGAAATAACCTGTAGATATGAGGATAAACTTGCTTGCTTGCGCATCTGTCATTTACAGTGAAGAGATGTCCCCATAACTTTTTTAAAAATGCAATATGTAAGAATTGTCCAATTTGTACTCAAAACAAACTGGAGCACATCAGTAGCTTAGTTTAGCTAGTTAGCTCAGTTAGCTGTGCATCTGGCGGTTCTGAGCACTCGCATACCTCCGTCAAGAACCAACAGTCCCCTTTAATTCAATCTAGCCTAAATAAATGTAAAATAAAACATCATTAGAATCAGATTTTAAAAATTGTACTCACTCACAGATACCAGCCACTTAAACATCGCAATGTTGAAAAAAGTGAGAAACACATTTCTTGATCTGATCCACTATTCAGATCTTCACCGAAAGATAGCGGGGTCTATTCTGGACTGAGACCCATCCTCTATCCAAGTTTCATCGAAATGTATTCAGTCATTGTTGTGTGATAATGGTCACAAACCAACAAACAAACAGACACAGTTGTAAACATAGGAATAGCGGCTCCATTTGTGCGTGAACTAGTTGCTAACTTTGTCTGTCCTGCTGATGGTGCTGTGCTGGTTGCCTGCAGTTGGTTTCGAAAGTTTACCGACCGAGATGTCATTCACTGCCTCACAGCCATCACCATCTTTATTGTTGCTGTTGTTTGGAGCCAGAAGTGACCGTCCTCTCTTCTCATTTCCCAGTTTGTACATTCTCAGCTTCTGTCCTCGCCTCCTCTCCTCGTGTCTCCGTCCCTCCCATGTGAGATGCGAGCAGAGCAGGCGAGGCAGCATGCGTTCAACAAAATGAGACATCTGCGCTTCGGAGCCATATTTTTTTTTAAAACGACATCAATTACATGTGACATGTGGAACAGCTGCATCGTCTGTCCGTGGTTTTGCTACAGTCTACCGCTGTGCTTTATCGTCTCTGTCACACGATAACAGTGTTCATGACAACTTTGAATCCAGTTAACAACGTGGCATGATGTGACATAAATAACATCGAGGCGAAATGTCATCAAGCAAAGCGGTTCGAGCAGCGCCTTACGAGGTGCTATACAAACTGTTACAGGCTGAAATTCCCACGGCGGTTTATATATTCTGGCTTATGTTACACCTTTTTCGGTTCACGGCTGCCGGAAGAACCTCCGCAAAAGAACACACCTGTGCAACCTCCTCAGTAGGGTGAGCTGGGATTGATTTCTGGGAGATGATGAGGCACAAAAAAGAGAAATAAGAAGAGCCCCACATGTAGACAAGGGAGTGAGGGCGGGGAAGGACTTCCTGATTGGATCTGACCACAAACCAAAAGGCAAAGACTCTGCTTTATCGCCTTTTTTACTCTTAATGGGAACTTCATTTACTAAATGAACATCATGCTGTATTGAAGAAGACCTGAAACTATAAACTGAGATCATAAACTCATTTGAAAAACTTCTTACTGAGGTAATAAATCAAGTGCGATGGAGTGTTATTTTCTCATAAGCTTACATACAATCTGACTTCTTTACGCAACCAGTGGTGGTGCCACTAGAGAGAGCCACTGGCTTCACTTTTCAGACTTGGAGACGTCGTACATATTTTAAACAGCCAACTGATATCACAAAAGAAAAGGCCGCCTGCTGATAAAAGTTGTTTTAGAGCAACATTCAAGTACCTGAATGTCTCGCAAGCAGGTGTTTACATTCACATAAACTGAAGGATAAAAAAACGTTAGAGAAGCGTCTGTCCAAGTTCAGACGTTTGTTCTTCACCTTTTTCTGAGGACATTCTAATCCAAACACCTCAGCGGGTCATAAACTCCTTTAAACATCTTCACACAAACTGTTTGGAGTTCTGCAGAAGGACAGGGAGAGTTTTTTTTTAAAGACTACACACGTGTCAACATTGTCAGCAAATTGTTGAAACTTTTGACCGCTGTTAACAGATGACAGCTAATTGTGTCCTGCGTGGAAATAAACAGCCACTTTCTTCCCCCTGGAACGAGACGAGTGGGAGCCTGAAGCTGCTTCCGACGTGCCTGTTTGTGCTCTGAAAACCTGCCAGTTTCAAACCGAAGCGACTAGACGACAACGACTCTCTGCAATTCGCTTCTGACTGCTGGCTTTTTTTGATATCGTCTGTCTGCACCTTAAAATATGAATGAGCCTAGTGATAGTGACTTACTTGCTACAGTTGCACCTCTGCACAGTAGCGATGACACGGAGACACCAAAAGGTGTGTTTGTTGCGAAGGGAGAGTGTGGCTGAGTGAAAGAGCTGTAGGCTAAATTTAAACTTCCAGGCTTGTGTCATACAGTCACGGCTGTTGCTCAACAGCAGTCGTCCCGAGTCGAGCTCGGACGGGTTCAGTTTGTCGAGAAATTTTAATCAGAAAAGAAAGATCTTTGTTGATGTGATTTTTGACGTTGTTTGACAAATTCTCTTCTCACAAACTGACATTAAAGGACAGCACGATTTCACACTGTTTTACTTTGTTTATATGTGGCGGACCCTGCCACATTTCTAGCTTCGAACAATCTTATTTACTTATAGAAGAAAGAAGAAAATCAGCGTTTGCTTAAACGGACACTGACGAATTGGCAAACTGGTTGCATAATGTACTCTGGAGATCTGAATAAAATCAGAAAATATCTCTCCAGGTGGGCTTCATGCATCACCTCGGCCTTGCATGACTGCAATCAGAAAAGGAAAATTAAGATGCGTTTACACATTTAAAAGCACCTCTGAATAGCGCAGACAACGACATTTAACCCAGGCTTTTCAAAAACGCTGTAAAAAGTCTCCTCCTCTCCTGGCTGTAAATGAATTCAACCTTGTGTTGTTTGTCTACATCTAGAAGAACTATACATTTCTGTCATTGTGAAAATCGGAACAGTGGCAGCAGCAGATGTACTGCTTTACAAAAAAAAAAAAACATCAACCTCTCCAGAGATCCCTTTGACTCTGCTTCCAAAAGCCCCAGGTGCTCCACAGTCTTGCTGCTCATCCAGCAGTAATGTCGGGCGGCCATTCCCTGCTCTTAATTACTCCGAGCTTCAGTACCAGATAATTCCAGCCAGCTACTTCAAGCTCTGGCTCTGCCAGTGTCGTTGGCCGCATGAAACATTCAGTGTGCTCGTCTGCTCTCATCGGACCTTGGCAGGGAGGGGTTACTGCGTTTGCCAGCAGGCCTAATTCCTCCGTGATGGGAGATTGTAAGACATGGGACCAAAAAAAAAAAAAAAAGAGGTAGAATTGAGCTTCTCCTCTGGAGCGAACACATTCTCACACACACAGGAAGGCAAATAATTTCAAAGAGAGTTTGGTGAAGAGAAAAAAAATAGGAATGCATTTTTTCCCTCTGATTACTTTTCTTCTGTAATTGTTGTGCCGCAGCTCGAGCAGCAGGGGGAAACAGCCCGGGCTGGTGTCGCAAGTTCTTGTATTCGGCGCCAACATGACAGGGCGCCTTAATATCTCACTGTGCTGCAGCAGATGCTGCTTGTGTGGGTGTTTTTTGAAGTAGCCCTGTATGACTTTTTCTTCTCCTGGGCCAGAAGCACTAACAAGCAATTAGCCAACAGGAAGAGTACTTGGTATTTCGGGGGGGGGAGTACGAAGTCGAAGGCTGCTTTATTTCCGTTTGTTTTTGACAGGAGGTTTTGCCTGTTCCAAACAGCAAAAGCTGCTGTCGGAATGATTTTAAGCCATTTTTATCCCCTGCAGACAAACAAGACCGAGGGTAACATTAGACCAAAAAATGTCCAGACTCCGGAATGGATGCACATGATCTATATCCCGCTGAGAGTTTTGTAGATTTACCGCAGATTACATGTCAGTACGTGTGATGCATTAGAAGTAAAAAAGCGTTAATCCGTCCACTTTTCAGTGGGAGTCAATGAGCTGCTGGCAGCTGACTTTCATTTGAATAGGCAATAAAAGTCTAACTGTACTCCTGAAGGTATCGCTGTCCTAATTACAGACCTGCCTGGAGCTGATAAACAGGAATAATGGCCAAATGGAGGCACCATGTTCTGCACTTGACATCAATAATGAATCACTGCCTGTTTGTCTTTGTCTTTCCGTTGTTCAGCCTGGACACAGTTTGCCGGCCCATCCACCACTTTAATGGCATATCCCAACATGGCTGTGAACATTCATGGTGCTCAGATGATAAATCCTAATGACCTTTGCGATCCCTTGCCTTGTTTACCACCGGCACAGCGATGTTAGCGTTCACACTTTCAAGGGAAACATTTCAGCATCTAGATAGCCACAAAGTTTGGTGCCGACGTTCATGTCTTACTATATGCTAATTAGCATGTTTTAGCATGATAATGCTATAAACAAAGATGGTATACATTGTTAACGTGTGTTTGCGGCAAGGTTTAGCTTGCTAACACTGCAAACAGAGGTGGTTAACATGTGTGTAGTGCTAATTCCCACGTTTTAGCATGCAAACACAATAAATTGTTTGTCACTAATTAGAAAGTTTTAGCATATGAAGTCTGTAACCAAATCTGGTGAACATGTGTTTAGTGCTAATTAGCAAGATGGTGTACATGGTGGCCATCATGGATGCTTCATTCCAGTTCGTTAGCTTTATAATTGAGAGCATGTTGCCCTCTAATGTTAGCATTTAACTCAAAGGACCTATGTACAGGCTACGTGTGGCTTCACAGAGCTGTTAGTGTGATTGCCAAATTTGAACGAGACAGTTAGCTTCCACAAGCAGCTACTTTCTTTGAGCCAGAGCTATTGCTCTCCCCAGAGGTATCACAGCTGGAAATTGGATCACATTATTCAGCGTTAACGTCTGACTTGCGTAATTGTTGCTGCAAAAATATCCTTTGTAATATCACTTTTAGTGGCAGATGAGAGATTTTCTAAAGTTCGGATTTGGCCCAGGGCCCGTGCATGATTATTATCGATTCACGCTTTGCAAAGAAAAACTACAATTGTGTGTTGTGAATCACATTCATCCATCAGGTTACGGATACTCATAAACAAGATAAATCTGTGCTTTATTGCTTTCTGTAATTACAATCTTAATCGTTATTCTCCGCTCACAAAAATGTGTCCCTGGGCTTTCCTGAGAATTTGGAAAAAAAAAAAAAAAAGAATTCGCTCCCCTGTGACAATCAGTCCATTCACCCGCAACCACCAGACTCACCCTCAGTTCATTTCACAATGAAAGCTATCTCTCCATGGGGGCAACAGGAGGATGTTCAGTCCATTTGTGCCTCTGTATAAAATGAAAGCTATTTAAAACCCTCCAAGAACTCTGACTCCCCCCCCAACAGAGTTTCGGCAATCACTGATTTAAGAAAACATTAGCCGGAGCAGCTTCAGGGGTCTTTATCAGTCTCAGAAATTATTTTTATGCAGAAAAAATGTGTCAGAGCAATGATCATCTTCACAATCCGAGCGAGAGGAAAAAGAATTAGAGCAGCCGCGGAGACAGACGGCTTGACGCGGAGCCCGGCGCTGTGTACACTCTCAACAGATAAACGCGGGTCCTGACCCTGCGTAGCGTGGATCAAATCAAAAGGTAAACATTCTCCTCTCCACGCCGAGACGAGAGACACTACAGCGGCAGCGAGGGGGATGGAAGAGTGGCTGCTGTGCTTCCCATCCTGAGCTGATATTATTAAGTCCGGTGACAATCATTGTCTGTTATTGTTATTGGCCTGCGTGTCAGCTCTCAGTTTATTCCTGCGCTTTTGCAAGTGAGGAGCCGTTTATTGCCTCGGGTGTAACAGGGTTCATCCTCTGTCCTGTTTTTTTCTTTTTCTTCTTTTTTTTTATGCATTGTAAACTGTAGTTTCCTTTTATGTGGTCAGCCAGTGCAATTTATTGACTCTGTCTACACTGTCTTTTCAAAAGTAAACGTGAGATGAAACACAGATAACAGTAGTAAATACCACCGTCTCGTTTGATGGCATTTGGTGGACGTCTTTTTGTTTTCCTCTAATCTCAGAACAGACAACTGTCCTGTTTTTTTTGTGCCGCCTTGGGCGACAGTTCACGGAAATCACTGGAGTATGTGGACCCACAGTAATATCCCAAGATGCACAGGAAACGGGGTCATGGGATTCTTCCCGGATAGCATAAACATGACCGGGGTATTTAAGAGACAACGCGTAAGCCTGAGATTACATGTACACTTCATAAGTGCAGTGTGACCGAGTCGTCTGAGACCTGGATGTCTCGCTTCCTCCCCTCCGGTCACAATGAGAAGCCAGTGGACGTTGCACTTTCCCCAAAGCTTTGCACAGACTCACAGTTCGGCTTGACATTCTCCAAAGAAGACCCCTGAAGGTCTGTGTAACTTGTTCCAGGTGAATGCTTTGACATTTGAAAGAAATGCCAGCAAGGAACAAAGTGAGCAATTCTAGGTTATCCGAGTCTGCGCGTTCATGTGGGCTGAGGAACTTCTCGGGCTTCGTCTTTTTGCATTCTGCGGCCGATACATGGTGGAGAAATGTGCATTTCCCAGAACAGCACAGCTGCGCCGGCGTGAGCCTTGTCGGAGCCAGGAGCCCGTCTGAAACGCTGTTATTTGACTTGACAGGAACAGGACTGCCGACAGAGTCCAGAGACTACGCGGTGTCAGTGGAGCACAAACAGACTGTGGGATAGATTCACTGTGTGAGGCGCTGGCCGGCCCTATGTTCACACTCTCTGATGGCCCTTTTTGACAGCCCTCTTACAAACAAAGCAGTCAGGGCAGAGAGAAGACATGTCCGATCACATGAAAGGGCTCCAAGGCGCAGCGAAACAAGAAGTTTTCCAAACTTCTTACCCCGTGTGGCCAAACTAATTGTTCTCCCACTTTGTACTTGTCAAATATCATATTTTAGTTTGTTAAAAAGGTCAGTTGTTCCACGTGACCCCACTTTGTCATGTTTTTTTTTCCTTTTTTGTCTAAAGGTCTCCTGGGGACAGCAATTATTCAAACTGGTCCAGCGCCGAGCGAGAGCGCTGCAGTGTGAGCCTGCGGGGCAACTGCACACCACCGCAATCAATGTACGCTAATGTGCGTCCGCTCAATGTTCTTGCAGCTGACAGGCTAAGATCATTATTCTCAATATGTGACAACATTATGGAAAAGACCTTACAGAGCCTGTCTTGCGGTTGCAGGCCGATGCACTCTGGCTCAATACTGGACGGACACACACAGAAACACAAGTATCAACGTAGAAAAATACCAAAGATGCCCTTTAAAGATCAACCTGTGACCAATACCCAAAATGACTGACACACCTTTGGGTTCACCTTTACATCACTATAGTAAGATCAGCAGTTACAAATGAGCATAGAAGAAGATTTTAAGAATGTGTTTAATTGTTTTAGTGAATAATTCAACACAGAAAGGTTGAGGTGTAGCCACCAGCCAACCCCACTTGACTCTGTTCACTGATTGGTTGTAGGTTGCTAGTTAAGTGATATAATGGGCTGAAGGTGGGTCAGAGTGTTGGGGTGGTCAGTTACTACTTACTTTGTGTTTGCGCTTCTTCCTGAGACGCGTTGTTGTGTAATTGCCAGTTAGGAATACATTATTGAACCTTATTTATGCTCATGTCAGCCCTTTGATTTATATAAAACAATGTAAAAAAAGAGGTCGGCCTTCCTAAAACCACTTGGTACCAATATCAGGTTTTTGGGGTTTAGGATGAACTCTAACTGCCTCAAATATGAGCTTAACTCGAGTTGCTCGCTTGACATTCCATGACTTTATAGTCACCTTATTTGACTTATTTATCACCAAAGCAGTGGTTATACCTCATGAAGAGCCTTTCGAAGTGTATTTTGCTCCTCGCAGACGGCCCGGGCTGAAGAGCCTCTTGACGGGCGCACTAGACGTCGTTGCCGTGTTAAATTGCCTGGATACCAGCGGAGACGAGACGATTGTTTTTCCACAAGTGTGCATGAAAAGACACATTTGATTTTGAATTAAAAACTTATACAACTCGAGTGACGACGCAGTTGTTTGATTGGTAAGTGTAGTGACATCAGTACTGCTAGCTGTGTCATGTCCACTAAAGAGCCGTTAAGTCAGATATCTGAGTGAATCTGTGGCTCGGGTGTGATTTGAGGGATCTGATCAAATTGTGCAGACAAGCATCACTTTGCAGCAGCCGCGGACGTGCCGACGTTCAGCTCAGGCGGAGAGCATTGTTATGCAGGTACGCCGCCACAGCTGTCTCTACTTTGTCTGTCAATCAGGCGAGCAGCGCCAGAGACAAGGTCATCACACTTCTCTCCAATTTTACACAGTTTTCCAGTCCAATCAATACTGGCCAACATAGCTAAATCAGAGAAGTCTCAATCCCAGTCCCCCCTGATAATTGGAAGCTGTTAGCGTGGAAGACGGGACAGGAGTATCAATAGACCCTCGGCTTTTTACGGGAATCAGACTGCGAATGATTCGCTTTGTGCTTAAACGTTAAGTGTCAGATGTTTTCGAGTGTGTTTGGCACTTCATCACTCTCCACTGTGGTTAGTCGCAGGTTTTAGAATCCTTGAATTCTTATCAGGGGGAGATCATCAATCTTATGCCTTCGGTGCTTCTGGAGTTTGGCAAAGTGTACTTGTACGAGTTAAAAAAAAAAAAAAAAAAAAAACTCGGCTGAGGAGAGAACAATCCATTTCACATCAGGTGAAAATGTATTACGTCAGTGATATTTGAGTTGTGAAACAAGTTGTTTAAAGGCTCCAAAGAGAGCAGCATGTAATCAGATATACTGCCTCTAGTGATGGTGCGTTGTGGGTAATGTAGGCGCCAGGATTTGAAAAGCACTCTGAATTTTGCAGCAATGTTGGACTCATTTAAACAAAATGATCCACGCAGCAGAGCCAGAGATATCGCCTCCGTCTTCACCCGCATTCGTCTTCCTTTTCAAAACCTGGCGCCTACATTACCCACAATGCAGTTTAGCCACAGAGTGACATCACTGGAGATTACAAGCAGCTTCCTCTGCAGCACGAACGGCTTCATACTGCTTCCTTCACAGATCCAGTAACACTCCCCTATGACCTGTACACACACTTTAATGGGTCACATTGGTGGAACTGCCCTTTAAATGACAAGTCGTTGAGTCTCGGCGGCACCAGCTCACACCTTCTGGGACTTTTCTTTGGTTCCCAGTTTCTCGATGACTCTTCAAGCTGTGATCTCTGTGATCAGACGTACTTTGAAGATGCTTCCCCCTGTTTTTTTATTTATTTGTTTTTTTATTTATTTTTCGGACTAATTCCTCTGTGAGACAACCTTTCACTCCTCAAAGTAATATCAACTTCACTTTATTTGTTTTTTAGGTCGTGAGCTGACGCAGCCTCCAGCGATCAGTGCCGAGTATCTTATTTTGCGTTTGAGGGCCCATTAATTGGCAATCGCTCGGACCCTAATGAGACTCTTACTGTAATTAGCGCTTCAGTAGAGGAAGATTTGCTCGAAAGGTCAACCGGTTTGCTTCAAAACACAGACGGTGACAACAGGCCGCTGGCAGAATAATACAAAGAGTATCTGACACAGGCGGCTAATCAGGCCGATTAAGGTGGAGCCCATGTTCAGTTAGATCCAGGTAATTTCTAATTTGGGGCAAGTTCTGGTCAGGCAAAGGCAGAAATTTCTGTAAAAGCAAAGCAAAAGTGCCAGAAATGTTGCGCTGTTGTGATCAATTCACAGGTTTTTTTAAGTTCTTAAAAAAGAGCTTTGCCAGTACATTTTCTTTTGTTGTTTTGTTGTTTTCCCATCTGTGAAAGTTTTGGCTGAAGGTCTGAAGCTAACGAGGAAGATGATTGCTTTTTAGTCCCAGTCAGTCAAATTCGTTACCAAAACAAACTCTAAGAACAAATGATCCTGACAAAAGAAAAGACTCCACCTGCTAGTCCTTGGAGGTCACCATGACACATTTCATGTTGACAAACCATTGTGTTTTTTTTTTTTTTTAAATAACATCAACAGAGCTCGTAGAAAGGTGCAGAACGTCATGATGATTGTGAATTTATGATTTTAAAAAAGTTGTCAGGTCCAAATTGATTGTTTTGTTTACCTCTGTTTACGAATTGGGACAATTGGTTCCTGTTCTCGAGCCAATCAGAACACAGCTGGCTTAAGATGACATCAGTGTTTTCATTGGTAGTTGCCAGTTTGTGGGAGAAAAAGTGGCGCCGCCCTGACAGTAGCTGGCTAATGTTAGCAACGTTAACATCAGCTAGTGTTAGACATGTTTTGCTAACTAGCATTAGCAACTGGCCACCACCTGAGGGAGCAGATAAGATAAGATGTTCCTGTATTGATCCCCCTTGGATGAAATTCACAGATAACACAGCAGCGCAGAGGAGAAAAAGTAGCAGCACAAGTCTCAAAAAATGGAGACAACAGAAGATTCGAACAGCAAATGTGTTGTGATGTGACTGTAATGGAAGGAGGGTGATGGGATGGGATCAACTACACCTTGGTAACACCTTTAATTATCCTCCCGAAACCCTTTTCTCCCACCTATTCTGTCAGACGAGGGAAATAAAATGGAACATAGATCAAAATGCATCATCAGAATTGTTTCTCTCCGGGCCTCCATACGTTCACCTCCAGCACTCCCTCTCCCTCCCTCCCTCAGATTTCCTGTCGTTTCACCATTTGTCGGCTTCTGAATTACTAAAACAGAAGTGCCAAAATTAGCCCAAAGACAGGAGGGAGAGAGAGAGAGAGAGAGAGAGAGAGAGAGAGAGAGAGAGAGAGAGAGAGAGAAAAACACTCTCACAACACAATCTGACCTTGACATTTTGTTCCAGCGCAGTACTTTAACACTTGAAACCACTCACGAGTCCTCCTTTGTGTCTCAATCCAAGTGAGAACAAGAAAAGTCCCGTGCCTTCAGAGCGACTCGCCTTATTAGGGAACGCATTTTATTTTTTGTAGATAAAGGCGAGGACTAACCTTGTTTTTCGGTCGTGATCCTATCTTTAAATTACACCTCCGCGAGAGTGTGATTGCGCCTTAATTATCGCCGTGTCGACTGAATCATCTCGTCCTTGAGATCGCTTAACTTTCTCTATGAGGCATTTGGAAAAGAAACGTCTAGGTTTTGATGTTTTTTTCCCTCCTTCTCCTCAGATCGAGGCGTGCGCTCCCCACAGAGGAGCGCGCCATCATGCAAGTTAAATGACGGTAATGATTCCTGCAGCCCAACAGATTCATTATGGCGAAAATTTGTCAGGTATCACATTCCTGGAATGAATCCAAAGGGGACTAAATCCCCATTCCTCCTCTTGGAAGTTAATTGCAAATCACGGTGTCACTTTTCATGGTTGCCGCAAACCGCTCCCTCGAGTGCAGCTCGTCCAATTATCTGTTGGCCGGTGATTTATTTGGTCACTTCCTTCCCTCCCTTCCTAGCATCCTTCATTCACACTCGTTCTCCTCTCCCCCACTTCATCATTCTGCTTATCCTATATCCTCGCCATGCTCTCATCTTCCCATCTCCCCCTCCATGTTCGCTCACAATCTCCCTCCATCTCTCCCTCTCTCTCTTGCCAGAGTGGTAATGGTCTGGTTCACCATGCTGGGTAATGAAGCTGCTGCCCTAGAAAAAGCCATGTTAATGTTGACTCTGGGATCAGATTCTGCTCCAAGACACACAGCGGTGACAAATGAATGTGCCAGCTTGAGCCAGCCGAGCCCGATAAACAGCACATATAGATCCGCGGCTCTGACTGAGAAACTGGCAAGCCGAGATGCTTTGCGTACAGATCAGGCGTATGAGGGAAAATAGAAAAATTTCAGTTCGGCCCATCGGGGACTGTTAAGCTGAGCCGTTCACATGTGCTTGCGGTAAATGAAAAACCAGTACCAACACTTTGGGGCATGTCCAAGTGCAGTGGTAGCGCGGGTTAATAAAAAGTAGAACCGCAGCTCCCAAACGTATTGATTCATCCATCTGGTTGTCAACAGCATTGACAAGCTGTCTGGCTGCTCCCGCTCTGCCACGCTGACCTCCCGTAACCTCCTCCGGTCCGATCTGACAGCCAGAGATGTGCTCTGCTCGCTGAGAGGTGTGTGGATCCGTCTGTCTGCCACTGTGCTTAGCTGCATTTACATCCCAGCACCGCCGTGAAACCGACCCCGGCTGACGTACATACAGCCAGACGAGGGGATTTCCCTCCGTCCACCGTCCCCACGTGTCTCCTGTCAGTCTGCAGCTGTCTGGAGCCACGCATGGCTTCCCCTCCGTCACGAGGATGGTCTTCTGCCTGCTGCCGTGGCTTCATGTGTAATCTGTTTAAATACCACAAAGTGCATTAGCTCTGTTTTCAAATGTTTCTCCCGAGACAAACTCTAAAGTTCAACTCTCAAACAATTCAATATACTCTCAGTAGAAGCTTTTTTTCGAAACTTTCCCTGCCGCTTCCGACGTGCACCTCGAGATGCTCATAACTCCCCACAGGTGGACGTCTGATTATCAGGCGCCGGGGTAGTGGGTGAAAAATGGTTTACTCCACGAACACGACCAAAATAAAAACAAACCAAAATGTATCCGTTTGTGTGGAGGATTAATCAAACTGACTTCACGCAGCAACAACAATGACGCTAACTTGCAGTGAGCACTTGAATAACTAACTCACATTTGGCCTCGCGGCAGGACAGAAAAAAAAATGTTTTAATTGAATCATCATCATCTACTCGACCCCACACCCAGACAGAAAGTCAGGTCAAGTGTCATAGTTGACAAAACATTTCTGGAGCTTCAAGGCGAGATGAGTCGGAGGCAACACGCACACCAGTTGCTCCGTCTGTTTTTAGTAACGCGGGGAATCATTTCCGACACATCAGTTCCCTTTATAAAGCTGAAATCTTTAGCTGTAGCTGTGGAGCTCAAGCAGTTTGTACGAGTGTACATCACAGCCTTCCAAATCAATCTGGGATCACAGGGCTTCCAGAGACTCGAATTACAACCAGACGAGCTGTTCGGAGCCATTTTATGATTCCTTCAATTGTTTCTGTCCTCGTCTACTTCAGTTGTTTAGGAGAACGCTGCAACGCTCTTTTGCTGTCAAGCTCCAGAAATGTTTCGTCGACTATGAAACTTCACATGACCTTCCATGGTACGAGAGCAGTGAGCAGATAATGATTCGGTTGTCATTTTTGGGGTGAACACAGTCAAAAACCTATACCTAAAGCTTTTGCAGTGAGTATGTTGTACAAAAACTGTCAGTGGGGAGAGACAAATAAAGTTTGACCACATTTGTATTGAGCCATGAATTCCAAGTTACAAAGATAATTTCCCATGTAAAGAAAGTTGCAGTTTGTCAAAAACAAAGTAAAATATCATCTACATCTACATCACCAACATGGCCACAGCTGGGCACAGAAAAGCTGCTGAAATACAAGTGTAAGTTAACAGTGTTTTGGTGAAGACATCACTTACACGACTGTCGGCTGTGTAATCTTGTGGTTCACAGTCATACGTTTGAATTGTGCCGTGATTCACACATACGTTTGTCAAAATCAAAACGTAATTTTCTAACCTGAGAAAAACGCAGTTCGTCATCAGACGGGATCAACAAATTATTTTTCCCCTCCAGAATAAGGTCCCATGGCGTGACTTTGACTCTCTGCATCACGTCTCTTACTTCACTTGCATGTCGTTTGTCCTTCAGTGAATTCCTGGCTTCCTTTTAAGTTCAATTTCAAACTGTCCATTGCCCCAAAAATAACTTAAATATAGATTCAGTTGTGTCTTCTCACTGGTTGTAGGAAACGTGAACATACTGTCCGTGCACTCTCTGTGAAGGAAAGGTTCAGCGGGTAAAGACAAGCAAAACATGGAAATGTAATGGAAAAATGAGCCTCTAATAGATCATAAAATTATGGAAATTGTATTCAGCCTTTTTAACTGGATCAATTGGTTTCCACTGGGTCCACAATGAAAATTTCTGGGAGTCCGTCCACAGCTCAGGGTTTCCAGGAGCCTCTGCATGAGAAGCAGGGAAGAATTTACCACGAGCCCCAAAAAACTATCCAGGAGCGCCTTCACAAAAGCAATTTGTGAGGGATGCCTCCATGCAGATCGTCAAACGGTCAATTTCTGCTTGTTTCTTACAAATCGGCCATAAATTCCACCTCATCCTCGTGCATGGGGCCCAAAACATGGTGGTGTTGAATGTGAAAGTGAGCAAAAGTGTCAGAATGAGCAGGAGGAAGTTCTCCCAGATGGCTCCATGTTTTTTTTTTTTTTTTTGACTGACTGTACAGTAAGAGTATTTCAGAGGCTGCGTCCAGCAGCCATTAATAAAACTCTATCTTCTCCAGTTGCTTCTATATTCAGCTACAGGGCTCTCTGCCTGGAGCTTTCTGCCTCTTTCAACCCTTTACTCTCTGCCAAAGCTGATAAAGTTGCGTGCTGTGTGCTGCTTCTCAGCTCTGTTAATGGGTTTTTGGGGGTATTGGAGTTTAAAAACCTTTTGAAACTCGTCTGCCAGAGAAACAACGGCCTTAAAAAGGTTCTAGTGTTCTAAAAGTGATTATCTCTTGGCAGAGGAGTTGGCTATGAATGTAATTCACGGCGTCTTTTGGTCCAGAGACAAAAAAACTGCAGAAACAGCTGATGGAAATTAGGTTAAACATCTGGGGCGTGTTCCACAAAAGCGATTAGCAAGCGGCGCTGACGGGCAGATTTTTGGAAACCGATGGCAGCGTCGGGTCAGAGTGTGTGGGCTCGCCCGTCAGATGTCGGAAATCGTCGCGCTCGCCTTCAGAAAATGACACCAGGCGTCCATCTTGGGTTAAAAAGGAGGGAGCTGATCTTTCTCCGCTTCCTCGACACCAGTGTGGGTTTTTTTTTATGTGTGTGTGTTTTCGTAGCCCTTGCAGGGGCGACGGCTCATGGAAAGTCAGATACGGAGGTGCGGCTCGCTCCCCGGCACTCGCAGCTGGTGGAAAGCTGCATCCGTCATGCAAAGATCATCCCCACCCTGCTCACTCTTTGAAGTGCTGGCTTGGATGTGTTGGAGGCAACATGGCTTCATCCACACAACTTCCTCCACAGAGAGGCACCAGTATGAAACGCTTCTTCTTCTTCTGCTGCTGCTCGTTATTGAAAAATGTACCAAGCTCCTCGACACATGAGGGATGTGAAACGTTATGAGACCAGGTGTAACACGGCCAAGTCAATCAATTTCCAATTAAGCCGCACACCTCCGTCATCCGTAATTCTTTTTGGCGTGTAAGTGGCTTTTTAATCTTTTCGTACAGGAGCCGCCGCCTCACCCGTGCAACCCCTCTGTGAGGAAATGTCAACGAGCACGGGAGGAATTAATTAAACGGAGCAAAGCGTCTCGCGGACACTGTGGACGTTCCCCCACCCGCGAAAAAATATCATCCGTTTGTTTTAGATTTAATTAATACGTTGAAATCAGGCACGACAGCTCCAACCCCCCGCTCGCTTACAGTTCAAAAACCCTCCCGAGATTCATGGCGTCCTTTTTCGCTCGGACGCGTGAATAATTTATCACTCGATCCCTCCAACAAAACTCAACTCCTACTGGCACCACGCTCCTCTGTGTGAGAGAGGAAGGGTTGCTGATATATTCCGCTTCGGTCTCATGTTTTTTTTTTTTCCAGCCAATTTCAGACTTTATGGTCCCCGAGTTGTTTATCGCTCTTATTGTTTGGACTGGAAATTGCGGAGCGATGCCGACAGATAGACAGTGAGGCATTACTCAACTGTAGGGAGATAAGGAGGCCTTGCTTTTCCTAAGTAAAAGCTGTCGGTTTCGCTCAGCGCGGAGGGCATGATGGAGCGTGTCTGGTGGCTGCTTACACCACGGTCCCGCCACCTCATTCGATACCGCGGATTGATTAAGCTGTCCTGAATTTTCATTGGCCCTGTGCCCATCCCGGGGCCAAAACACACCTGCCCGGGCCCTGTCAGCTACTGAAGTTATGACATCATGAGGCCTCCTCATAAGGCACCTCCATTGTTTTGAAATGAAGGCACATCAATTTCACGGGCTCCACTGCCCGCCGGATGATTTGTGAGCGCCATTATCCTTTGAAATCGCTCCGGAAAATGGCTGCAGTGTGAAAACGGGGGGAATTGGCGATGGGGGAAGGGGGCGCGGTGGGTCGCTCGGTCGCATTGGAAAAATGGTTCGTTGCTTGTGAGTGTAGCCAGGAAGAGCACGAGCAAGGTTACCTCACTGTCATGTTTCTGCGAGGAAACGTGTTAACCGTAATTTGTTTAAGAGTTTCTCTCTGAAAATGTGAAAGCGCTCCATGAACATGACATCCAGGGAAATCAGGGAAGAAAAAAAGAGGAGGAAATAGAAAGAGTGGAAGGGGGGGAGGGAGTGACCAATAACCTAGTTACAAAATCAGCATGCAAGCAATTCATCTTTTTCTTCTCGTAGCAGCGGAGAGAGAAAACAGGTCCGTCCGACTGCCATCCAGCTGACAGCAGAAGTTTTCATTTCCAGGCTTGACTAATTCATTAAAAAGCACATCTGAGCGCCTGAAACTCTCCATTTGTTATAACCTGAATCTGAGGAATACAAACTGCTGACTCTTTTGAAATAATCATTTGAAAACCCGATGACAGTGGAGTTAAATAAAAAAAAAAAAACGCCTCTCCCCGCCGCTTCCCACTTAGCACAAGCGGTTCAGTTTGTCAGAAGCTTCCGCCAACGTGGCGACCAAATAAGCAGATTGCTGATAAGAAACGCTCGTTAATGTAGCTGCCGCAGCAACTGAACCCGCGCACCATCTATTGGCTTTTTCAAGAGTTGGCTCTCCTTTTTTTTTTTAAAAAAGTCGTGCGAGAACAAAACAAAAATACGGGAATGTGTTTGGAGGGAAAAGCGCCGCTGCATGCTTTCATAAGACCGGCTGGCTGAGGACAATACGTGGTCAAACGTTAAAGTTATCAGCCGAGTGCAGAAGTGAAGGAGCCTCTTCACCGCGCCGCTCTCCACACCTGCGCCGGAGGATTTCAATTCGCTCGGCAAAGCCCTGTATGACAGCGCGGAGCCATTCTGCCGCGCCGAGATAAAACATAATGCTGGGGGGGGAAAAAAAAAGAGTTAAATAATCAATTCCAAAAGAAACGCCAGGGTATTAATCTAGAGCAGAGAGCGGGTTAGAACCTCCCAGAGGATTGCAAGATGGTTTGCAGAGGGATTTAGAAGATGATTAGCAGCCTGTGAAACAAAAAAGTTATATAGCAAGTGTTTTCTAAAATACAGATATTCAAATATAAAAATATTCAAATACACAAATATCAGGTTTTTAATTCACTGTTAAATTTATACAGTGGATGTGTGCAGCCTCGAGGCTTTGTTCATAATTATAAAGTAAAATTGTCTGCAAATGGGAGGAATTATTCTCTTCTATTTCAGTCACCATCACTGTACTGTTGCTGCGTGTGAATCTAATTTTGCCTCAGCATCTTGATCAAAGAAAATTAAGATCCTTCTGGAGGAATGGGAAGGCGATATAAGATCTTTTCTTCTTTTGAGATTAGATCATATCATAATATATTGGAACAGACTGATAAAGGGACATGACAGGCCAAATGTTGGAGCCTGAAAGATAACATCCTGTCTTTCACGACTTGTGTGACTTTACAGTTAAGGTTCAAGGTTCATTTGACAACACGTGGTTGTACAACAAAATGAAAGTTGTAGTTACGCTACAAGAGAACTTGAATTGTGGAGTGTTGAGGATGAATTCATGAGTCTTCAGCAGAGCCTGGGGAATTGAGTCTGTGGGTATGGCAGTGGATTCCCTCCTGTCAGGGGCAGATGTGATATTTCCAGCTAGGATGGCTCCTAATGCTTCTCTGTAAAAGTTCACAAGAATGAGACATTTTCTTAAATAAAACATTATCTGTGCTTTGTTTTTGTTTTTTACCAAGGTGATGTGCGGTTACCATGAAAGGTTCACTGTGATATTGATTCCCTCCGGATCCACCTCAAACCTCACTGATGTAGACAGGAGTGTGTGTCTTTGCTGACGTTGAGCAGTAGATTGTTCTCCGTGCTCCGCAAGATAGTTGATTTCTTCCTGATATGAGCTCTCATTGTAGTTTGTAATAGAGCTGGTGGTTGTGGTGCTGTCCTCATACTTCATAATAGCGTTCCTCTGATTCCTGGGAGTGCTGTCATGGGTGTGCAGTGTGAAAAAGCGGGGGCCGAGCACAGGGCCCTGGGGGACTCCAGTGTTGGGCACTGAAGTAGAGGAGGTGTGATTGCCAATCTGAACTGTCTGGGGTCTGCTTGTGAGGAAGTCCAATATCCGGTTGCAGAGTGTGGTACTGAAACCCAGAGTGTTAACTTTTTATATCAGCTTCATGGGTGAAATTATACTGAAGCCTGAGCTGAAGTCAACAAACAGATTTGGTTGTGGCCGTTCCTGCGCTCAATGGTGTGTGAAGACCAAGTGGAGGGCAGTGGATATGACATCCTCTGTGGATCTGTTGGTTCTGAATGCATACTGGTGAGGGTCCAGGGTCCAGATGGGTGGAGATGTTATCTTTGACACGCTGGAGAACCAACCTCATTGTCACTGTTAACTTACCGGTTATAAGAGGGTGTATTTGTGGATGACTGGCAAAAACATCGACACACAGGTGCATTAAATGATGAACGCTTGGGATAGAATAAGAAATCCTGGCCTACAAAGCAAAAAAAAAAGCAGTGATTTAATGTTTGGTATGAAGGTATTAGGCTTGAATGATAAAAAAAGCTGCTGAAATCACATCAAAGTTCATACTTGCTCAAAAATGTTACCCATAATCCTCAAATTGGATTATGGTGATCAAGAGCAGTGTGTAAGTACCTTTCGGATAGCCTAAAAACCCCATGCAATGTCCCACAAAATTAAAGCCAGTGCGAACGAGAAGGATGTCAAATTTACAAAAGAAAGACATTTTGAGAGGGAGCAAATCATTTTCCACTAATGTCTGCTTAGCCCATATTTCTGTGCTCCTCTCTGTAGAAATATTCCCTGCTGGGTGACAACTTGTAAAAAGGAGTATAATTCAAGTAAGTTGAAAAAAAAACAAACACCCGTTGTAAATTTAATTACGTTCCTAGCAGAGAATATCGTGCCTCTTCACCTCTATCTTTTACATTAGGTGGGAAAAAAAAAAAAAACACCACTGAAGTCTCCAACAAAGCCGCCGTTGTGATTCTGACGATTGCACCTCTTGACTGGAGCTTTCAAACACAGTCCCAGACGTGTATGATTAAAAAACCCTGATGGCATTGTATAAAGTAACAAAGGTCCAGTCAGGCTGCCATCAAGATTATTGTCGAATCAAAAGCGGAGGTGGATTTTTCATCTAATCTCCTGAGGGAATCCGTTGAAACGTCTGATTGGCTGTAATGTGCAAAGACACCCTTTTTATATGATCCTCATCATGTTTCGATTCAAATATTATCCTCACCCCCTGAAGCGCCGCCCTGAACTTTTTAGCCCCAGACCCTTTTTTTTTTTTTGCCTTTCATCCTTGTGTAGATTTCTGAACCAAGCCCAGAAAGTGATTTTCAGCTGAATAGAGGTTGAACGGCATTTCTTCTAAAGCATGGATTTGAAAAGCTGATAGAATGAAATCCTATAAATATGCAGGTGGTGGTTTTGTCAAAGGGGAGAGGAAAGAGTAAATTGGGCTGCTTATCATTTATGCTCTGTGGAAAAAGTTAAATAAACAGACATCTGAGGCTCAAACTGTTTTTCTGCCCCGCTTTTAAATCTTTGCCATAAAGTTTACCTTTCAGATTAAACTCATTTGGACACGTACACAAAACATAAATCTCAAGCAAACACGTGTCGATCTGCACATTTGGATCTCATCTCATGGTATTTGCTCTACTTCTTCTTCAATTTCAACTTTGTTCAATTTAAAAAAAACCGAAGCAACAACTGGTGGATAACCTGATTGTGATGTTGTCGGCGGTAACGTCAGAGAGACTTTCTCAGCGATTCCCTTGTCAGGGGTTAGCGTCTGGTCTGCAGCCCTGGTGACAAAGATCAGCGGCTCCGAGTGCAGCGAAGCCTCAAAACTCATTAAAAGATCATTATATTCTGATGATGATGTCTGGACAGAGACCACACGGTGTCATTCAACGAAATGAATAAACACGGCAAGGGTGAACGGGGCGATTATGCAAGACATGACAAAGCTGTAACAGGGAACGTGATTGCAGGTACATTCATCTTGTGCTCACAGGAGCAATACCACAGCGTACATGTGGCAACACAACCTCTGCATCTGGATGTATAATCTGTGAGCAAAAGACACAATTTTGCTGTCAAGTCATTCTGTTTTCCGTCTTCTGAGCTTCTAAACTCATCGGCTGTGAACCGACGACTGTATTGCTTTTTCTGCACTCCTATACAGATGAATTAAGAGTTGCAACATTCAGACTAAAGCCGATAGACTCCGATAGAGAATCTGTCTTGACTTTAAGTCTCTGTGACAAGCAGGTAGAGTTAGTGAGTGGAGCTGAGGTTACAAAATTTGTCCGTATAATGTCTCAGAATTTGATGGTACCGACTGATATATTGGACAAGACAAATCATTCGTCAAGCTTTAATGGAGTAAAAATGCTCCTGTCAACACAACGATGTAAAAGCTATTTGCCGAGCTGAGGGACTGAGAGCTCTGCTGAGAGAGTTGGTTGCAGAACAAGACCCTCTGGAGGAATAAACACCCAGAATGTTATCGAGACGAGTGGAGAGCTCAGCAATGATATTACCACTTG
The DNA here is from genome assembly GCF_904848185.1 of Acanthopagrus latus. Lineage (NCBI taxonomy): Eukaryota > Metazoa > Chordata > Actinopteri > Spariformes > Sparidae > Acanthopagrus > Acanthopagrus latus. The sequence continues at coordinate 16,826,477 of NC_051052.1, forward strand.
TATCTTCACAGCAGTTTATCCACCTGAGTGCAGCAGCGATCCACGCAGGTGGCCGCGGCTGCTTTCGGGTGTTTTTGTACGTAGCAGTAATGTTGACTGCTGACTGGAGCTGGAGGTGAAATGTGAGTGCGGTCTGCAGACTTTTCTGTCCTGGAAGTAGCAACAGGCAACTGAATTGAATTCACCTTGAGTCAACTCTTGGATTTTCCTGGTTTGAATACTGTCAGAAACATTTGGGGTTTCGTTAGTACACAGCTCAACAATATTTAGAACCAATATCATAATTTTTAGCCACATTGATGCAGAATTCTTTCCTATCTTGCCTTCACACGCATGTCAGTGTACGACAGATTCAACAGGATGATTGTCACTGATGACTTGTTATTGAATCAAGACAGACTTTGTGATGGAGAAAAACCTCTCTGCTCTCGACCGCCAAAGTATTCACTGGTGATTTCCCCCCTAATTAACGCCGCCAGCTTTGAGTGGCACTGTGTTGGGACGTGCTGCAGAGGGACTGGAGGAAGGCAGACGGCAGTGCAAACAGCTAAGTAAACTCTCTGGTCTAATAACCGGCTCCTCCTGCCCTGAGGTTAAACAGATCCACTAATCACTCTCTTTGTTTGGTTTGGGCTTTTGCATTCGCCGAGGTGGCACCGGGAGCGACGGACGGTTCGGTGCGCGGCTGTTTTCCGTGCACTGAACGTTCGGCTGCACGTGCGGATCGAGAAACCTCCGGCCTCTGAAAACAAGATGGATGTCGGGATTAGTCGGCACGCAGATTGAATAAACGCTGGCACTCGTCCACGCACGTTTAGTGACTTGTTATTTGGCTTTTCTTAATCGATCAGAGCGGACGGTTAAATGCAAAACACTCACCCTGCCGACCATGCATACAGATCCATCATGTATATTAGGAGTTATTGTAAAGAGATGCAGAGTCAGGGGAACAGATTGATGCATGGGCCTGGAAGCAGGCTGACAGCCAGCTCTTTCAGACGGTTACATAATCAAGGCTTTTTATTCAGACACATGCCCTCCTGCTGGGATGCTGGCTGAGAGCAGATAATGAAGAGCCAGTGTAGATGTCCACCGAGATCTATGACCAGGTTCAGACATGGAGAAAGTGGGCCCCTCCCCCTCCTCCCCATCATAATGCTGATGTTGCAATAAAGCAGCAGCCCACACTGTTAGGACGGGCCCCGGCAGCTGCAGCCGGGGGACGCAGAGTACTAGGAAATTGCATTACAGACGTTCCCTTCGGAGTATTTAAAAATGGAAACACTGGAAGGCTTGTTTTATTGCTTATGCTTTCGATGAGGTCTCTCCAAAGCGCTTCCGACAGTTCAGAGCAGCGGGAACATGTTTTTGTAATAAGACAGTTCAAACGGCAGTCTGAGGGGGATCTCGTGCGAGCGCAGAAGTCGTCAGACATAAAAACAGCAATTTCAAAGAGGGGGTATTCTGAGGTGACGTCGTGATAAGAAAACCAGAATGGCTTCGTCTCTGGGCATCTCATCGGGTCTCGCTCGGTGAACACATTTTCTAATTTTCCGTCACACGGGCGCCACATCTTTCTTCTGTGAGCCGTCCTCCGCTTATTCTGACGAGGCTGAATTTGCTGCGCGGAGGTAACCCACAGTGAACCACATTCAGCTTTACAGTGGCGGAAGCTTCATTTTCTAAGTCTGTTGCGTCAGTGTGCCCTATTTTATGTCCAATGAGTGACTACTGTTAATAGCCCCTATGTGAAATCATGCAGGTTTTTCTTTTGCATAAGAATGCAAAGGATTATTTCCATGACTGATTTATTAAAATAAGAAAATGCTCTCAACTGGGGATAGCTGGTTAGCATGCTAGCTACAGCAAATATCTCTGCAACACATCAATGTCTTTGAAATAAGATCTTAACTCTTATTATTTGCATTCTGTTGTTACCTTCAGTTGATTCTTGGATGTTTTAAGCTTAAATTCTTGCACATTGCACGATTAATGGACTATAAATTTACCATTTTATAAATAACGGTGATTATAGTGTGACCCAAAACTCAAAGATAATCAGTTTACTCAAAGATATGAGAGCAAATCCTCACAACAGAGAAGCTGGAACTGCGTCACAAATCGATGATGAGTGAAAGAACAGTGAATTTATTGTCTGTCAGCCTCCAATCAATTCATGGACTGATAGCCATCTTTAAATTACAATTGCGCTCCTCCTCTGACAAGAGCCAACAGCCCCTTTTATTCAATCAAGCCTCTAACCCTCTGCATCAAATCGTATTGACTCACACAAACCAGTCTTGTGTCAAGGTCTGTTATTTATTCCCTGAGAAATTAATGAAACTGTTGAAAAATGCCCCATGTTAAACAAAACTGAGGAAAAAACTCCTTTATCCACAACAGAAGTTAGAAGACCCGTCCTCCATCCAAGTCTTGTGGAAATCTGTTCACCAGTTTTTGCGTAATCCTGTTGACAAACCAACAAATCAACCAAAAAATGGACAAGGGGTGAAAACATCACAACCTCAGCGAAGGTAACGACTGAAACATGAGGAAGAGAAAAGAATCTATAGAAGTAGAATAAAATTACAATTTGACCTTGAAATGACACATCGAACTCCATCAAATCCACTGATTTTGGAGACACACCATGTGTTTATTCACAAGACGAGTCAACCTTTAAAAACAGTGTTAAAGTGTGTCGTGTGTTGCCCCGTCATATTGGTTCATCTGAAAATCCCACCGGTGCTCCGTCCTGTCGCCAAAATATGGATTCATTTCCTGCATTTACAGACAGCATGAGCAAACAAGCAGCTTTTAAAAAACGTCCCCTCAGGAACATAACGGTTACACAGATGCCACCTCCATATTTTAGAGTCGTTATCACTCACTGATGCTGATGAACAATCAATTTAAAGATCTTTTGCCCAGATTTATTTACAACCCTCATCTCCCCGCGGGTTACCAATCTTCTGAACATTAACTGAAATTGACTGTCAGCTGCTATCAAAACTATTTGACTACCCTGGCTGCGTGAATATGGGAGCTAAGTCTCAAGACGTGGCAGACAATCCCCATGTGCTGTAAGGTTATCTGAGATATTTGTTTTTTTCGGTGGTGTAATCAGATGTAAATGTGATTTAGTCGGCGGCCCAGCCGGCTGTGAGGTATCAGATTTAATATACATTTCGGAGGTACCTGATTACAGGTGTGAAAACAGAGGAATAGAGAACAAAATGTGATTGTCTGCACAATAATCTGGATAAATTAGTTCTGTTTGGAGTTCCCAGACACAAAATTTTAACTCACATCTTTGTGTGGTTTGAAAAAAGAAGTCAAAAATAGCACGGAAACAGAAGTTAAATGCACTGTAAGGAGATTTAACTGGTCGTAAAACAGTCTCAATCTAATATCTATACCTCCGTGTGACCTACAGAAGCAAACTTGACCATTATCAAGAAGATTGGCTACTTCTGACAGTGCAGTAGTTGTTCTAAAATAGGTCCCATTTTGCAGAAAATGAGATTTCCCTCACACAGAATTTAAATTCCAGGTTTCCATCAGCTGTCAATTTTGTGGTGTGTTCAAGTGCAGGTTTTTGGCCTAGACGCAGGCAAAGGGAGGTGACACAGCAGCAGGCTTTGGTAAGTGGTAGCTCATCAGTGTGTCTGGGCCTTTAAGTTTCCCTCCAGCCGAGAGCCAGCAAACCACCCAGCGAGTGTCAAAGCTTGCCAGACACATTCCAGGATTTTATGGTCGACGTAGTGTCCGAGCAGTTCAATGGGCATGTTCTCTACCGAACGTTTACTGCTCCTCGGTGATGACAGTCTGCTCTGCAGGTCGGTCACTTTATTAAATAAGAGCCCCCCCCTCCCCCTCCCCAGAGGCTGAGGTAATTCTTGGGAGATTAAGGTGATAGAGTGTGGATAAAAACAGCCGCATGGGTCAGGCCTCGCCCAGCGAGAACAGACACTGTTCTTTATAACCTTGATGGACATTTCACTGCCGCACACACACAGAGTGTACAGTGAAGTCCACTGCTCGGAGCAGCAGAGAAACTCATCTTAGGTTATGCCACCCTACAGCCAATCAGTGTGCAGCATAACTCATCTCTAGATGTTAAGCCTTGCTGCACATTTATTCAGAATTCTCACATTTGCTCACGGGGGAATTAACCGCCTGTCGGTGAGGGGAGATTGCGATCCACGTCCAAGGCTGCCTATTAGATATTTTAAACTCTTATCGTCATCTGACAATTTTATGAATAATTTTCATCATCTTATAATGCGGCAGAATCGCTGGGAGCCTTCAAATCCTCTTCCAACATGATTGCTGAACATTGACGAACACTCGTGTTTATGCAGTGTCGGATCAGACTAACGGCTTTTCCTATTAGCATAATAAATGAATTAGTGCACTGGAGACAAAGATCATTAGGCAGATTTTTACCACCGGGAAATCATTTGGACAATGTACTGTCTAACAATGTGGGACAACAGCGATGCGTCACGCGGACCACAACATGCCTCACCCTCCAGCCTCCCACCCCCGGATCACTCGCTCACTTAGGCCCCGCTGCTGTTTGCATTCGGCCCGGGCGATGCATTTCTTCGAGGCTGCTGTTTCGCTTTAGACGTGCGAGCTTTGAGATTTCTGTGATTAGTCACAACAAAGTGATTGGCATGAGGCAGACAGTGACGGCTAATGCCGTAAACACGGGTCGTTATCGTGACACTACATCTCCTCACTGGCAGCGGCAGGCTTAGTGTACTAAACACTCCACCCGAGGGTTTATCCCTTTATCTGCTCTGCCTGTCTTTCCCTCAACTTCTACAGCTCGAATTATGTCTCTGCCTGCAGTTCAGAAAGCAGGTGTGACATTGTTCCCTGCTCCTGCTCTTCATATGCTAACGACATAAACAGAAGCTTGTTAGGAGAGTTGTTTTAAGTAAGCGTGCACGGCTTAGGTAAAGGAGTCTCTAAATGGCTGTGGCTCCTGCAAGGTGCTCTGGCTTAAAAAAGAAAAATAAAAAATTTGCATTTAAACATGAGGCGCTCCTGTTAGTGGCTCGTCTGGAGGTATGAGTGCTGCAGCACTCGGGGATAATGGTCTCAGAGGGCTGTGACTTCCCATACAGGCGCATACAGTGAACTCAGGCCACAGTCATTTACATCGGAGGCGGTCAGAAGCACCATCATTTTCTTTGATGGTCGGAGGGAATGTGTTCATTATGTATATTGGGGTTACAGGTCTGTGGGGATTGAGAAGTGTATAATTCACTGTATGTAGGGAGGGCCGAAACTTAAATCGAAGGACAGCTGCAAGTCGCTGCTCTACCCTTTAAGATGCATCACCCGCATCTGATCACGCATGACGGTTGCAGAATCCCGAAGGAAACATCCTGGGAATCCATCCTGCACAATTAACACTACATCCAATGTCAACATTCAAAGGCGACGGAGGAAATGGTGTCGTATAACACGCCAAAATGAAAAATTATCTTATCTTTCGATTTCATACTAATCAGTCATTCACCATTACTGAATTTTTGTAGCCATCGATTAATCCCATAAAGTAGCCAAATCTCAACAGGCGATTTGTTGTGCTTTTTCACCAGTAAGCAACGATTGTGATGCAACACAACCAATGAAGGGTTAACTAATGCAGGCAAAAACAGGGCAAAAAATTACTTAACTGCCACACTGATTTTAGCTGACATACCAATTTACAGGGGCGTAATATTATGTTAAGTCTGCTACAGGAGTGACCTGATGTTCCCCCACAATAAGGTGGATAAAATGAGTTTGAAAGTATTGGCAAAAATCCAAGTGACGCCATGGAACTTAATCATGGATTTTGAATGGCACGCAATGAATGTTGTGTTGGGAAAAGGTTGTGCTGACTTGAAGGCAGCACTGTATTACTCGCCCTGCATGCGCTAATTCTCATTTAATCTGTCTTTTTTCTTAACAGTGGCCATGGCTGTTAACCATGAAGCTGGAGCCAGACACGCCCATCGCTTCCTCCTGTCGAAAACAGCCTCTCCGGTGCTACCTTGAACATAAAACGCTCCGAATATGCCATCCAAGTGCGAGAAAGCCCAACGGACCGCTTAACACCCACTGTAAGTACCCGGCGCACTCTGACTCTGTAGCGATGGCTTTTGGAGTGTTAACTCACACCAAGTCAAACCCCAACTGAGATAAACTCATCCTGCAGCACCGACTTCTGAATGAGTCATTTTGTCCAAATTATGCCCCCTCCGTTCAAACATCACACCCACTGTCTGCACACATGGATTAGTTCTTTAATTTCTTCTGAAAGGAGTTTCTGTGTGTCTTGATATACGGGGCTGTGACTCTGCTGTGGGTCAGCGCTCGCGGTGAATTTCAATTTACCTACACAGTCTTGACAGAGGGTAAATTTATGCAGGCATAAATGACATATTTACATATCGCATACCCCCCCAAAAGCTGAACCACTTCACTGAACCTGGCAGGTAACATTGATGATTCTAAATGTATTCATCATGCATATGAAATAATGTAGTCATTATGCATGCAGGTAGAAGAGACACCCACCGTGTACTGAAGATGTCTTTATGTTAATGCTCGCATGCCTGGACCGTTTTTTACAGTATGTGACACCCCCCCCCCCAAACTTCAATGGTGTTACAAGAGCTTGTCCTACATCAATAGACACAAAAGAGCTCTTGACCATAAAGTGAAGTGTAGCTCAGTGAATCCTCACATGCTGTATTTATTGTGCTGCATACCTTGAATAAAAGTCAGGAGCCTTCAGAGCACTGAGTGGGTGGGTTTAATTGCATGTAAGGAAAAAAAAACAAATCAGATATCAGGTATCTCAGGTAAGTAGTCATTCATGGTCAAGCATACAAAATTGACTTTTAGCCGTGCTAGCCGCAGAGCTCCGAGGAAGCCAATGAGGGTTGTTATTGATTTCTTCATCAGTTACTGGACTGACCGTTTGGAGTTCCAGTTCCCCGGAAGCAACAAGTGCCCTCGGAGAACAAAAAGCAGAGCTCCGTTCAGCAGCCTTGTTTAGTTTAATGGAGGGGACGGGAATATATACAGCGAAGAGCAAATCCCAAACAAGCTGGAAATGAAAAAGGGAGCACATGGGTACAAAGATCATGTCATGAAATGTCGGAGTTGGTTACAAAACAGAGGGGATTAGCAGGAACTGAGAAAAGGTTGCGTGTCAAATGAAGTCAAGGACGGGTTATGTTCAGATTGTGATGATAATGGAACATAACAGAGAGAGAAAAAGAAATGTGCAACAGCCACTCGGATCAAGGTTCATGGTGATTTATTTGTTATTATACAACACAAGATTACACAAGGAAATTCAAGTGTTTGCAACCTCCTTTGTGCTGCATTAACATGGAACATATATACAGTTCTTTATACAGATATACATAAATATGTCGTGCTCCATCCAGTCCATACATGCATGAGCACCAAGCATCAGTGACGTAAACACAGAGTCCACCTCCTCTCGTCGCACGATCTAGCCGTCCAGTACAGCAGGTCAATACAGAATGTTGTGGTGCATTACAGGTGTAATATGAAGGATTTTCCTAAAAAAAAAACAGGGTAGAGCAATACGAATGTGTCTCAGTCGTCACTGTTGAACCACTGCAGGTGTGTGGTTGGGGTCTGTATCTATAGGAACACTGCTCTCATACTGCATTTTCTTGTTTTCTTATTATTTTGACGGAGTATTCTGAGTGTTTTTGGGTGTTGTTGAGTCTCATTCCCGGGTCAAATATCTTGGGAACGAAACTCAAACATCTTTCATTAGTAAACACTGTGTTTACGAAAAACAACAACCAGCAAATCTGGCGTAATATGCCGGTGGAGAATCTCACTCTTCTTTTTTTTTTTTTCCCTTTTACAAATTCGTGATTCATCCTAAGTTTCCAACAGCCAATCGGATCAGGTGTCGCTCCGTCGTGCCAGACGATCTCTGCACTCGCAGAGGACGTCGTGTATAGCAACGTGCACTCGATGTTAACAACCTCGCTCCTCTCCATATGAGTGTGTGCAGATATTATCTACCAACATGGCATCTGCACACACACACACACACACACACACACACACACACACTCACACCACTGTTTGATGCCGCTCCACCAACAACACTGTCGAGAGCTCTCCCTCTTCATCGCAGCGCTGCTGTCCAGAGTCATATCTCAAATGGAGCCGCAGCTCTTTCATTTCACTCACACTGCGTATCTGTGTCTCTCATTTGCATTACAGTTCGTATATCTTTTTGTTCTTGCGTCCAAGTGACTGCGTATTGATCTTTCTTCCTTTTTTTTTCTCCCCTCCGAGTGTGTTTGTGCACACAGCCCCCCCCACCCAAAGGACTGCCAGGTCAGTATCGTGTCACGCCAGCCAAATTCCTGGCAAAGATTAACAGGAGAGGGCAGCGCCAGCCTTTGAGGGCAGGAGCAGTGGGAGCAGTCGCACCAATTAGGAGCCGACAAACCAGACCACCCAGCCCCGCACTCGACCCTGGCTGGCTCGAGATAACAGAGCCGACACACACATGCTCAGACAGATAGGCACGCGCTCGCGATGCGCTCTCCGCATACCCACTCATAACTTGGTAGCTAATGCATATGCAACACCCTAACAAACATCATCCATTAGCTGCAACAGGGGCCCGAGCGTGCCGCTGGAAGTGTCAAATATGCATGAGGGAGTGGAGGTCTCTGTCTCGTAATCCTCCAGGCAATTAATACAATCGTTTCCAGGGCCAAGCACCCAGATGCACATTTCAAACCTCTCCCTGGGCTGGTTGAATTTTTTTTAAGGTCGGCTAATTTACAGGTACATTGGCCAGAGGCTTGCTTTTTATGGATTGGCGCCGTCTGGAAGTCGACGGCAGGCCATACGTTGAGGATTGTCCCAGGGTGATGTATGGGGCTGTGGGGACAGCACACTCACAGGAGGAGAAACAGTGCTGGACTAGCTGTGGTTAAAGATGACGAAAACGCTCTCGGTCTCAGTTAATTGCACCGTGGCGGCAATTGAGCGGCAATGTGTTTGATTCGCTGCGCTCGGTCCGGCGAGTGAGTTACAGAATATAGCATTTTTCTCTTTGAGCGTCCACCGGCTTTCATTGTACAGCTCTTCCTGCCGAGTGTGTCGTCGTTTGCACTACATTAAGCATTTAATTCAGCCTCGCTTTTTTTTGTGTGTGTGTGTGTGTGTGTGTGTGTGTGTGTGTGTGTGTGTGTGTGTGTGTGTGTGTGTTTGCTTCTGCAGATGGTTTTTAGCCTCCAGTCAGATATTGATTGAAATGTTCAGCCCAGTGTGCGAGGAGAGGAGTGGAGAGGAGTGGAGGGGGGGGCTGGTATTCAGAAGCATTCGGTGGTTGGTGGGGAGGCAGTATTGATTGCACTTAAAGTGACAAGATTGAGGAGGCCCACTTTGACACGTTATCCCTATTGCCGCCAACAGACAGGGAGCGCGGGCCGGAGGAGCAGCGCCCGATTGATTTCTGGCGATCATGAATGGCCCGAGACCTATGAATCAGTCGTCCGAGGGCCTGCGCCGAGCTGGAAAAATAAGTCAACAATTTTTCATGGCGCAGCCGTAATGTAAGGACTGACGGCCTGTTTGATTTAGGGGGACAAGTAAATACTATGGTAATGAATAGGCCTCGTGCACATTCTGACAAGCCGAGGAGTCCTCAGTAATAACCTCGGTGGTGTATTTGAGGAGGCAGGTGTTGTGAGGCAGCCAGTTCGGGTGTCAGGCGGGATTTTTGTTGTTGTTGTGCATAATTCACCGGCGAGGCACGAAGCTGATATAGCCTCTCCCCCCTCTTATGACCATCCATCAGGTAAAATTGCTTTCTTCTAACACTCCACTGTCAACGAGAAATAACAAATGTAGCCATGCAGAGCAACACATGATTACAGGGTAATAATGCCCCGAGGTCAGAGGAATGTGACCTCATTCAGAGCCGCTTGTTGAAAAGGGGAGGCGAGTGAATGTGCTGGGTGACGAGTCATCGGGGGATGATGACGGCTCATCCCCCCTCGAGGGTGGCCGCTGTCAGGTGCCCGGCGTCTCTCTCTCTCTGACTCTCTCTGACTCTCTCTCTCTCTCTCTTTTTTTTTTTTTTTATTAATCACTGCACTCGCATGTTTGGGTATAATTGAAAAACGCACCATCTTGACCAGGGAAACACTCGAGGAAAGATTAGCGAAAGGGAAGGCCGCGCTACAGGGTTCAAAAAGCCGCGCAGGAAGAGCGGTTAATAATGCGCGCATCGTTTCTCGGTGGGCTTCCTTCGACCGACCTCTCTGAAAAACATCCCCTTGCCGGCGGTGGAAGGGGCTATTCGGAGCCCCACATTTTGCTTCTGATTAATATTGTGTAAAATCCATCACTATAATCTTCCAGGAAATTGCTCGGGCGTTTCCAGAGGTCTAATCGAGATATGGGGGGCGCGCGCTCGACAGGCGAGAGGAGGAATGAGAATGAGGAGGAAAATTAAGGAGAGGAGAAGCGGGGAGAGACGGAGGCTCGAGACGGATAGTTTGAAATCTGTAAAAAAAAAAAAAAAGATATTAAAGTATATGTGGCGGGAGCGTGGCGTGTTTGAGGAGAGCACGGAAATTAATGAGTGAACAACAAGATAGAGCGGCTGAACGGAGCCGGGAAGGAAAAAAAAAGAAATAATGTTTGACATGCTTCAGTGATCTCAGTTTTTTCTTCCATCCCAGTGTTCTTCTTCCTCTGTGTCGCCTGCAGGTCTCCGGTTCCGTGTGCCGCCTGGCCAATTACCCATGAAAATGAGAGAGAGAGAGAGAGAGAGAGAGAGAGAGAGAGAGAGAGAGAGAGAGAGAGAGAGAGAGAGAGACGGTTGCGAGTGATTAACACAGGCGCCCAAACAACGAGCACCTTCTGGATTCTGGAGCAGGGATGTGGGGCCCACACGGGAAAGACAAATGTTCTCCGATATATTGTAAAAGTGATGAAGCTCAGATGCTTTTTATTTTCCATTAGGACATTCAATCAGACCTCCACGTGTTCGCCCTCTTAAATGGGAGAATATGAGAGCGGCAGCGAATTGGTGAACTGGTTTATTGTATTTTCCCCTTCCCTTGTTTTTTTTTTTTCCTTTTTCCTTTTACCCGAGTGTCATAACAGGAGGCTCGGCACAGGCAGACACAGCGCGGCACAGCGAGTGTTTGCGCATGTGGCCGTGGCGGTGAGGAGACGGGGAGGTGGTAACTGAATCGCGAGGTGTAGACGGTATTGCTCTCAGCACGGAAGGACTCAAAGGACGCTTTTAATGAATGGAGCTTGGGGAATGCAGTAGGATTGGCTGCAATAGCAGAAGGGAGGAATTTACTGGGTTTCTCATGTAGACGCTGAATTATTTAAAAAGGGGATCCGTGCGCTGATGATGCTGCTAGGACTGTGTCGGTGTGGTTGAAGCAGAATAAGCAACAGATTTTTCACCCCCATGTCTGACACTGAAGACCAGAACTCGGCCTGCTGCGAGGCGGGTGGCTGAGAGGCATGTTCCCACTTGACTGATGTCAGATGTGACAGCAGACTCTGCTCAGTGCGTGAGCAAATAATGCAAAATGCATTCTAACAACAACTTTGGTCCATTTACAATTCCATCTTCGATACGTTTTTATTTGTTACCTACATTTTTCTCTCTCAGCTCCTAATCAAAACCAGGGGAGGCGATGGGGGAATTTATGTGCATACATACATCTTTAATAACAGTACAAGTTCCCCAGCCCCGACATGGTAATATATTTTAATCATTCGAGGATTTGAGTGATACAGATGAGCAGCTTTTTTTTCCCCCAGCCGGGGTGGGATTAGCGCTGCTCGGCTAAACGTGCGGCAGGAGTCGCTAAACCGTGTGTGGGATCGCGTCGCCGCCGATGCAAACGCTTGTATCCTCGTGTATGTTTTTGTGTATAACCACCTGCCTGCGACGATCATTTCCCTGCTCGGTTTTAATTAGGTTGTAAATGTCAACATATGAACCATTCTCTTCCGCCGCGTGAAGCATGCGTGGCACTGTTTGCTTGTGCCGGACGAAGGGCTGCTGTTCGTCTTTTGTCACGTGTTGACTCGGCGGACAAACAGAGAACGAAAATGACTCAAAGGCAGGGCCAAGAATAGCTGCCTGAGGCGACTCTCACTTCCTGACCCCGCCGTTCCTCCCCATAGGCATCACAACAGAAGCGGGAGATACGCGTCCTGGCAACCACCAATTAAGGCCACATATCCTTCACATGAGGGCTATTGCTTAATCAAAGCTCCCAGAATAATGAGCTAAAGTAAACAGTAATTACTGGAACCAGGTCATTGATTACTGCTCAGTCTCTGATTCTCCTTTGGGATTTCCTAGGCAAGGGAACATCACCAAATATCTGCTTGATAGCAAAATGGGAGCTTGTGACTCCCAATAAAATCCATTCATCCTGCTGAATTTGTATTATTCATAGACACACATGTTGCCAAATCCTGCTGTAACCGGACATGAAGATCGATTGCGACTCCTCCTCCTCCTCCCTGCTCAACATACGTATTCACACCATTTATTCACTGTGTGGTGATAAATCCATTCATCGTGCCAGCACCGGCGGCCTGAATTATGCATGTCATAGGCCTATAGATTTGCCCTCTGCATAAAAAGGTTGGGAGAAGACATGATCCTGCAAGCTGCCAGCACTTTATGGAGACATGAGCACGGGTTCGAGAACTACTGATTAGTGGGAATTATTCCGACCTGGAACACAATTTAACCGTAATCCCAGAGTGAGGGGTCAGCAACAGTGGGTTAACACTGTGGGTCAATAGTATAGATAGGAATGGTGTTCCTCTGAATGCTCCTGGGTCGTGTGAGCTTCTCCGCGTCTTAGGTCTCGGTGCATTCAGACTGAATATGAAACAAATTTTCACCTCAGAAATGTGACTGCTGAACTGATTGTGGCAAAACAAAAACAAAACAAAACAAAACAAAAACATTGTTACACACATTTGTCAAACTGGAGGAGATACGGTGGAGCCAGATGCCGGAGACGGCACGCAGGATGTGCAATGGATGAAATTTTATCCGGAATCACAGAAAAAACAAACACAACGGACATCAGGATCAGAGAAACACAACAGATGACGTGACAAAGACCGAGCTAAAGACTCAAATAAAGACTGAACTAATGAGGGGATGAAGTGCAGGTGGAGTGAGGCGGAGAAACACAGGTGAGGGTAACGAATGGGAAAACACTGGGAAGAGATCCGGGCTAACACAGGGGATGCAGGAGTGGAGGGAAAGCACAGGTACACAAGAACAGTGGGAACAGAACAAAATACGCTCGTGTAAAATGAAATGGAAGCAACAAGACCTTGACAGCGTAAGATTTAGCCACATACAGGTCTTTACGCCTTGCAAAAGTATTGTCTGACGGAAGAATAGCCTTTAGTTTGCCGGCTGTTACTTCATCAGTCACAGTCGAACCCATTTCAATAGCAGAAGCGATTCCTCGGCAACTGTGCAGCTCTTCACACTGAGAAACTCTGTAGGCTGCTTTGTAGGAGGCGAGTTGAGCATTTGAAGGCACAGCTGCTGCTTTACTGAAGCCGTTCTGTAGTTCAAAAACGGTTCAGTAGCTTTTTTTTTTTTTCTTCCTCTGAAGAAATCAGCAGGCTTCTCTTCAGTGTTCATGATGCAAAATCTCCAGGGAGCAGCTCGACTTGTTCGGCTTCGCACCGTCAGAAGCTAATATTTTGAGACACACAACACGCTTTCTCTTCATTGCCCACCGTTGTACCGGTGAAGCCGAGGGGCGAGATATGCCTCATCGCGTTTTCCTGTCTTAGATGTGGTAGTCGTCAGGTTTGGTGCGGATTACTCACCTGCTTTATGTTTACCTTGGAGTTCTGTAACAAAACTTGTCCACTCTGGGCAACATATCCAGAAGCTGTGTCCTTGCCGCAGCACCCCAACCTGTGGCCCTCTGCTGTACGACATCCCCTTTCTCTCTCTCTCTCTCTCTCTCGCCCCTTTAAAAAAAGGCACAAAATGCCTCCCAAAATAGTCAAATGATAATTTTAAAAACTGGGTGACTAAAACAGTTGGTGGTCAAGGGAGAGGTCATAGTTACTATGGTTTTCCACCTCTCTAGGAGAGCTAGGGTCAGGGAGATCATTTCCAAGGGTTGCTATGACTGGAAATGATTGAGAAACCACCGCTTAAACAGTGGCTGTGTCAGGTCCAACGATGGCAAACAACCACTACTTTTTATCCTTTCGCTGTACGTCTTTGCCCTGACAGCACCTGAGGTGCACTTGAGACAGCCATGAGAATTTGTTTCCCCTTCTCTGGGGGTTTTCAGAGAAGGCTCGCCTCTTAGCTGCTAATTTTACTGCACAAGGGAGTCACTGCAGTCCAAGCCTCTTGATTGTCATTGAGGGGGGAGGGTAAGGTAATGTTAAAGCAGCCAGGGAAGGACATTAGAAGAATGTCAATCAACACAGCACTCTCATCGTACTGTAATGACAAAAGGTATTGAATTTTCTGCGTACACTGTTTGTCTGCAGGGGGGTTAAGGGCCGTTGTAACAGGGTGTCTGCTCATCGGAGCATTGGCAGTGGGAACACGATAAGGCTGCGTATTTCAGATCATTACCATTCATCATGGCTATAGAATACTCTCATAAAAAGCCACACATTACCTCTCTTTGCACACATGATATACTGTACATAATCTTCAATTCTGAGCCATAGTGCATTCCCAGAAGTCGATGATTGGAAGATTCTCAGGCACCCAAAATTTGCATACATGTTATATTCAGTAACATGAAAAATGCAATTTTCTGCGTGACTTCTCAGTCTTCAAGATGGCACCTGTGTGTTAGTGTGTGTGTGTTAGTGTGTGTGTGCAACCCATCTGTAATTGCACTGCTGCTGATATTGCTCATGATTTTGACCGCTGGTGAAAAAAATAAAAAGAAAAAGAAAAGGGCAAAGTATTTTCTTTTACTGGGGTTCAACCCTTTTCAATAACAGGCTTTAAATTTTTTTTGTATCACTCATCCCTCAAAGCCCCGGGAGTGCTGGACAATAAAGTGCTCACATCAATCGTAAAAAAAGAAAAAAGAAAAAAAAAAACACGGCCTCCAGGGGCGGCAGCCTCAGAGAGGATGAAGATAACCTGAGAACCATTTTCATAGCAGAAAAATAATATCAGAATGTTCATAAAAAACAGAATAATCATTCGCCGGAGGTTATTGGCAGCTGCTGCAGTGACACGATGCAATAACCTTAGGATTGTTTGTTAAATTGTACAGGAAGGTCAGGTAGTGGTGAGCCTGTGTCGCAGGAATTTACCATATTTATATAGAGAGAGCTCCTGGGTTCTAAAAGCACCTTTAACCTGCAATAGCCAGCTGGTTTTAAAAAAGTCAGATTGTATGTAAGCTTATGAGAAAATGACCCTACTTCTCACTTGATTTATGACCTCAGTAAACAGTTTCTTAATGGGTTTGTGGTCTCAATCGCTAGTTCAGGTCGTTTTATATACAGCTTGAGCCTCGGTTTGTAAATGAAGGTCTTGTTTAGAGAAAAAAAAAATAGATGATAGAGAAAGGTTTGGTTTTGGGTGTGGCTACCACTGCGAGAGGCGGAGCAATGGGTGTGCTCCTCAACGTTAGGGCTACCCATTGGTGGCCTGGTGGGAGTGTTGAGGTCTTGCCTTTGGATGGATGTATAAGCACGTCTGACTTCCATTCAGGCGATCAGAGTTCACCTCCTGTGACAGGGTAATGGGTATTGGCTGGAACACCAAGGAAAATCAAAAACATTTCATTATAAATGTTCTTCTTTGTGTTTTTGCAAGTGGATCAACATTGAGACCACAAGATTTGCAGGGGTACATTGTGACGCTAAAGCCAAGAAAAGCGTAATGAATATCCTCACATCTTCGGAAGCCATTTCTACTGGGAGACTTCAGTCAGCCGGTAATGTTGCTCTCCATCATGGTAAATGAAAGAGTGTAAACATGACGACTGGAATAGGAGTTGTTTGGATACAGCTCTGATGCTTTATAATCAAATAAGTAAATGGAAAGATGTAAGCACAATTACTGCGCCGTAATGACTGTTCGTGTGTAATTAGTCTGTCTAGTGTTGTGCCACCAACAGCCGCTGAGCTACAAATCAAAACTTACAGGCAGGAGTGCTGCCATTCCCTGATGTTAGGGTATGAACCGTGCTTCAGGTCGGCGGGTGAACGTTATCAACGGAGACAATTTTGGACTCAGAGCCCTGTCTCGCAGGTCACGTCAGTTTAAATGTCCCGCAGTGACTCCTGCCCCAAATTAATAGAGGGAAGAATCGAGTTCAGCAAATGGCTTATGTAAAAAAAAAAAACAGCCTTTTTTTCACTGACAATAGAGGGGGGGAAGTGAAGGGACGTGTTCCAGGGTCACATCTGGCTCCCCACTATTTTGCATCCAAATATTCATCCATCTGAAAAATTCAAGTCCTCCTAAGGGTTTCACGATCAACCGCAAGAGCTGGAGCACTCTCTCCGAGGCCGAATCAAACGCTTACATCACTGGCATACTTTCCTTCAGATTTGCTCTACATAGGCAAACCTCTGAGTCCCCACTTTAGAGTAATGTTTTGACATGAATATCGCCCCACGGAGAGTATATCAGCCTGCCGCACGGTGTCCAAGATCTTCGATTTATGACAAGCCTCCCATCCTGCGAGGGTTTCGATTCGGCACATCAATAGCACTCAGTAATTTTCTAAACAGAATGAATGAGTGGTCAGCGGGGAGTTGAGAAAGAGGAGACAACCAACTCCGCCACAAGAAGCTTTTTTTCCCCCCCTTCCTTGTCCTGTCGCATTTACAGTGACAAGATTATTCCCAGCACACCGACACACATGGGAACAGTCTCTGCTAGGGGGCAGCCTCTAAGAGCACTTTCTGCAACACATTAGTGAGAATAAAACTGTAATGAAGTGGCTGAGGTACAAGAGTTTTGAGCATGTCGCTTTTTGGGATTTCTCAGTGGATGGTCCCGGCACTTTCCATGCACAATCCTCCAGCTGTCTGATGCTGGCGAGCGGCCGTAAAAAAGGGGCTTAAATCTGCAGCCAGAGAGCCTCAGCAGGACAATAAACAGATTTGGGCAGGGAGAAAAGGGTACATGTCTCAGTCCTGAATGTGAGGTGTCAGCGTTTGATTAATGCCTGACATCATTGTGCGATTCGACTTGGGCAGGCTGATAAACTGGGAGAAATTGCTGATGGATGGCCCCCTTCCTCCGAGATAAGGCTCCCCCTCTCTCTCCTTGGGATAGAGGCATTACAGAAACTAGAGATTTCTATTGACATTAAGGACCTTGCGTGTATCACATTGGGGACCTCATTACCTGTTGGTCTGTTTGATGGCCTTGACTTTGTGCACTCTCTCTCACGAATTGGCCCCGGACACATGCAGTGTTCCAGAGGCATATTGAATTTTTCCCTGGGCCCGGCGATAACATGTCTGATAGCGAAACGCACGTGACGGCTCATTGGAGTGGCAGCCTAGTGTGGGTGCCACATTAAAGATGAATCAGTATGTTGTGTCGCATAAGGTGCTGGGTCGTTTAACATTTACCGTAGGTGTCAAAATTAATGTTCCTTCAGCGTAGCGTGTCTTCAGGTTGAGAAATGATTTCCTAACAAGCAAAAGTAAGACATGGATAAAAGCATAAAATTACACAAATATTTAAGATTTCTAGTATTAAATATGCATCATAATGAGTAAATATTCTAAAAACATGTTAAAAGGAGGCCTTCTGCTAATTTCCAGGTTCTAAATTTCTATTTTGGGCTTCTAATTGCATAGGTTTTATCAGTTTTCTCATACTGTCAAAGTCTTTGTTGAAAGATGCTCTGTCTCTTTAAAAGCCCCCCCCCCCCCGAATCCTCCAGTCTCCTCTTATTGGTCGACTCATACACGCCCGAAACACCATAGCTCACCGTGTCTCCAGTCGGCTCTGTTGTGTTTTAGCTTCACTTCTTTCGTAAATATGGGCATAAATGACGCAAATGTGTAACACATGGTGACGTAGTGATGTCAAGGGGTCGCAGAATAAAAGGCGGGACTGCCGGTGAGGCGTTTGAGGCACAACGGGAGGCTTTTTCTGTGGGATAGAAGAGCCCACGTTAGCACTGACTTTGGGCTGTTTAGGGAAAAACAACAACAAAAAAAGCTTAATAGGTCTCATTTAACATTTCTAATAAGCATTTTCATCTTGAAGAACTACTTCCTGAACTAAGACACACACGTCAACTCGATCACAGCTGTCAGTTGGATCGTTTTCATATAACCTCATCAATACTTTAGATGGATGATGATTAGGACAGCCCGAGCAAGTGGACCACAGATCAATGACAAGGGGGCACGGGGTTCAAACAGATAAAGCCAGCAGCAAACAGATGCATTCTGATTCACTCCTCATGTCCTAATTCCCTGACTTTGCAATCACGTGCGCACTTGCATGTTTCATTAGGATAATTCTCTCGCACTGTCAGAATAAACAAATACAAATAAACATCTTCCTGTTTCCCTCGCGCCCGCTCTACACGTCGCAGTCGCTGCGAATTTACCTCAAGAGGACGCAACATTCACTTTCATTTACCCTACGGGCACGCCTGTTAGGAAGATTTACCATATCTGCCAGGTGCCTGCGATTGATTTGAGGTGATTCCCAGCAGAGCGGAGTAAATGAAACGTCAACATCTATGTGACATGTGATGAAAATTAATGGCATCCCACATGGGAGAGGCGGCAGCGGGGGGGGCACAAGTAAGTGCAGTCTAGTTGACTGTCATGTTTTGTGAGACGAGACTTCACTCTTTTTAGTGATACCTGTGGGGCTCTCTACTCAACAAACAGTAGAGTGTTTGGCAGAATGTTACTTTAGTTCAGACTGAAATATCTCAACAGCTATTGGATGGATTTCCATCAAGGATGTGTGACGATGGATTCCTGAGGATGAATCTCTCGGACTTTGACTTTTGCCTGGTTTGATGATCTCTAAACATTAAAGCCCTTTTATCGAGTTCTAATGTGTGTCATGGTGCTGTCATTTTTGTCTTCTTTCATTTGTGTTTTGTTCTTGTGGAGTCTTGTGCTCTGTTTCCCTCCTGGCTTCTCCCCAAATCTGCTTTCCCTCCACACCTGCACTGCATCACCTTCATTATCCCCTCCCCATAACATTCGACTGGTAAACAGGGTCATTGGTGATGGCCATCTTTGAAAAGCTTGTCAACACTTTGAGAAACGCAAGATTCATTTGCAAACAATTGCAGTCTTTTTTTATTCGCACTTTTTTTTCTGAATCATAGTTGAACACGGTAAGAATGAAAGCATGTTAGCTTTGTCACTGTTAGACACGTCGAGAGCAGACACCGTGAACTGAAATGCAGAAGACTGCAGGCAGAAAAGACCAACGGATGACGTTTTATCTGGGATCATGGCGACACAGGGGACAGGCATGCACAACAACAAGATCAGGGGAATGTGACAAAGACTGGACTTAAACACAAACCAAACTAACGAGATGATGAGGTGCAGGTGGAATGAGATGGAGAAACACAGGTGATGGTAATGAGTAGGGGGAACGCCAGAGAACAAGGGAGGGCTAATGAGACGGCTGCAAGACAGGTGCACAAGAACCCAGGAGGGAAACAGAGCAAAAGACGCCACAAAAACCCAGAGAACACAAATACAATGAAACCGAAATGATTGGACCTTGACACGTATGGACATCAGCATCTAGCTCAAAGAACTGCTGCACCTTAGTATCCCTGTATACTCTGCCTTGTTTATGGTGCTAAAAGAACTGAAAAACATCTCAGAATCTCTCCATTACTCGAGCGATCCTTAAACCCTCACTGACCCTCTGTTCCAGTGGTGAACCAACCGTTTCAAAGACGTCCACGAAGGACAAAAACGCACAGAACACACAGCCTGTTTTCAACTTTTCTCAGACACACGGTCCACATTGTGAAAAACTCATCTTCCTAAGTTAAGCAACCCGGTTGTAAACCCTACCGGGGGTGTTTGGAGCGGGGCGGGGGCATATTCCATACGGCTCACTGGAGTTCACCTTTTTCCTAATCTCTGTCATACACCTTCCTCATCTTCTCACTGTTGTTGTGGGCTACATTCACCACGGATGATTTGACGGCCCGGTTAATCGTATTAAGTAATCCCGCTACTGAACGGCAGCAACAGGACATTGTTCTGGGAACTTTTTCTAAGATGCTTAGGCTGGCAGGGTGCCAGACATGACTCTATTCCACCGCTCTAATTTTCTGTCTTTCTACTGACTGTCGGTTCACCTTGATCTGGTTCGGAGGTTGTTGTCAGCTCAAGTCGCACGGAGATATATAAAAGGACAAACACTACTTACAGCTGTTTTTGTCATATATATGTCTTTATTCATGCTTTTTTATTGCTGAATTATTTTCAGTGGTAGCAGTGAAGCAAATTGAAAAAGAGGGACACATTTAACATAACATGTGGTGCAACAAAGTCTAGTATCACATATGCATAGAGGTAGCCATGAGAAAGACTTTGGACTCCATCACTGTGAAGTGTCCTCATCATATGCGAGCCCATGAAGACAGGTGATGGGACAATATCCCTCGGGATGCTGGTGGTGATGGAGGAAAAGCCAATATATGTGGAAAACAGAATCTCACAGTTCAATCTGTAGATCGTGATGGTAATAGGAGGTGTGGGCTTTGTAAGAGCGGGTCTAATATGGTGGACAGGCAGCAGCAGCAGCACCTGATTGGTTCGAGGAATGAGGGCAGATATGATGATGTGGGAAAGTGTGAATGTGAGGAACTCTGACCACGGGGTAGGGACGGGGAGGATCAAAGCTGGGAAAAAAAAATAGCAGGAATTCACAGATAAGGAAATACATGAAGAACATGAGAAAAGATTTGCTTACCCTTACAAAAAATGTCCCATGTCAAACACCTCCGTTTATGACTTTCTTTACTTCTCCTAAGAACGAATGGCAGCGAATCAGAACTAGTCTTAGTGAATGAATGGAGTTTGGTTTACCAGGGAGAGCAGGAAATCATTAACTTGGTGGTTTCCAAGTGGCTGGTCAGAATGGATTTTGCATCACAAGCATATTACAGCATTTATCCTCCCGTCACTTAAATATTTAAGCTGGCCATACGTCCACACAGTGGCAGCAGTTAGCGCACCATTCCCCTGGTGTGTTTCTGGAGGATCAGCTTGTTCATGAGTCACAGGAGGCGTCACGTCACACAACTTTTGTCTCAAAGTCTCAAACAAATAGTGTCTCCTGCTGAGATTTGAACTGAGATATGGAGTCGTTTACTAGCAGCTGATCTTTGGGTTGAGCGCTGGTTGTATAACACACTATGGTGAACTTCACATTCTTCTTTGTTGATGCCCAATGAGAGTAGGGAGTGTCGACTGAACAGGTAATGGCGGAGTGTGTTGTTTTGGATTTGAGCTTGATCTGATGCTGTCAATGAGGGGAAAAAAGGAGTCGGTTACCTCACTGAGAAGTTTTGTGCATCCTGTGGCCTGCAGCTCTTTATCAAGATCAGTCTTGTTCGATCACTCCCACAGACTGAATGAATCAAACTGCTCCCTGACATATTTCAAACCGATTCACCGTCAACAAATGCAGAAAAAGACGGTCGTTTTTCTCTGTGGATGCATTTCTGATGAACAATGGCAGCTAAACTCCCGAAACTAGTTGTTCAGTTTGCATTAGCAGTACATTAATACAGAGCTCTGCAGATAGCGTGCATCATTCCTGTAAAAGCCTGCTATACCTGCTAACACAATGTCATCAACCAGGCAACTCTGTACCACCACCACAGTAACTTTCTGCATCAGTTTCTGCTGTGGAGTGGGAATGCAACACAATTTACAGTACAAGTAACCTATCAGTGCCTGCTCTGTCTGCATAACAGCTGCTGTGTTTCAAGCCCAAAATTGCACTCTTGCTGCAGAGGGACCGTGACCTGAAGAAAAGAGCTGAGCTGAAATGTGTGTACACCGAAAAAGTCTGTATGAGGA
Source organism: Acanthopagrus latus (assembly GCF_904848185.1). NCBI lineage: Eukaryota > Metazoa > Chordata > Actinopteri > Spariformes > Sparidae > Acanthopagrus > Acanthopagrus latus. Next base: position 16,848,632 of record NC_051052.1, read on the forward strand.
CGAGAGCTCTTGTGGTAGGAGCTCTTGGCGGTGTCATTGTCTCTTGGGTGATTTTGTTGCTGGGGGAGTTGGGGATTTTTTTTTTTTTTTTTTTGTCCGATGCGGGCAGATCAGGCCTGAAGGAGCAGAGCACGCTGAATTAATTTGACGTGATCAGCATTGCCCACTTTGGTCATTTCTCAGACGCTGCCCTCCCTTCTCTTTGACTCTGGCATAATGGAAAATCACTCTGTTTCACTAGCCATTACCCCACAGCCCCATCCATCTCAGCCAATCCGAGGGTCCAGCAGAGAGGAAAATCTTTGACCTGATCAATATTCCAAGAAGGACATAAAAGTACGGTTAGATGTACGATTCAGACACTCTTTCATTTGGCATGTGATTGGCACCATCAGTAGCAATTCTCATTAACATCAGAAATTAAAATCTTTAAGATTACTCCCAAAGCTCCAAATGCTATAAATACAGGCTAATAGAGTGGGTTTACTCTTGCCAGCAGGCCAAAGCTATCAGTCATTCATCCATTTGTGTCACTCTTAGCTCAGATACCACACCACATATTTCACTGTCAACTGACTGTTTGAATATGGAGGCAAACCCCCCCCCTTTTTTTTTTTTTTGGAAGTAATGCAGCCGTCTCTGCAGCGAATAATTCAAACGCCGGGCTTTAGGCTGACTTTAATCATTCTTTGGCCGTCAGCTGAGAATGAGAGGCCACAGACAGAATCATAACATCATAACCACCACATAATTACAAATTATAGTTCTGAATGGGACTGTAAAATTGCCTTCTGCCTATAACAAAATGGTGCCAAAGGGAGTAACGTATTATTAGAAGTAATAAATCATATTTTTTTATATATATACTTTGACATAGCAGCAGTGATGGAATAATCCCTTATAGCAGGACCTATTACTGGCATGCTTTAATTTATATCTCGGCAAGTTTTAGACCTGGCCAAAAATCTGCAATGAAACTTTGAAAGCTTCTGAATTAACTGCACATTAAAAGTTACAGAGGTCAACTGAATATGTTTTAAAGGATAATTTCACCCAAAAGTCTTACCTAATGACTCCTTTTAAAATCACTTAAGCACTTTTTGAAAGGAAAGTGCCATTAAACTGCAATATGGAGTCGGACAAGATGGCTGCCGACCAGTGAACTATTGATTGACACCTCATCCGTCCAGTTGGCAGCTTCTATGCCCGCCATGTGGCCTGCAACAACCAACGAGTGATTTCATAGACAGGAGACCAACTCTCTGTTCCAGCCCCTCTTTTCTGGGCCACATACAGGCAACCAGTTGTTTACTGTAATAAGAAAATATTTAATTCAATGTGTTCAAACTCCTATAGAATAATAACAGAAGCAATTACAGAGCTTCTAAACTGTATTTTGGTGAATTAAAGTCTGACTGTAATCCTTTTAAATAGCCCAAAAACCATGCCTGTACTCCAAATGGTTTAAAAAAAAAAAAAAAAAACAAAACAAAAAAGCTAATTTCCAGAAATGGTGACAGGTTATTTACATTTTTGTGAATCTCTTATCCTTTGAAATTGGTGGTTAAATAAAAGATTTAGCAGTTGGGAACAAATAGATATTTATAGATGTACATATTATCCTTCTGCATGAATAATGTTAAACATGACAGATTGGTTTTGCAATATGTGTTCTATACATGAGCACTGAGCATTTCTCAGGATTATGAAGACGCTCTGCTTTCAGTATGCAGCTACACAGGTTTTGAATTCTAGGTTAATCTTCACTCCTGCAGCCCACACTCACAACACTTCAATACCAGGTTTGATATAATGTCCATTCAGCTTTTTGAAAAAGGGGATTCTAACATTTTTTCCGCTGTCTAGAGAAATTGAACAGGTTCAACAAATTCATTTTCCCCAGAACTTTCTTTCGGAGCCATCAGCAGAATCATCACACTGCCTGACCAAATTTGCCTCAATAATTTGCAACGTACAAAATAAGCACTTTTGAAGTCATGGCAATTAAATCCGTAGTGACAATTAAAAAAAGATAAATAAAAAAAAATGAAAAAAACATCCTCAGATGACGGAAGCTGGCAGAGGGAGAGGCTCTGAGGAGCTCTCTGCTCAAAAGTGTGTAAGTCTGGCCTCTCCGGCTGCTCGCTACAGCGTCTCCAGTCTAACATGCTCAAAGCTGCTGCTCTTATTGCTGCAGGGGTCATTGATAATGCTGCTTTCAGAGAGCAGAGTGCTGCCCAGTGCTTGGGACCATGTGGCGCGTCATTTCCATACACATATTTACACACAGGAGGGACTTTATAGTGGAGAGCTATACATACACAGACTCTGATGAAATTTAAACTGCAAGTTTGTTCAAGACATCCCCTACAAGCATCTCTCCATATGCACAAGAGGATGACAACCTCCAGCCTCCGATGCAGCTGCTAATCGGGGGGGGGGGGGGGCTATAAATCAACTTGGCTAAGCCACTCCCTCTCAGCCTCAGCGACACATAAAGGCGGCGTAGCTGAGTGTAGCATGCTGATGCCAGTCCCCCGGAGTCTAGCTGCAGCCGTCCAGCTGGACTGACGCCTGGCAGTGCTTCTGCTCGCTTCCTGCCATCGCAGGCACACGGCGCTTAGCAGTGGTTTATCAAACCCACTGTGCCATGAAAGTATGACAGCGTGGGGCCTGCAGATTAAAACCACTCAGCGCTTCGTCATCACGGGAAGAAAACGCACAGCGCTCTAACAATAGATTTGACAAAAGTCATAGCTCTGGGTCACAGCCAGATGGAATTATCGTTTTCTTTTCCATTTGCCTCCGCCCGAAAAAAATAATTTGAAACCAAAAAAAAAAAAAAAGCACTCCCCAAACACTGACAGCTCATCCAAATTTGCTGAGTTTGATCCTGGCTGTTTGATCTTGCTGTCCCTGTTTCAACAATGACACTCATCCAGTCATGACACAGTGAAGCAGGGCAGATACAGACAGCCTTTTGCGTACATTTAGGTCTCAAACATCACAAACCGTTAAGCTGAATGCAGGAGAAAGGTGTTGAATTGGTGCAATTGCATCGTGAAAGCCATACCCTTAACATTTATTTTATTTTTTTTTTTTAAACAGAGTGTTCCCTTAGCAGCACAGTACTACTTTCCAAAACCAGAAGGCAGCAGAAGAAATGGAGTCGTTATGCAACAGAACAGCAGCTCTGTGTGGTGGCAAACTCCTACGAGCCCTGCCGGCTCATATGGGAGTAAACAGATCAATAGGCCCACCTGAGAGATGGATGCTCGCCTCCTCCGAGCCACGGTGATCAAGCAGACTCTACAAAGCCCTCTTTTCATGTGCAGCCTAATGACGCTAATGGGCAGCAATGCTCTCAGAGACCCTTTATTACACTGATTAGGCCAACAACCTCAAATATAATGTCCTAATCTGATTAAGAGATGGACACAGCTGAGCCCGGGAGGGACAGAACAGACGGAGAGAGGGCTGCAGACTAATAGAGATGAGGTTTCTGCTGGTCAGGAGTCTAAAGGCTAAATTGCAGAGAACTGGCAGTGCGCTCATGTATGTTTAAATGTCATCTGTAAGAGGTTTATGATCATGTGAAGTGTTCTTGAACATTAAGCCATTTCTGAGTGCGCTGCTGGAACCGACAGGCAACTGTCTGCGACTGATAGGAGCGCTCGCTGTCGCCAGATGCCCAGCGGCTCGGACATCCTATATTTGGATATGCAGTCTTGTTGTAGAGCTTCATGGGCTGAATTGTTTTCAGATTGGGTTCACTGTGACAGTGAATGCTCCTTTCTTTAACCCAAGTTAGCTTAGATGTTTAGTTTACCCTCAGTTTTCCTATATAGAGCACTGGATTTGTCCCTTTGAGGTGTAACAAACTAAGTGAATGAATACCCTCCCTCTTAACATTTGCATATTTTAAATTGTGCATTGATTACATCCATTTAGCTTCTTTGTCTTCATGGCTTTTATGGCAGCATTGATACAGTTCTTTGCATATTGTAGTGCAATTGGCAGTCAGTCATTCGTTTTGAGTGCTCTCTTACCCTTCAGAACAGAGCCATGAGCCACCATGAAATGAGACAACCCTTCGAGACTCTGATACTTCTACCATGTGTTGGCTGTTGCAGGCCACAGGGCGGGCATAGAAGCTCATAGCTGGCCAATTGTGGTGCCAATCAATAGGTCCAGGTCAGCATTAAATGAAAAAAAGAACACAGCTTCATTACCTGGCTGCTAGCAGTCCTTTTTTAGGTATTAGCAAACAAGCTAGTTAGCTACCTAGAGCCCAGCAAACAAGCAGCGCATGTTGAATGACTATTAAAAGGACCATATTACATTGAAACGACAGACGGTTTGAAGTGTGCATCTAAAAAAATGTTTGGATCAAACAAAACAGGGACACACTCAAAAAAAAAAAAAACATTGCTCCATAGCACCACTAGTGGCCAAAAACTCTGCAGCGTCCCTTTAAGTCAGCTCTTTAAAAGGGACTCCACCTACAGCACTCCTCAAACTGTGTGTTATAAATGAGGGGTTCAGGATTTAAAAGATGGATTCCAGTGCACACAGAGAGTAATGTAAAGATGCTATCAACTTGATTGATGTGAATTTTATAGAATGGAGCTTCTAATCGTTGGCTTTGCCAGAGAATCTGCTCGTCAGATTAATTAGCGAACACTGGCAAGCTGCTGGTTACTGGCCTGCACTAGTCTGACTCACCGAATGAAGGCTGTCGATATAAATCTGCCTTTGGACGCCTATTTCGGGCGGATTTCCACTCCACTCCGCTATCTGCATGCGACTGTTCTCAAGATCTTCACGGCTCTCCTCATTTCTTCGTTTGGTGCCTCCTCGTCTCCTCACTCCTCTGTCCTGATCGTGACCGTGAAACAGATCTTCAGCACACTATTGCATAAGGACGTCTCGTTTCCTTAAAATGCTCCTTGAGGACAGACAAGGCTTTGTTGGTGGAGCTACAAGCGAGGATGCACAGCCGTGTCCTTTGCGGACGTTCTCTCCTCACCCTGTTGCCTTGTCTCCTCTCTCCTCGTGGCTCTTCCTCCGCTCGCATCTCACGTGGGAGTGGACAAAGACACGAGAAGAGGAGGAGGAGAGGAAAGGAGTCGAGGAGGTACCAAACTTAATTCCCACGGTTTGAGGGCGTTGCTTTGGCCTTGAGAAAGTGAATTCTTTATGTGAAGGTTGGTTCACTTTTCAAAAAAGATGCCACGTCTTCTGACTCTCTAAAATCCAAAAAGACAAAATAATGCACCTCAGCCGTGAAATTTATCACATGACCCGGCCACCCCAAAATCAATCATCTCCTCCGGGATGAAACCTGCAGTGATGGATACCAACTCCCACCTTGCTGTGAGGCAAGAGTGCAACTTTGAACGTGTGTGCAGTGCAGACTACACTTCATTTAGCACTGCTCCACAGGGGAGTCGGGGGAAATCACGCAGAGACACGACGAGAGAATTAACAAACAAATCAAAAGCAGTAAACCAAGCAAACACAACGTCGAAGGCGTTTGTAAAGGAACCGTTAAAAACCTCCATTATCCACCTCAAATTAAATGTCTTCTTTGGGTAGACTCCTCTCGTTCTTTAGGGAGGGATGAACATGGTAAGCGCAGGTTGCAGGAGAGAATAAAAAAACTGGCTGCCAATAACGGTGGCTTAAAATAGATAAAGTGGATATTGACCACAATCTCGCTATGTCTCATTTTTAGAGCGAATGGAGAAAGTGTTCCTCTATATTTACACTCCAGAACTCTATTTTTGATTAGCAAAAGGAGCTAAGAGAGCGCAAACGCTTCCACTTTAAGCCATCTTGTGTGTGTGCAGCATCTCAGAGTGTGTGTGTGTATGTGTGTGTGTGTGTGTGTGTGTGTGTGTGTGTGTGTGTGTGTGTGAATGTCTCACCTCCTCCAGTCTATATTTATATGACCCCACCCACCATCTTCCAGCTGCAGGCACTCAGTCATTAGATGATCCAATTAGATGATATAAGCTACCTACAGAGCCGAAAGATGCTGCAAATCGACTACACCTACTAGTAGATTTTCTCTCAGCACCAGGGGAATGTACTGACCGACACAAACGACGTCACACGAGCCCAAATACAGGCAAATATACCAAATTGGCCTTCATTTTGTGATCTTTTTAAAGAAATACAGTAAAGTTCAGATGCTTGATTTTGAGGAATTGTTCACCATGTTGCTAAATATGCTTATTCGCTTGTTAGCAGAGAGTCAGATAAGAAGATTAGCATGATTCTCACATCAGAGAGCCGTATGAGTCCAATTAACTAACTCTCAGCAGCAGGAGAGCGAATAAGCATATTTTCCTCCAAAATGACAAACAGCTCCTTTTTATAACCAGCCGGATGTGCATACAACTTGAGAAACCAACAAGATTATCTTTGCAAAACACAGTAATGATAATTCATATTCAGCTCTCCAGCTCTGTGGTTGGTTTTAATGAGCGTGCTGTTGTGCATGATTTGATATTAACACACTTTAAAGACTTAAAGGAGACAAATTATTGTTCCTAATTTTATTTTTGGGTTGCTACTAGAATGGGTTTAGATGCATTAGTGGCCAAAAAAACACACCACTTTCTGAAGTTTTTAGCTCCTGTCTCTTTAAAGCCCCTCCCCTGAATACCCCGTCTCCTCTGATTGGTCAGCTCACACACGCCTGAGCCAGCTTTGCCCACCTTCGTCTCTGGTCCTGTTTTCAGCTTCCAGTTAGCTTCACTTCTACCCTGAATGCAGCCATAAATGTGGGGGTCTTAGAACACTTCATCATTTTGCACATTGAAGAAGCCTTGAGTGTCAAAACCGAGTTGAAATGTATCCTGAGCTGTTCTGTTCCACTTTGTGACAGTCGGTTTAGCTCGATGCACTCCGCTGAAAACACCTGACACGAGGAGGCTTTTGGAGCTCTGCAGTTTCGCTTTGAGTCCTGTGTTTCTGTTCTACAGCAGAGAACTGTATCCATTCATCACAAGCTCCTCTCGATCAGTTCATGTCGGCCTGTGCTTTTTTTGAGCTCGATCGGGAAATCTCCTGGAGAGCAGGTAGATCCAGTCTTCCAGGTTTGACATTTCAATTGAATGACTAGAACATGGCTATAGAAAACTGTGAAGGTTACGGTCTAAAAATAGGTAAGAACAGCCCTGAATGATTCTGGGGGGTGTAGAAGAGATTGAGAATAGGATATAGAAAAGGAGATAATACAGATCATGAAATCAAAAGGTTACAAGAAGCAAACGTCATAAGAAAAAGTAAGCACTGGGTAATTCCTGCCGGAATTTCATGGTTTGGGATTTTTGGTGTGTTGATTTCCTGTTTTTGTTTCACAGCTATATCCTGTTGTGCCTTTTTGTATCTTACTGCTTCTTCCACTTCTATTACCCTCTGACAAAACCTAGCAACGAAAAGCAGCTACAAAAGTAAAACATAAAATTAAGGGTGAACCACTAAACCACAGGGAACAAATGAGGAACACTGGGAGCACACGAGGACGGAAACAGAAGAACCAGCACAGATTGAGAGAACAGTAAAGGTTTAGATACGAACCAAACTAACAGTGGGATGAGGTGCAGGTGGAAAGACGCTGAGAACCAGACGGTGATGACGAGGCTGTTGTGAGGGATCAGACAGACGAGGGGCACAAGGAACACAGGATGGAAACTAAAAACACTGGGAGCACAGGTGAGCAGAAGGTAGAAAGTCAAAATGAGACAAGAGAGGACATGACTACAAAAAAACAAAACAAAACGGGATATTAGCGATCCAGAACCCAAATCATGCTCAAGTCAGAAAAACACTGTTAGCATCTTTGCTATCACTAACATCCCGGCGACTGTCCAATGCAAAAAGGAACCATACGAATCCCAGTGTGACCTAGAAACTGTGATCTCGGTGCTATGGAGAACACATCAGCAAGGGAACAAACTTTGACACAACACCTGAGATCTCCACTGAGTGAATGCTCGTCCGTTCACTCTTGTTTTACGTATCGCTTTCCCTCTTTGCCTTCCAAGCCGCGTCCATCAGTGGGTTCTGTAACTTTTGCAGCGTTGAGTTCCCAGTTCTTCCAGTTGTTCCCACTCTTGCCCAGCGTTAGCAACCAGGGGGGAAATGCTACCTCGTTTCCCATGACAGGGAACCAATCTGTACATGGATGGTGTCATTTTCCCTGCAGCCATGACACTGTGCAATCACTGTTTACTTCAGAATGATACGTTTAATGCAAAGAAGTTGTTTGTCGCCAGTTTAAATAAAACATGTCCAAATAGTGAAACTGACTGGATGAAGAGACTCTGGCAAATCAAGTAAAACCCAACTCAACACAATGCAATCCTCCCTTTCCCGGAATTTCATCACTACGTGCACTGCAAACAACTTTTCTTTTTCTTTTTTTTTTTTTTTTACACCAGCACAAAGAAATGATTGCTAATAGCCCTTTGAATGAAACCCGCCTGCAACAACGACACAATTACACCGCAGCGCTCCTGCCTAAAGCCCCTCGCTGTCTTATTGCTTGTTAGCAGTCTATATGCAGATTATGCAATTTATTGACACGACGTATGGGCGAGCATGCAGCAAATGAAAATCAAACAAGATTAGAGGAGCGAGTCGTGCTATAAAGCAGGCCGTATTTTTCATTCGGGATCAGCCTGAAGGAAAACGCTGCACTCGTGTAAACAAGTGCAGGAGACCGGACTCCTCGGCTGCAGCACAGTGAGCATTTTTTTTTTTTTTTTACCCTTTTCCATAATGGACTGTAATCCTGCAGCTCTCTCCGCCCGGCTCTCCTACTTTCACCTTCTCCGTTTGACTGACACCGTGATTGCAGCGTCGATGACGAGCTGAGACAGATTCTGAATCCGTCCTCCGGAGACAAGGACGCTCTCGCCCTTTCACTCGGGTCAATTATCCTCCCCCCCCCACACCTCAGTGTAATCAGCAGTCATCTGAATCAAATTACAACAAAGGAGATCAAAATCTGCCCTTTTTTTTCTCCCCCACCCCCTGTAAATTATAGGCCGTGGTAAAAAAAAAATGTGGGTTGAATGCGTCGGAATTAATCTGAATTCGTGGCTGTCACATTTGCGTAGGCACTCAAACACTCCAAAAGGCTGCGCTCACTGCCTGTTAGGAGAGGAGTTTTCAAGAGGCTCCCTCTGGAATTTTGTAGGTCAGATTTGCCCCATTAGGCTGCGGATAGGAACGAGGCTTTATCCCATTTGTGAAAAAAAGGAAAAGAATCACTTAGAAACAACACACCTCTTAGCGTTTATTATTAATGCAGAGGTTTCTAATTTAATTTTGCGGAGCAGCCGGTCCCTCCTCTTACGCAGCACTTCCACCTTTTCTTCTTAATTAAAAAAGTTTTCCTGTTGCAGCTATAAAGAAATGTTTGTTTCGGTCCTGCGAGACGCAAGTTGTCCTCGCTTTTAAATAATACATTAGTGAAAACGGTAATAAAATGATATTTGGCGTTAAGATCTCCCCTGATTGCCGCAATAAAAAAAAGTGAAAAAACAACTTAGTGGGACGAACATCGAATTAAAGCAGTGTGTGTGTGTGTGTGTGTGTGTGTGTGTGTGTGTCCTGATCTATTGCAAAGCCTCATTTACTACGTATGTGTGTGATGGTCGTCTATCTATTTACTTGCCGTGTGTAACTTCAGGATTGTTACCTGTTGGTGATTACAGAAATGTTTATTTCCCTGTTTGCTGGCAAATAATCCCTCCAGTGTATCCTCGCTGGCTTCATTAACTTTCACATTTCCAATCAAGATAAGGGAGAATTACACCGAGGGAATGAAACAATACAAACAAACATCAGAGCCCTGCAAACAAAGCCCGTGCTCGTACGATGCGGTTATCAGTGTGTACATTTATCATATAGCAGTTACGTTTTTTATGACTATGAGCAACTCTGGCATCGGTGAAACCTCAAGTCTAGGAAGAGTGAAGGATCAGTCCGTCTCCCCCATGTGCACGAAAAAAGAAATTGAGGCGTGATTGCCATTTGTTGTGACTGCATCGGACGGGTGTGGGTGTAAAGGCAACTGTGGAAATCTAGTAAGAAAGAGAAGCAGTGAATCTGAATCTGGCAGCAGAGACTCTGCGAACATCAACATTGCATTTCTTTTTGTAATTGCAGATTGGCTGAATTCTCAGCGTGCCTCCTCACCGCCTGTGGCGCGGGGTGACGTCACGTCGAGCCGCCAGAATAATGTGTGAATACGTGTGTTTCTCGGCGGACAGCTCATCAAGATGAGTGACAAGCGCTGGGCGAGGAGCTCGATTTAACAGAGGGGGGTTGTGTGGAGAGGACGGAGCTCGCCTTGCTGACTCGAGGTGGAAACTGTAACTCCGGTGTCACGTAACTCAGCAAGTTGAGACTTGGCCACCAATTGAGCTGAAGCTCTTGCACGTCAGTCGGTCCGTATTAAGAGCAGATCATGGCACATTACCGGCCATGATCTGCTCTTAATACCTAAAAATATCTCTTTTTTTTTTGGAGCACGACTGACAGGAAAGTTAATTCAGTGAGAGCTGAAAGGCTCTGAAATACTCAGCAACTGACGCAATTAGCATAATTTGGGTGAATGTGGGCATAATTCTCTAAATGACTATCACACTGGTGTGTGTGTGTGTGTGTGTGTGTGTGTGTGTGGTTCAGTAGCTGTGAATTTATGCATCAGTCCATTCCTGGGGTTCGTCCAAATCCAACAGAACAGCCAGTAACCAGAACGCACAATTAACATCAGTCCAGACTTGTGTGTGTATATATTTCTGTTACCTCGTACTAAAAGCAAGTTAAGCTGCTGTTGATTAAATGGAGGTAAATTATGGCTTTAATTTGTTTGAGAAGAGGTCTTACGTCTCAACCAGTGGGCTTTATACTTCCATCGATATGATTTGCCTGAAGCCGTTAATAGAAACTTTCTTTCTTTTATTTAACTGTAATTTAGAACATAACACAATTTTAACCATGATTTCTGCTGATCAGTTGTAAGACATCTGTGAAGTACAGCCATGAGCTCACGCTGAAAAAATCTGAAAGAGCGCCTTGAAGCACAGCCATTGTTTTTGTTTTTTTAAAAAAATGGCTGAAAGTGCCTTGATGCTCATACCCCGACCTCATTTTTGAGGACCCGGCGACCGTAGCTGCTTGTCCACAGCTGTGGTAAGCGAGCTGGAGGGAGATATCACAGCTGAGGTGCTGAGCGCTGCGAGGACACGCTGCTGTGAAGTCTCTCCACACCAAATTCAGCCATTCTGACTCCGTGATAGCGAGGTAAATGTAATAACTTTCTGTCGCACGCGTGAGGAGGCAGAGTGCTTGTTTCAGGTTTGACACGCTGCAGGTGTCTGGTGTGTCAGACTGAGACCAATATAGAGAATATAGAGTGCTACATATAAATAGCGACTTTTCCCAAAACGTTGCTGATTCTGTGGTGTTGAATGATGTGCTTCAATTAAAGCACGTTGATTATCGTTTTCAGTAAGTGTGGGACTTCATTGGGGATCATGTGAGTGAAAACAGTCAAGGATCAAGACGCGTTCCTTGAGGTACTCCACTCAGAAAATGATTTACTTAGTATCATTTCTTGCCACAGAGCATGCATCCAGCAAAATATGATTACACGGCTCCTGTTATCACCTTTTATTGGTAGTTTCACTGAGCCAGCTGCTGTTCATTTATGTATGGACTCTATCTGTTGAATGCACATTCCTGCAGACTGAGGCACCAGTCCCAGATCAATCAGATGAAGTAGTGCCGTTCGATCGTATGTTGTGTTTAACTAGGCTTCAGCTCAGGCAGCTAACGGAGGGACTGTGTTCGTCGCAGCCGCAGAAGTGTCATAAATGTAATTCCCATAACCAGGCACACACACACACACACACACACACACACACACACACACACACCAGTTAATCATCACACTGATACGGACAGACACTCTATAAACACAGAGGTGGCTGAGGGGGGGATGAGTCAAGCACGATGCATACAGTGTATATAGAATACTCACAAAACCAAACCCTGAGCAGAAAGAGAAGACTTTTAAATAATTAAAAATAAATTATGCACTGTAACATACTTCCCTGTGAAATTACAGTCAATACTGGCAGCTGTGGGCATGAAGCTGCTATTTTACAGTTTACCAACAACAGCTTTTTACTGTAAAGGTTGATGAAGGTTCTCAGTCATCCAGGTCATGGTAAATCTAAGTGCCGTATCGTAGGCAACTGGACTTCTTTCAGTTTCTTGAAGATGTTCCACCTCTCATTCTTTAGTTCTAACTGTGTGGGAGTGTCCTTACGGAGTCGTTAAGGACACGTGTGAGCTCTGAGTTTCAGAGTCGTTAGGGCCACTTGTGGGTTGTTGGTCAATCTGGCCGTCATGGGGGGGGGGTGGCTAGGGCAGAGGTGAGCCCAGGTGTGCATAGAGAGCTCCAGGTAAATACTGGCAGCTACAGTTTGCCAGCACAACTGTCCCTACTATAATCTCCATCAATGTTTTTAACTGTAAAATCTTTTTCAGTGCTTTATAGTGTGATCGTTACAGTATAACACAGCTAGACGCTAATGATTTAAAATGTGTGCTCCTCAACAACTCCAGCATTTACAGTATTATATTGTATTTACAGAGTTATTGTACAAAATGTCTTCTTTTTTACAACAATTTGTAACAGTGTGTATTTATTCATCTATATATATATCACATTAATTAAATTTAGAGAACACAACGGTCAACGGCAGATGTTCTCATTGGTGGAAATAGGTCAAAGATTGGCCTTTTCAGTGGTTTGTGGCCAGGAGCGACACAGCATCAAAATATTCCAATTAACAGAATCAGAAATGACAGCGAGTTTCCTCGGGGGCCGCTTTCCTTTTGCGTTCTCTGATGTCAACAGAACGGCCGTCATTAGTGTCAGGTCTGCTAATGAGTGTTTAGTTGGACGGATGTGATTGGCTCCGGGCACAATGTTTTGACGAGATGTTAGGTTAGGTGCGCTCGTGTTGCTCCAGCAAATTGTGAAACGCCAATTAGCCACGTCTGAACAGTGGAGAGTGTTTTTGGTTTTTTTTTTTTCGAGCACAAAAGTCCAGTAGCGCGCTCACTCCTGAAATGTAAAGCTGTCAGTCAAGAGCACCGGGGAATGAGATACTGAAAGCAAGGGGAGGACAGACGATGAAGGGCTAATTACATAGCTGACACCTCTTGCCTTCAAACATCCTTTCGCATTTTTTTTCACGGTAATTTCACAACGACGGCCATGTTTGGGGGTGCATCGCCATCAGCATGTGTTTATTCATCGTGTTTCAGGACATTTGCTTTATTAGATGGACAGAGGCGATGTGACATATGTGGCGAGAAAAAGCACGATGTTCGCCATTTGTGCTATCCCCGTCGCAGTGCTGAGAGGAGCGCACGTCAGCGCTATCAATCCTGCATGTCAAGGCCTACTAGAAAGACAGATGGCTCGAATAAATCAAACATGATGCAGGAGCGTGCCTCTCGTCTTTCAGAGCGCTCCACGTATTCTCCGGCAGCGGAATCAAAATGCCTCTCACAGCGAGGCCCCGCAGCTCCTCCTGTGTGGTCCACTCTTCAGAAAAATTAAACCCTGTGATCATTATTTATCTTTTTAAACTTCGCACAGGCCGTTTAACTTAGCAGTCACCGTTATGGATGGCCTCTCGAGGCAATGCAAATAAGTGGAGTATTTAACACACAACATGTATAATTGATAACAACGGCTGTGAAGTACAGTGTGGATTTGAAGGGTGGGAGCTTATTATAGTTTTAGTGTTGAAAGAAGCTGAGAAGTGGCCTCCAGTAGTTTCTCACTTAGAGTGTTTGTGCAAATTTCAGGCTGTAAAAATCATCCTAGTAGAAGTTATGTGAAAATTGTCGACAGCATCCACCCTAGAAAGGATATCACCAAAATTCGCCAGACAGGAATCACAATACTCCACCACTGAATCTCTTTTCATCAGCGGATAAATGCGAGGCAGTGACAAGGTAATCAATTCGGGAGAGCCACATGAGTGTGTCCTGTCAGAGCCGCCTGTCTGCGTGACAACACGAGCCCGACAGGCCATCAGGTTTGAGCGCTTTGAGTTTTGGTCATGGCGCATCTTTTATTTGGATCAAGGTTGACTTCCGTGGATTAGCATCCGTCAGCTGTATTTGCAGAGACACCGTAGGCTTTTGGAGATTACTGCCAAGGATGCTGATGGCCACTCGTGACTGGCTGAGGCACATTGTGTTCCAGTCTTATCTGGCTTCGCTGAAGCTGCCTCTCTACAAGTGTGAGACAGATCCCTCTGCAAGTGAACAACCACGGAGAACCTTCATGCATCAGTGGTTCTTGGACCGCAAGTCCCATAACGCTCCACTGAAGTAGACAGTTTGTTAGAGTCTCCAGGCTTTCGGTTTGGCTATTGCATTTAAAGAACACTGGAAACCAGAGTTTGGATATGAGACGTCACTCCAACAAACTTTGCAGACTGCACAGCACTCGAACTCAAGCCGGACATTTTCCACACTCAGCGCTGCTTTACATTAATGTATAGTCTGATGGAAAACAGGTACTGTAAATAGAGCGACTTCTCCAAGGGCAACACGGCTCTGCTTTTTATCACTAAACTCTGAATCACAGGAGAAAGACAGTGTATGGGAGGAGGCGGGGGGGAGGGCAACGAAATACAGAAACAATGAAGTGGAACAAATCCAACAGGCACATGCTTTATCTCGTTCCCTTCGCCTTGCCTGCCTTTTTTCCATTTTTGCTATCTTTCCCTATCTTAATGAGCACCACAGCTTTCTATCGAGGGATGGTGCCAGTGTGATACATCACAGGCAGGACACATACAGGGGAACGAGGACAGGACAGTAGCAGGGTGACAGCGATGCTGGCAGAGCGATTAGGAGTGCTTAGACAGGCATGCTGATTCAGAGCGTGAGCAAAAGAGCACTATCACATCATGCTCAGGAAAAAAAAAAAGATGGCAGAAGCACTCTTTCTCTCCCCAAGATGAAAATATAATGGACTTCATGTTGTATAACTTGTCTATGTTCCAAGTGCGGTCCGAGTCAAGACATCGAAAGGGAGACATAAACCAAACCCAACAATGTAATCATCTACCATGCCGATGGAAAGATGGCCGAAGTTCTGTCCTCCACAAAACATTTCTGGAGCTTTGCAGCAAAACAGCCTGGCCATATTCTCCTAAACAGCTGAAGCAGATGGAGACTAGTTTTAAAACTGTTAAAAAACAACCTAAAAACCTAAAATGGCTCCATATAGTTTGCCTGACATCATCCAAGTCTTCGCGAAGCCCAGAGATCCTAAATTAATTTGAAAAGACGTTATTTACTCCTTCGGCGTGCTCGTGTTCCCACCTCAGCATGCTGATGCTTTTGGCTTGGCAGCTGCAGTGAAGATTTTGGCTTTATGAAGGTTGTAAATAGCATCTTTTCAAATCAGTTTGGGCTTACAGAGTCTTGGATAATGCCAGACAAGCTTTATGGGGCCATTTTATGTTTTTTTTGGGTCGAGTCTCCATCTACATCAGCTGTCAAAAAGACAACTTCTTTGCCAGTGGTTGCAGCCAGAAACTAACACGATCTTTGTTTCTGGCCTCTGCAGCCCCTGGTCCATTTTCTGGCTGCAGAATGTAACAACGTGGCTGTCACTAGAAGCTTTTTTCCTCCTTGCACTGTATCTACTTCAATCTTGAAGAAAGAATGCCAGTTGTGAACCATCTCAAGTCCTAGTGGTACTCGGAACCACATTGGGGACCGGACGTTAAGCGCCTAAGCACTGTCCAATGAGAAATTTGTCATTCACTCTTGTTATACTTTGGTTTCTAATCCCTCTTCTTGCCTTCTTTGCCTCCACTATTAATTGGGTTCTTTTTTATGGGGTTACCTGGGGAAAGTGACTCAATAGCTAACCCTAACCCGGCAAAAACAAATTATCTTCCTGTCTTGCTCGACAATGTGGAAGGTAGTCTGTGGCTTCCTGTAAGTGTCATGTCTTTAAAGCCACTTCACTGGTAGAATAGAAAAAGAAACCTACATTTATGCTGCGACACTTCCACTCACAACCCCAACCCATGGAAACTGAGATGAAATTTGCTGGAAGCGGCAATTCCCCTATAATTTGAAAGCGGCAACAATTACATAAAAATCTAACATAAAGATTGTGAATGTAGTGGCCTTCGGTGGGTTTTCACAGGGGAACTTTCTATAAAAGAAAATACCCACAATCGGCAATAAAACTACCAATTTTATGTTTTAAAAAGGGAATAGAAAGTAAGGTCAACTTCCAGTAAACGGTAATTCAACAGGGTGCTCTTGAGACTGGACTCAATGCTGTAATGAGACTCTGGCACTACAGACCAGCCTCGTGTAATATCACACAACTTCTCTCGACTGATCCTCGACCACTGAATGCTAACTATGTGCTCGACACCTTTTGAGAAGCAGTTAAACCTTTGAGAGTGTCACATTGAGAGTGACATTATGTTCTCCCCACTAAGCACACTCTAGTCAAAGGGTGAGTTATAATTGCTCAGCGGCCTGGGTTTAAAATGTCTGGTCATAAAGTCAGTCTTCACCGCTGGCCGGTGGCGCGCTCAGAGCCACTCACTGTACAAAGTCTGAGAGCTCGCTTGCATAACACAATCTCATTATTCAAAGGCAGCCCTGCGCTGCATTAATAGAAGGTGACCTTTCCATTCTGTTTGCAGCAGACGCTGCGTCGTATTTTATTTTTACTCCTCTTAGTCCGCGCTGTCTCGGACTCTTCAACAAATCAAAAGTGAAGTGTGTATTTCTGCAACACTCGTCCGTTCCTTTGCTCTAAATTTCCATACTGGGCAGCGTGAAGCCATACGCTTGTTCGGTGGCGGCGGCTAAGAGCAGTTTTTAATTGAACAAACTCAGGGAGAGGAAGCCCCAGAGCATCAACCAGCAGGGCTCTGCTTCACCTGCGTGAGGCGATTACTGAGCGGTCGTATAAACGTAGTGGCCCGGTGGAGAGTGCATCCATGTCTGGGCTCCATGTGAAATCAGTAATGAGCCAGCAACTGCCAGGAGAGAATAGAAGGCCAGCTCATTGCCATGCAGAGTATGAAGACGCAGCGACAGCGGGGGAGTCCCAGAGGCAATATAGAAAAGGAAACAGGCTTTACTGTCATTCTAATGGCTGTGTACATTACATGGGAGATGCTCTTGGCTGATACATAATGTCGCACATGATGGTGTCCCTGGCCAAGTAAATCTGAGCAGAGGCTCCATTTCCGGTGGATTTATCTGAATCACTGCCTGATAATGCAGCGGGCCTGTCGAAACACGAGCCGCGGAGAAAGGCATGCGCTGTATCTTGCGAGAACGATCATCGATGTTCTATTTCTGCCCACACGAGATACAGATTAGATAATCAAAAATGGGCATATTTTTACAGCGGAAGGAATGGAAATGTCAATACACTCATTCGAGCTCAAAGGATTTCTCCATGCACAGCGTTAGATCACTGCACATGCTTACATTATTCCGTCCATAGTGTCGGCCTTGGACAAACCTGCTGTCTGTTGGCCGGCAGTGTCCTGCAGCAGAGAAGACCTGCCTGCCAGATATTGCTTAATAAGCCTGTTGATTATAGCTTGTCTCAGGTCTGCTGCTGCCGCGAATGTCGAAGAGGTGAAAGAGGCGGTGTGATGGAAGCTCTGATGTGTCGAACTGAACAGTTTCAAGTTCCAGTTGAGTGCCTGTAAAATGGAGGCTGCTTATCCAAGTATTTGAGCCAAGATATTTTACTGACTCGTCTCGGTTTACTGCAAGCATTAAGTGAGATATATGTAATTCCCATATATATGCAAAGTCACACACCCCCTCCGCTGGACCCTATCGAAACTTATTTCGGAAAAACTTCATATGGTGGTGCATGGAGAAAGACCTTTTTTCCATAATTTAAGTAAAATATCATGTAGTTTTTTTGTGAAACCCCTCGGTGAACTACATAATCTTGCTCAACACACATCACCAACTCCAAGGTGGCTTCCAACTCGGTGCAGAAAAGGTGAAAATCACAATAAATCTGGTCATATTGGACAGGTGCAGTTATGTGAAAGGGTAGTTCGGTAGTTCTGCGAGAGAGCTCAGCTAGTGAACAGGACCAGCTCTGCAATGTTTAAGTTACGGGTCTTCAACGAGACGATGTCACGTACGGGACATCCAACTGTAAACTGTGACTGATGTCAAAATTCAGTCTCAAACGGGGAAATGTGTGAACTGAATATTTTAGGAATCATCGTATGGATGAGAGTCAGCTGGCAGTCACTCTCTTCCATAACATGAAAGGGCCGTTGTTCTGGGGAAGACCAGTGATCAGCACCAGAATGTGTCTGGAGAGAACGCTGTGATACTTCTTTCCATGCCGCATACGAACTTTAACATGGAGCCTTTCATTACGATCTGCGTAAGGTTTTTAGCTGTATAGCTCTACGGGTATTTTTAGATCAAGGTTGGTGATAATAGGGGTTTTTTGTGCTGATACTGGAAGCGCAGCTGATGTTACTTAAACTATAATAAGCCACTAAAACTCTCCGCTGAGATTCGTGCTAATGAAATTGTACCAGCTCATACCACTGCTTTTACTCTCGAGAAGCAATTATGTTTGGAAATATGGAAATCTGCTAATTAGAGCCAAATCAACAGAGGATACATGGTGCAGGCTTTTGCAGTCCTGGGTATTTTATTTGTTTGAAATAAAACGTTTAATGTGAAGCAAGAGCAGACAGAAAGTGAGCGCTGGAGTACGTAGCGTGACAGCGTTTGTCAGGTCGTAGCAGCTCCAGGGTCTCCCTGTATGACAGGGGAAAATTGACTCGTCTCACTCACCTTCCGAGCTTGCTCGAGGACTTATTTCATTCATTACACTGGCTCAGCTCCAGTGTTTTTGCATCCCAGAAGGCTTGTGATATTTTCTAGACAAGTGCGGCTCCTGAACTGTCAGCTATGCTTAGGACTATAGAAGATCTTTCCATTGACCCGCATCTGTTCCAAACACGCCGACTTGGCTCTTAGAGATTTATTTTAATCTATGCCCAGCAGAAGGCTAAAACAAGAGTCCAGTAATTTTATCCTCAAAATGTGTATCTAACAGATTTTTTGGGTTGCATGTTGGCTGGGACGTCTGGCGGGAACAGCAGAGGTCGTATGTGACACTGTCATTTTTCACAGATGGTGTCGAGGCTGCTATAGCAAAGTAGCCGGAATATCAATAGGCTGATCTCTGAGCAGGTAAGGAGGGGAGGGGGTGTAGCTGGATAGAGGGCACCTTAAAATGACATTCCTGCAATGCTGAGGATAATTTCAGTAAATCAGTGTGGGTATAATTTCTATGAAGTGGCATCTAAAGGTCACAGTGAAAGAATTATGAGCCTCTTGCTGTCAAGTCTCGGGACAATTCATCAACAGAAATAAAGAGGGAGTGGAGCAGTCACTTGGTCTTGATTTGGTCGACTGCATTAGGACTCAAAGATGGAGGCGACTCCTGCCAAAAACTGCATTCATACTCCTGTCTGTGTATTCTTCTGCACACACAAAGACATGCTAATTCTCCAGTGTAAATCTCATTCCCCTCACTTGGCTTACAGTGACACATGGCCACCTCCAGTTACTCTGGGGAATCTCCAGGTAGTTGACTGTTTGCAGATTATCACAGCTTGTTTTTTCCCACCCGCTTGAATGTCATTTCCTGCTCATTTACTCTTCATTAACGTCTCTTGCTTAAGGTCCACTTAACACAAGCGCGACCAGAGAGGTTTGGGTTTGAGAGGCTTTGTCACACCTTGCGGAGAAGGGTTTTTTTTTTCTGTAATTACATCCTCTCGTGCATAATGTCATTGCCTAACTTCTAATGACAGGCCAGTGTCTAGTTATATCAAAAGCAGTTTGATACTCCAGCTTCCTCAGACTTCTCTTGATGGAGTGATTGTGTGCCCTGGTGACCCTGGGAGTTGTCAGGAGGCAAAAGCACCTGGTAGGGTCTCCCAACAGAAATTCCCCTGACATAAGGGACCTTATGTGGTGATTCCATGATGCCCTTGAATCAGCTGTAATGAGGAAGAATGACCTCCAATGACTAGGAAAACCAGTTAACCCCCCCCCCCCCTCCAAGAGTTAGGACTGGGATGGCAGGTACCATTTAGATGGCAGTTGATTTGGAAACAATTCATGGATACTGCCAGACTTCGTCGGAGCTGCCAGTGGTGAGAGGCACCAGACAGGTGTTTTTACGCTAACAAGAACTAAATTGAGATTTCCAAGGTCATAATTGGGGGTGGGGGGTGTTGGTTGAGAACTGCCTCCAGCATTTTTTGCTTAACAAAACAACTATCTGACATGCATGATATTTTTTCTCAATAAAACTGGTTTGAAATCAAGTGTATTATACTTGAACTTATCATAAGCTTTCTAGCTAATGTTTTACCAACCAGTGACATTCACATACATGAAGGATGAAGTTGGATGTTGTTGTGGTGGTAGCTTTGGCTTGCCTGTCACATCCTAGTAGATTGCCAGGTTTGTACACGTTGCTCTAGAATCGCCCAGTCATGTTTCATAAACAAAACTTAACTCAATACCTAGAAATGTTCTTTTTAAGTCATCTGTCTCCAGTCTGAGTTGAGTATTATATCAGTGACAGTCAAGCATGTGTCAGATCCTTTAATCCTCATGCAGTCAGCTGACATGCCCTACTAATCAGTTCATTTCTAGCATAACCTGGACCTCTTGTGGTTAAGGGTTGAGCAATATGACTGAAATTGGCTTTCCTTGAAGGGTTTCTGGGGTCACCTGTAAAAAGCCAAGATATCCAAGGGGAGCTTTAAACATAACCTTTCAAGTTGAATGAAATGGTCGGGAACTCCCCGAGGTGATATCCCCTTGGGTCTCCTCCCAGGTGGAGATCCAGAAGAGTTCTTTCACAGAATTTCCTGGAGGAATTAAATATCTTTTCTGGGCAGGGAACACCACGAGACATCCCAGGTAGAGCTGAAGGTTGCAGCTGTGGGAGGAGGAAGTCTGGCCTACTTAATTTAGCCCACTGACACCATGATCCAGTACCCAGATAAATAGCTACGAAAAAAAAGGATAAATCGCTTTGATGGTTCTCTGTGTAAATATTTACATCGAATCCCTAAAGGCATCTGTCAAGATCTTTCCCCAAACAGTCTGATACCCCTGAGACAGCAGGGAGAGCTTGAGGAAATGAATGCAAATTTGTAATTATACTTCACCAGCTTCAAGATCCGAATTGTTCTGTCGCCATGTTTCATCAGAACACAGACACGGAATGTTGGTTTGATGGTTATCGGGACCTTTTTCATTTCCTGCTAAACAGTTCTTCAAATATTTGTATGCAATTGTACCAATGTGTGTCTCAGTTCTTTTTCAGTTTCCCTGGCTGAATGACAGCCCGACTGGAGGCTCGTTTGCACACACTTGCAAGAAAATGAGCCAATATTTACTTAAGCAGGAACTTAACCTCACAGTGGAGTCTAGAAAGATGAAGGAAATTGTCTCTGTGGAAGAAGAATGACTTCCACTTTGGGTTTTCCAGTTGACACTGATATGAACCAGTTGGAACCTTACCATGTTGTCATAATACATCTCTCTTAAAGGGTAATCCCCCTATTTTACACATTAAAGTGTGTTTACAGGTCTGGGGGAGGAAGAAGTTACCCTTTGTGGCTCCAGAGGAAGTTGTATGTAATCTCTCACCCCAACCCCTAACCCCCTTATCTCAACCAGTGATGTCACTCAGAAGTTGTATTGCATTGTGGGTAATGTAGGCACCAGGTTTTGATGATGAATGATGAACAATGTGTGAAATAACAAAAGGCAGATGTTATAAACTGTGTGTTATGAGTCCAGTGATAGTGACCAGTGGACTGACGTCCACATTACCCACAATGCAACTTGCCACTGAGTGACATCACCGGAGTTAAATTATCAGATTCCATGCAGCTTCCTCTAGAGATACAAAAGGTTTTATAATACTTCTTTCACGTGTGTGTAAAATTGGTGGAGTCATCCTTTTAACTTGTCTGAAAACTGTAAAGTATGCTTGTCTGCAATGAGGAAGCCTTTAGATGAGCAAGTTTTTTCTTTTTCTTTTTCTTTTTTCAACCTTGCTCATATCCATTAACTGTAATACCATTGGGAGGAGAGCTGAATGGATCTACACCCCCTGCAGAGCAGCCTTACTGCAGCAATGATAGCTTTTGCATTCCAGTCATGCTTCCCTGCAAACAGCGAGTAAACGAAGGCCTAACCCTGTACGCTTCCTTGGAGAGGGCCTGCAATGAAAATGCATGTAATCATTGAAAGCAGGGGGGCAAGTGCCCGGGGCTTTACCTTGGATCAGCACTCAAAGATGGGGAATAGGAATCTGGACACTAGGGAGTCAGCCAAATGCATCGGGTTAAGAGCAGCCTCGCAGCTGCCACATTTGGAGGCAATGTGTCCTAAATTTATGCTCAGAGCTGCTTCAACAGAAAGCTGGAACCTGTTGTGTGTCCCTGACAAAACCAGTGACCTGTGTAAGTAGTTATTTAGCCTTGAATATGAGGCAAAGCAGGCATCGTCCAAACAAAAAATGCAGCGATTGTTTCTTCGGTAGTCATCCGAGTTTACTCAGTTGTCATCTGACCATCGTGACGTCCACTACAAAAGACACTGCAGACAGAAGGGTGAGGCTGGCCCTCTCTGCCTCCCAGAGGGCATAAGCAATTTTCAGCTCTAGTGAGCCAGCCCTGGGAATACCTAAGTCTGAACACAGAACAATACTCAAGCTCATTTATTCACATCCTCCCATGGCAGCAACTGACTTGTCTCGTGCTTTTTTTCTAATGCACTAAACAGAAAGGGCGAATTTAGCATGTGGAATCCACTGACCCACACTCCACTGACATGCACTCAGTGCACCGGGTAAAGATGGAGGAGATAAAACATGAATCCAAGCCCATGTGTAAATCATTTAAGGAGTGTGATGAGATAAAGGAGAAAAATCTGAATATTCATCTCTCTCAGGATAATAATGAATGTGTCACTCATGTTCTGATTGGGCTCTGTCAGATGCTCTGGTGCTGACTGTAGTAGTACTGAGACTTGCAGGTAAGCTCCATGATTGATAGCTATGCTAAGAGTGCCACTGCTGCTCTCCCCAGGTGATGGCAACCGCACTCATGCTCAGCGGGCTGGGATGCCAACATTTCCTAACAGTCAACACTAAAGAAAAGATGTTTTTCCTTCAATTCAGTACAACTTCCCTACGGTTGTTCGCTGCATCCAGGGGAGATGAGATGAAAATGCAACCCAGCAACCAAAAAAGTTAGGATGCTGTGAAAGAAACGAGGTCTTCTTTTGACACACAGAATACTCAATTGACAACAGTTCAAAGACCATAAAAAGACCATATATGTAAACAACTCCAAAACAACACCATCGTCGCAGCGACAGGTGTACCGGACCTTCGTCTCACGGTCATTTTGGTGATGTTTAAGAAAACCACTTGGTTATGTTTGGACAAGAAAGCTACTTGGTGAGGTTTATGAAACAGTGACTTTTAGGTCACCGTTGACATTTGGTCTCTCATGGATGACGGTCCTGTGATTCTTTATGCCAGACGTCCACCAGGTCCACCTCCCAATGCAGAAGACACCTGACTTCCTCGTTTACCGCCGTAATAATTGCTAAATTGGTTAGAGGTTAGAAATGTCAATACGGGTCGGAATAAGCTGCTTTTTATATGGTAGTTTTTGATGAGGGTGGGCTATATCACAATTGGGTTTGAAAGGGGCATCAAGAATAGGATGACACATGATCATGCCATTGGAAATCATTTCATTTTAGCTTAACACAGCATCCAAACTTTTTTGGAATACAGCAGGTATTATATAAGCAAGAATCCTACATGCAAAACTGTAAAACATCATCTTGATGGGTGAACTTAAGCACACCATTGGTTTTTCCTTGGAAACAGAAGAGTCTATTCTCGGTAGGATGATACTAACATGACTCACAACATGTGGATGGAAGCTTCTGAACAAAGTCCAGGTTCCCCTGAGACCTTTTCAGAAAAAAAAAAGCAGAGCTGTCCAAATTGAGCTGAAAGAGATTTGTACATCTTTATTTGACTCTAGCTCCCACTGTGTTGTGGCAGAGATTTCAGGTGTTGGGCCGGCTTTACAGCAGCTGGAGATGGACAAAGAGCAGCTAGGGGAGTTTGACTGTCTCAGTTGTGCTATGACCATCTATACTGATCCACTTTACTGCTCTAATCCACTTGTCTCAAGCGAGCCACAAGTGTGTCCCATTTGTATTGTTGGTGTTTTTGAATATAAATCGGGTGGACTTAAACATTTTATGGGGATTATGCCAGCTTAGCTCCATGGCTAATGCAATGATTAGGGATTTCTGGCAAAGCAGATAAATGAATGTTCACTAGTTACTCAGCAACTGTGCTCAACGGTTAAAGACTCTAAGCCGAAATGGCAAAGTCTTGGACAGGACTGCTCTCCAGCTGCAGTGGTGCGTCACTCATAACGCTTAACTAACTTTGGCTGCAGCGTGATACATCGGATTCACTTTGTTTTACTTCATCAGATGGTCAATGACCAATCTACCGTCACCGTCAAGTTCAAGTGAGTGACTTCGACGCAGTATGTTGAGTGTGATGTCCAAATGTAATCGAAGACAAAACAAAAGAAAACTCAGAAAGATTTCGTCAGAGGTGTTCTTAGGCAAATGAGTCAGATTTGTTGTTTGCAGTACATCAACACTTTTCAACTTTATCATTGATCTTGCCTCACAGTACAGGCAGTTTGATTCTTCCACGGGTGATTAAACTCCAGCTTTTGTCTGAAAGATGATGAATGTACGTGTTTTTTCTCTCTGTGGGTTCTAGTTGAACCGCTCTAGATTTGTATCCACTACAGCGCCAAGAAACCTATTGGAAAGAATATTGATCTTTCTTTTAGGTAACAATACATGGCTGCTTTGAAAAAAAGCTTTTGATTTACTGGCGGGACACCAGAGGTTGAATAATGTTTGATTGGTTTCTTTTACCTATGTGGAACAGCAACTTGAGGAAAAAAAAAAAACGAGGCACTTCTCCGTCCAGCCTGACGATATTTGTGTCAAACTGAGAAGTGATAAGCGACTGAGCGTGCCATAAAATCTGACCCACAGCACCCGGAAACAGACAAACCACATTACTCCTCATATCAAAGGCCCGTGAAACACAGAACTGAGCAGTGTGTAAATCAAAGCAAGGTCTACAACACAGGCAAATGTCTAAGGTTAGAAGCAAGAACGAGTGGGTCACTTGAGGATCAAAAGAATTTTATAGTGCTGCATGAAGAGAACTTTTCAGTGAGACTTGAAATTGGACCTTTTGAAGATAAAACGTCAGCGCCAATTTTGTCAATAATTCCTTTTAAAGTTTTTATTGAACTCTTAGCGCGGACTGTGTGTGCGTGTGTGGTGTATAATTACACTTTTCCCTCGCTCCAACGTTGCACAGTTTAAAAAACACATCACATCCACCGTAAGCATAGAGGTTGGGGAACACATTCAGAAGACCGAGGAAATTAGAAGACAGTCATTGAAGCCGTTTATAATTCGTAGTTATCAGGCATTGTGTGGTCGGAAAATGCATCCATCAGAGTGGGTAGGCAGACAAAAGCATGGGGAAAAAAACAGCTGTGAGGACTCTGCATGATAAAAATGGGTGATAACAGTACAGATGTTTTGAAGAGACAGAAAATGTTTGGATTTCTATGTTTGTTGCCACTTTTATTTTGGTGTCCACAACATTTTGGAGGCAAACATTGTACTTTTTTACTCAAGTATGTTTATTTTGAGACTTTAGTCACCAGTGAAGGAATGCAACCGAGTACATTTACTCAAGTAGTACACAAGTATTTCCATTTCCTGCTTTGTACTTCCACTTCGGCCTCCATGCCACTTTCTCCTCCTCACTAGGCTGAAATGAATCAGGCTCGGTGCTTCGCCACCGTGCCAAGGCTTTCTGTGCGATATCCTCATTTGACTCGTTGCCTCATTTCCTCTCATCTCATTTTTCATCAGTCATTCATGTGCATATACACTGTGCAGTCCATTTTTAGTGGGTTTTTTTCCCCCCTCTCTCCTCTCAATAATGAAACAGGTGCCTAATGGGGAGATGTTATTTACGCACTGATTATGAAAAATATCTGTGCCAGATATCCGTGCTTGTAATTACCAATTTAATTGGCGTTCAGCCAAAATTGTCAGCGTCTCTTGATGAATTGCTTTTCGACGGGCTGAAAGCTGGAAGGCAGAAAAGGTCACATGCAGATGGTTAAGGGAAACATATATTCAATTATATTTTATATTCTGGATCATCGTCACTCTCCCCTCAAACATCACACATTGAAAGATGGAATCGTAGCATATTACATGTATTTATAATGGATGTGAAACCAATAACTGCATTTTGAATGTTAAAGTGCTGCTAATGTACCACATTGATTTAGTATTTTAATTTAGATTCATGGGTAGTTTTATGTTTTAGATTTTATTTAGACTTTTGTAAGATTGATTTTCTTAAATATTATCTTCTTTCAGACTAGTGGAAAGAAAACAAAAACACAAATGTAGTTCAGGTTTCTGTTCTTCACATTTAAAGGTCCCATATTATGCTAATTTTTATGTTCATACATTTATTTTCATCGGTATACTCAACCTTCTGTACATGCTTTTATAGATAATGTATCTCTATTCAAGATTTAAGATTTATAGGACTCATGGGAAGAGATATCCAACATTTCTTCTTGACTCAAATGAAACAGGAATTTCTAATCCATCCTCATCCGATGTTGAGATTCCCGTTCTGGAAATGTAAATGCAATTGAGTATATGTTTTATTTATATAATGCCTCATATGTCTGAACATGAAATTTTAGAAAACTTGATGAAAAAATGATGTCGTTTTGTCGATGATGTTACCCTATTCACCTGTAGTGCCTTACCTTCAAATACTGTAATATCCCATGCAAAATGTAAACGTTCTATATATGAGGTTTTCAACATTAATGTAGCAGAAGACAACGA
Organism: Acanthopagrus latus; assembly: GCF_904848185.1. Lineage (NCBI taxonomy): Eukaryota > Metazoa > Chordata > Actinopteri > Spariformes > Sparidae > Acanthopagrus > Acanthopagrus latus. Next base: position 16,875,845 of record NC_051052.1, read on the forward strand.
TTTGCCATATAATGGTATAGTGGAGTTATTTCCCAAGGGTGTGATGGCAGCCAGGCTTCTCTGTTTGTAGTCTTTGCGGGGCTCCAAAGGGGGAAAAACCAGTTACCAGTGAAACTGGAGCACAAGAATCTTGATGGGTACATAACTTTACAGGCAAGAGACGGCATCAAAGTTACCAATATGATTTTGCCTCCTTTTTTTTGTCCTTGAATGTTATGTATGGCACATTCAAGAAAAGAGAGTTCTTTCCTGGGTTGAGTAGGAAGAAAAGTATACCTGGATGAGTCAAACTAAATAGCGTAGTATGACGGGCTTTAAACCCTGAACCCTGTTTATACATCAAATTCAAAAGGCTTAAAATGCAAAAAAAAAAAAAAAAAAAAAAAAGCTGAGGGTGATACATCGTCTCTTGCACCTCATCACAAATCTTCTCTTCTCCTGTGTTCCCTTTTCGTAGGTTCCATCTGAGTAGGAGGTGGCAACGCAAGACCAAATGCCATGGATGTATTCAATTTCACCTACTGGAATGCCTCCGAAGGCAATGACACAGAAGTTGTGGAAGAGAAAGAGAGCCCCTACAAGACTGTGGAGGTGGTATTCATCGTGTTGGTGGCCGGTTCCCTCAGTTTGGTCACAGTTATTGGAAATATCCTGGTCATGCTCTCCATCAAAGTTAACAGGAACTTACAGACTGTCAACAACTATTTTTTATTCAGCCTCGCATGTGCTGACCTAATTATTGGACTGTGCTCTATGAACTTGTACACAGTCTACATAGTGATCGGGTACTGGCCTCTGGGGCCGGTGGTGTGTGACCTGTGGTTAGCCTTGGACTACGTTGTCAGCAATGCATCTGTCATGAATCTTCTCATCATAAGCTTTGACAGATATTTCTGTGTCACCAAGCCCCTCAGCTACCCTGTCAAAAGGACCACCAAGATGGCAGGAATGATGATTGCTGCTGCCTGGGTCCTGTCTTTCATCCTCTGGGCACCAGCCATCCTCTTCTGGCAGTTCATTGTTGGTGGGCGGACAGTGCCTGAGAAGGAGTGCTACATCCAGTTCTTCTCTAATGCCGCCGTCACTTTTGGCACCGCCATCGCCGCCTTTTACCTGCCTGTCATCATCATGATTCAGTTGTACTGGCAGATCTCCAGAGCGAGCAAGAGCCGTGTGAAGAAGGATAACCGAAAGCCATCGGGTGCCAATCCAGAGCCCCTGTCGCCCGGCCAGAGAAGGAACAACACACCAAAACCCAACAACAACAACGTACCAGGGGAGGACACAGGACGTTCCCAGAGCCAGAACGCTGAGGATGGAGCTAACCAGCACGATGGAAAACTGCAAAATGGCAAAGGACCTTCCTCTACCACTGCCGAGGGAGAAACTGAAGGTGACGACGTGGAAAGGGAGAACTGCGCTCCTGGAGAAGAGAAGGAGAGCTCCAATGATTCAACATCCGGCAGCGTGGCTGCGTCCAATCAGAAAGAAGATGAGGCGGTACCCTCTACCGCGAACTCCAGCGCGGAGGCGAGCCAGCCACTGCCGCGCCAGCGAGCCAAGGCAGGGGGCTCCAAGCTGACCTGCATCAAGATCAAGACGAAATCGCCCAAGGGTGACTGCTACACACCGTCCAACGCCACCGTAGAGATCGTCCCGGCCACAGAGCGGCAGAACCACGTGGCGCGGAAGATTGTGAAGATGACAAAGCAACCTCCCAACAAGAAGAAGAAAGCGCCGCCGTCACGGGAGAAAAAGGTGACCCGCACCATAATGGCCATCCTGGTAGCCTTTGTAGCCACCTGGACTCCTTATAATGTGATGGTGCTTATCAACACCTTCTGCTCCAGCTGCATCCCCAACACAGTGTGGACTATTGGCTACTGGCTGTGCTACATCAACAGCACCATCAACCCGGCCTGCTACGCTCTGTGCAACGTCACATTTAAAAAGACATTCAAACATCTTCTCCTCTGCCAGTATAAGAACATTAGGTCAGCCAGATAAATATGGGTCACTTATGAGAAAGAGTTGCCAGTGTGTGTTTGTTTGTGTGTATGCACCATCCGTGTGTGTGTGTGTGTGTGTGTTGAAAGAGGTGTGTGAGCATGACAAAAACCGCAAGAGCACATTTGGAATTACTTTAAATCATTTTATCATTTCTTTTTTCTTTTCTTTTTTTTCAACTTCTCTCTCAATAACCGGTTGTAGCACTTTACACAAGTTCAAATGATGCCAGTTGCGCTGAGATGTGTTGTGCAGAAGCAGCATGGATACGGAGGGTTGTGAAAAATTCAGATTCATTCAGTGTTGTGAGCCGAAAAAAAAAAAAAAGAATGATAATAATAAAAGCGCGAGGGTTTGTAAAGCAGGGAGCACATTGGAGTGACACTGAGCTGATAAAAAATTGAAGAAAAAACAAAAAAAAGATAAAGAGCGAGGATCTGTGCTGTACAAAGACACAAGAAAACTTCAAAATGGGAAAATAGGGCTGTCTGAATTTACAAACCTCAGAAGTTTGAAGTTCAGTGAAGATACCTGTAGATAGCTGTACATATCAGTGTATACTCAATATTTATGTGAGTGCACACGTGGGTGTGCGCTGGCTTGGAGGATGCACGTACACCCATGTGTGCCCCTCTGCCTGCCTTCTTTCTATCCGTCTGTGATCCTCATCATGGCACTTCCAACCAGCAAACATGTAGAGTAAAGTGGGGCAGCTTGCATAGATTGCCTCTGAAATGGTCACATCAGGGTCGGATGCGATTCCCATCTACCCGTGAGCCCCCCGTGGGAATGAGTTGCCATTAATACATAATAGGTATATAAATATATTAGAGCTGCACTTGTCAACCAAGCAGTGGTGAGAAATCATTTAGGACTTAAGGAATCAGTTCAGCCAAATCACAGAAATGAATTTTCTCTACTCTTCAGTACTTGGCTAGGTACTAAAATATGAGTTTTCCAAATTTTGACCTCTACTCCAAAACAATGACGTGATTGTGATTGTTTTTGTAATTTTCATTAACTTTTTTTAATATCTTTGTACCATGAAATAGAATAGAATAGAAACATTCACCCACAGGATTGATTCAGCTTCTATTTTGAACCATTCAATTCAATCAATGATCCTTCTAGACAAAGTAACAATTAGCTTAGCTTAGCATAAATACTTTGAGCATCTATCCCATTATATCTTGTTTATATATTAGCGTTTTTTGTGTTGGACTAGTTTTTGATAATGGGGCAAACGTTTCCTCGAGGAAGTCACTGCACCCAACCAAGATACAGTCCCTCATGTAACCCCCATAAAAACAATAACTTGTTTATCATAGAAAACTGCAGCAAAATACAACCTGCTATGTGTCACTATGAACAATAACCAAATAGCTCTAAGAACACATGGCTTATATCTCCTTTATTGGATTTGAACAAAAACAAAAACAAGTTTTGGTTTTACAAGATTTATTTTTTTTATGTTTGAGACTATTTTTATATTTATGTGTTTATTATTATCATTATTATTATTATTTTTGTTTTCTGTTGGGTGCAAAGATTTCCCAAGAAATAGTCCCCCACATAACATCTGTAAAAACCATTACTTGTTTTGGAAATGTGGGATTTCTAATCAAAGAAAACTCACTAAATACAACCTGCCATGTGTCATTATTAAGAATAACCAAAACTCTCCACATAGATCCTTGGTAAATATGCTTATTTGCTGTCTTGGTGAGGCCAGGATACACTTAGCTTAGCTTAGCATAAATACCCTGAGCATCTAACATCTTATATTTCTGCCTACAAAGTCAGCATTGAAAATGGGTTCTTATATGTGGCACTATTTTTTTTTGGTCGGGAGCAAAAATTTTCTGAAGTCTTGTGGTCACTGTGTGGAAATCACTGCACCCGGCCAAGAAATAGTCCCTCACATAACCCGTGTAAAAACCATAACTTGTCCATTTTTATCAAAGGATACTTGACTAATTTAACCTGCAACACATCATTATGAAAGACTAACCAAGACCACACAAGAATTACGACTAAAGAGAAAAAGCAAAATGTGGCATGTGATTGTTCAGTCGCACTCTTTGATTTCGCCAGCCGCTCACATCACATCACGTCACGTCAGCTTTCACAACTGCTGACAAGATGCTTGATGTATATTTCATGACGAAGACGTTGCTGTGAAGATGTTAAAGTTATTCACGACTGCAGGGATCCTTCCTACTCCGTCAGTGAAAACAGGTGGCCGGAGCTCAGAGCTGTGGGAAGGCACTGTGTGGTGTGTGTATGGTTTTTTTTTTTATTATTCGATCTTGCAGATTTGTGGATTGATGAGTGTGCTGTATGTACTGTACTGATGATTGCGAAAACCTGAGTGTGTGTGTGTGTGTGTGAGTGTGTGGATTTGTGTGTGTGTGTATGTGTGTATGTGTGTGTGTGTGTGGGTATACGTTCTGATATGTGTGTTTGCTCCAAGAGTGGAGTTTACTTCTGATCACAGGTTGCGACCTCGTGATTTAAATAAGGGCTAATTTTCGCGTCTTCGCCGTGCACATTTTGTAACCCATCTCCTTCTTCATTTAAAAAGAAAAAAGATTTTTAAAAAAATAACAAGTTAATTGATTATATGTAAATCATTAAAGTAATAAATAGTTGTGCTCATTTTAATTACAAAAGAAATGAGAAAATATCAATTTACTGTAAGACATGTTCTGTGTACTCATGCGTGTCATCCATCATTTCAACCTATTAGACAATTCTCAGTTACATTAATGTATGCTGTAGGAGCTGATGATGAATATGCATGAGTGCTTTGCCATCAGGAGGCTGCCACGGTTGCCGGCAGGGGGGCGCGGCGCAGAATTACGCCCGCGAACCGAGCAAGCTTCCTCGAGGCTGTCTCCTTAAAGAGAGATCTGGGACAGATCCTATAATGAAAACTCACCATGAGGCTGATCAGATTACGGGACAATGTGGAACACCTACATTTGAGATTAAAGATTGCCCATTACACGCTCAGCTTGTGCTCACTTGCTGCGCGCCCATGCCCCACTTAGTGCTCCACTCAGCCCCTGATCCTGTTATAGTCTCTACCTCATATACGAGGTCATGAATGTAATGTAAATATCACGTATGCATTCATTAACTCGCTCCACCATTAATTCTTCGTCTTGCTCTTTCCTCCGCTTCCTTCCTGCCATGTCTCGGCTCCTTTATGTGCAGAGACACCGCAGGATAAACATCCTTTCACTCGCTTTCAAAATTTCAGAGTTACAGAAATAAGTCACAGTTTTTTCGCATTGAGCCGGCACACTGACATTTACATTTCTCTGCTCGCAACCTGAAGCAATACGGTGAAATGCTATTTGAAAATGCCGGGAGCGAACCTCAGGATGCCTCTCACGTCTGTAGCCGTGCGTCAGCGGTGGAAGGATCCTTCACTTGAATTAAAATTGCAATATCACAACGTAAAAAAAGAAAGAAAGAAAGAAAGAAATACCACACCCTGCATTCAGAATTCTACTCCACACGTGGTTTGTGTCTCTGGAGAAGTCTCAGCTCGAGCTGGAAGACTACAGTATTGTAAAGTCCTCCCTCCAAAAAAACTTTATTTCAACTATTCTGTTTTTCCTCATAAAATAACATGGTTTAATTGTCAGAATTTCAGCTAAACGACCCAACAGAAGCCATCACATTTTGATTTAAATGTTGCTTATTTCTTTCCACTTCTAACCAGAGAAAAATCTAAATCTCTGTTCTTACTTTGCCTGATTTGTGTTCAAATCAGGCAAACCACATTTTCTATTTTCTTCTTAAATGGCAGTAAAGGTATAAAGTGCTCAAGTGAACGTACTTTCCACCGCTGCTGCACACACACACGGATGATCTGTGTTGAGCTATCGCGGCAGTTTGAAGCAGGAATGGAGGCATCCATCCAAGTTCAACATCCAACCATCCGTCACGGTTATAAATCGAGCCACGTCTGCCTGACATCTGTCACACATCTCAGTAGTGGGTAAAGAGCCGTCCAGAATATCTGATTAATCTGTGCTAAGCTGTCGTTTGAGTGATACCAGCAGGAGAGTAAGTGGCTCGCAGCTTGAGCCGAGGTCCAGGGGTCCCAGTTTGAGCCGCTGCTTGGGTGTTTGATGGAAGGTGATGGCAGTTTATCACCTCCCGGAGCTGGGAGATGGCCCAGGAAGCATCTAAAAATAAATAAATAAATAAATAAATAAAGCAGTGCTGCTCACTGCAGTTATCACCTCGGCACTTCAAACACCAGGAGCAAAGTTCTCATAAACCGTTTTACTCCCCCTCCCCACCCCACCCCACCCCGTTGCTCCTGTTGCCAAGTAGTTGAGCAGACGAGGACAAAACAACGGTCCTGTATCAGTCCCTTTCGTGAAGCGGGGAAGAGTGGATGATGTGAGAGAACGTGGGCATGCGATAGAACGTGGAAGCGTCGTTGGGTGACAGTGAAAAGAAGAGCGGCTGTCACGCATGGGAGGGGTAAAAGCGACTGATAGCCCCCAAGGTGTACACTTTGTACATTTGGAACAGATAAGCTTGCCTTTGTAGTCATGGTTACAGGAGGTTGAGAGGGAGAGAGAGAGGGAGAGACGGGTGGGGGGAGGGAGGAGGAGGAGGAGGATGGAGGGTTGTCACTGACAAAATCCACAGCTAGAGGATCACGCTTGCATGTGGACCATGTTTGGAGAAGTCACAGTCGTTCTGGGCGGGTCAGCCAAGGGTTCTGCTGCAGGAATTCGAGTGTCCCAGACGAAACCTGCCGTCTGGTGTAAACACAGCGTGACGCGGCGCTGTTTACCATCCGTCCTGCGCTTTTATTGCGTCTCATCCTCATGTTGTGCAAACACGATCCACCGTTCCCCGTCGCTTTGAGGTTGTTATGACCTTCATATCGCCACGAGTCCATTGTAACCCATCAGTGCTCATGAACATAAATTCTGTCGTTCATCCGTCCTAGTATGACTAGAATAAACATTGTCTCTATTGTAGTCAACAGATCATAATGTGCCGTCAGAGCTAGCTGGGCTCCTCTTCATACGGCTTATGTCAAAGGGCTAAACTCCTTTTACGGAGAACATATGACATGAAACGTTTATCAGAGACGACTTCAAAATCTAAGGTTTCTCTGGCTTCACTCGTGCTGAGAGTGATCTCTGCAGTCTTGTGCAGCCATGTGGAAAAGAAAAAAAGAAAAAAAACGCAGTGGCGCGAGTGCAAGCTGCAAGATTTTTATCGGGAAAAACACATTTATATCGCCAGATTGTACGGAGCAATTTGAAGTGCCTTAACCAGAGTGACATAAACAAATTGCTCCTTTATTCTGAAACCTGTGTCGTTGGTTGTGTGTGTGCAGGAAGGTGTGTGTGTGGTGCTACATTTAAAGGAGACCTATTATCTTCATTGTCAGGTTTATTAGTTTATTTCGGGTTACCACTGGTCCAAAAAACTAACCAACAGTCAAAGGGCAACGGTAAAAGACCATAAAATCCAAAATAATATGCCTCTTTTACCATAAATCAAGAAACAGTGCTTGACTGTAATTTTTACTGTCATTGTATGTAGAAAACCCACAATTTTACTGTGAAAATCACTGATTTCTATGCCAACCAATTTGAATGCCTCATGTGTTTTACCGTATTTGCAACAATGAAATTCTGCTAATCACAACTGCAAAGTTGCAAAGTTACCGCAAAGTTGAAGTTTGCAATAAAATACCATACAGTAAAATACCGGTAGCTGTGGTTGCCAGAATTGTACTAATATAAAATGAACTTTATTAAGGTCAACTTTATTAAAATCAACATATATTGTCTAAATCTTACTGCAGTATACTGTACAGCTGTACAACATATTGAACTGTTATAATTTACAATATATCTGGGGGGGTTTTTTATAGTAATTAGCTGGAAAAAATCTGTAAGGCTCTGTTTTAGCTCCTGTCTCTTTAAGAACCCAGTCAGCTCTGATTGGTCAGCTTGAACATGCCTGAGTCAGCACCACTCATTGTGTCTCTGGTCATGTTTTCAGCTTCATGTTATCTTCACTTCAAATGTGAATATCAGCATAGATTATGAAAAATGTTCAACGTGGTGACATAGCGTGATGTCACAAAGGTATGGAATTATAGGCTACTGATGAGGCGTTTAAGGAGCAGTGTTTTCTGTGGGAGATACGAGTTCCTGTTGGCACAGAGTTTGTTTGTTTTTTAAGGTTCAAGGCCTTTTACATGCACAGGATCTTCCATAACAAACTGAGGGAAAGAGGGAAAAAATGAACAAAAGCATAATAGGTCTCCTCTAAGAGCACATTATTCAGCCTCCCGAATTAACTTTTTTCCTTTTTTTTTTCTGGTAAAGATGTTGTTTTTCTCGGCTCTGAGCTCCCATTACTGTAATTTCCGTCTTCACAGTCACTGCATGATTGCAGCAGGCGATGAGAGTTTTGGACTGAACAATCTAAAATCATCGTCCCAATGCCTTCTGAAATAATCAAAAACTGTACAGGACACACTCACAGCACTGACGTTTTTCAATATATCCTGAAGGCACAGCGGGATATTTTGGTTGATTTTCCATCCAGTGTGTGTGTGTGTGTGTGTGTGTGTGTGTGTGTGTGTTTCTGTGTGTGTGTATTCACAGTTGTCATATGGGAAATTGTTCTTTCCTGTGGAAACCCTGCATGTCTGCCATTATACCGAGATCAGCGCTGTCATTTGAGTGTACGTGTGTGTGTGTGTGTGTGTGTGTGTGTGTGTGTGCGTGCGTGTGGCTTGCATGTGTGCAGTGTTTTATTTGTCTCTGCATGAAGACATCCGATTGGACAAAATATCACGGCACACATCAGGGAAAGATGCACACGGTGTGATTGTCTCTCCCTCCTGTCGTCACTCCTTCCTCTTTTCAACCAGTCTTTCAATAGCAACAGGCTTCCAAAGACTCACTTAGACACAGCTTTGCGTGGTACTGGAATACATATAGATACACTGTATTGTACATTTTCTATCACGTTTTATAAAAATCTGTTTATCATTGTACAAAGTACAGATGTAGTATTGCAAAAATTAGAATATGATCCGTGTACAGACAGAGTTTCTTCTTCTCGGTTTCGAGATTAAAAGTGTTGTTTAAAATCCATGAAAATATATGAATAGCTTGGTTTATTGAAGTGTTTCAAAGAGAACATGATTATAAGAGTAGGAGGTATAAATATATGTGCGTTTTCTGGGGGCACGATAGACGGAAGAAATGGATTCCTGCATTGCAAAAACGAGCGACCGGATCCAAACTTCTTTTTTTTTTTTTTTTTGAACTTTGGGGAGCATGGTTCCGGGGGATTTTTCAAGACTGACTTTTGCAGCCAGAGAGAAAAAAAAGAAAAAGAGCAAACCTGGAAACCTGGAGGTGGACAGAAAAAAAAAAAAAAAAAGCTAAAACCTAGTTCCAATGTGACCCAGAGGCCCAGAGGGAAGAGGCTTCATTTCGATTTTTCACCTGTAAATTCATAAGGCTTCACACTCACCTTGGCAAAGAAGCTTGCCCCCCGCCTGCTATATTACTGGACACACTTTATAACTTTTTGCAATTTTAACATCCTGGGGAGAAAAAAAAAAGTTTCTTTTTTTTTTTTCTTTTTCCTCTTTTTTTTGTGGAGCAACCAAAGTGTTGAGCTGTTTGACCCGGTCTGAACTTTGCGGGGGGGTCATGTGGATTTAAAACAAAAATCAGCAAATAAAATGAAAAGAAACAAAAAAAAAAAGTAAATCTCAGTAGCCTGCTGCAAGTGTTAAATGTACATAACAAGTGTTCATTTTTCATTTGATTCTGTATGTAGATGTTCATTGTGTATCACTCACTGTGGCTTGTGGCTTCTCTTGCAATAGGAAAAATACATTTAAGAGTCTATTGTTTGCATTGTATATATCTATATAATACATTATATGTAATTGGGATGTGGTACATTTGCAATGTACATACACGTCTTTAATAGCTACTATCTGAATGTCCCCCCTCCCCCCCTCCCAAGAGTCCCTCATTTATTCTCCTCCCCCCTCCTCCCTCCTCCCCCCTCCCCTCCCACTATGATACTTCCTGTACAGTAACAATGGTATTGATTTTATTTTATTTTTTTCCTTTTTGATGCGTTCTTGATTGATTATTTGTTCTGGACAATGAAATCTGAGTGTTTACTATCACTGGCCACCTACAACACTGTAAGATGAACTGCATCAAGTGGTTACATTGTGCCATATTCTCTCAGAATGAAATTCAAATAAATATATATCAAAATGTGTTTTGAGAGGTTTGGAGAGAGTTTTTGACCGGCGGGCGGGACTGTGGACGGATGACGTGGCAGCTCTCCGAACTGAAGCCGTAACGGGTGGGTGGCTGGTCATCAATCCTGCCTCCATGTTAGCAGATGGGACCAGCCCGTTGTCATGCCTGGTCACTGGCCCAGTACTAATAAGTTTGACCCTCTTACATCCGAAAGTCCAAGTCAAGGGTCGGTTGAGGTGGTTGGATGGGTCACACAGTGGACATTTCCACCTAAACAAGTACTTTTTGAGTTTACACCTATCTAAATAGTTTTGGTGCCTAAACCTAACCAATCAGTCTTTTTGCCTTAACCCTAATCAAGTAGTTCTTAATGTCTAACTGGATGTTAAATATGAAGTTTTGTTGCTAGCTTGACCTCGGAGCCCTTCACGTGCAAAACCACCACTAGTTTTGGAGGTCGTGGAGAGCGTCGTAGTTCGACTTTAAGGCCACTGACCGATGCTGCATTTGACAAGCTGGGAAAGAGAACTTGTCAAATTGAAAATGAGACACGTAAGGGGAGATTTATGTTATTCAAGTAAGTACATAAGTGACAGCACATCACTAACCTGACTTACTCACTTACTTACGTATGTGCCAATTTTTTCTGATCCATTTGATTTAAATTAGTTATTCAAGAGGGCGTGATGACATGGTTCACATGTTGAGCAGGCACTGTGTCTCCAAATGGTTTCACCAGCACAATGTGGCATCGTTCATCTGTAATATGTCAGTGGTCGAGATGCACGAGGCCAAAGAGAAACATGCGTCTGAGTGAATTTTTATTCGTTTTTATTTTCAGAAACTTAACAGGACACAAAGGGGAATGTTAACTCCAACTGAGGACTACAATACTGAGCACTTAAATTTTTTATTCGTTTATTCATTTTTTTTTTTATTTTCAAATTTTTTTTACAGCCAAGAGCTGGAGAATAAAAATCAGCGGGTATAAATTGAGGTACAACAGAGCAGCAGGAGGGAAAAAAACAAACTAAAAACAGTAAACCAGTTTGCACAGTTGGACGATAGCTAATTCATGCAACCCCCTCCCCAAGAAAAAGAACAAGCTTTATGTTTATTCTTACAAGAAATAAAAGGAGAGATGTCGTAGCACAGAGTAAATGGGGGTAAAGTCTGAAAATTAACTTGAGCCCAGACTGCAAATGCATAACTTTAGATTTTTTTGACCAAATTAATTAGAACAAACAGCTTCATTAAGCTGGGGACATGGACCAAAGAGGGGTTTTTTGTTTTTTTTTTCTTCTCCAAATTAGAGTTAGGCTATGCAGCTGTATCACAAATCCTATCCAATTGGTTCTTAAGAGAATAATCCTAGAAGTAACATCATTAGGTAAGAACACTAGTACACAGATCTCTTCCATATTCATTATTCGTCCCCTATGGCCGAGTATTATATCTCCTATCGCAACGTACGAGTCGTTTTTCTTATCAGGTGCTAGAAAGAAGAAAAAAAAAACTCTAAAAGTCTTATTTCCGCTGTGTTTTTTTTTTTGTTGTAAAAGCTCTATAGGCTCCCTACGGTCAACCTACAGGACATATAAAGAGGAACCGTGCTGAAACGGAGGCGGTGGACGTCTCTCCGCCCCTCTCTCCTCCCTCGCTCCGTGGTGCCGAGCGACCTCGTCAGTCCATTTGGGCGCGCTCTCGCTTCTTGCCTTCCTTCTTCTGCTTCTTTGCATCTGCGAGCACACCGGAGAGACAAACATTAAAAAAAAAAAAAGTTACAACCCTCAGTGTTTACTCAGACAGTTTCTCTCTCTGCCCCGGGGTGATGGGGGGTTTTTTGTTGTTGTTGTTGTTTTTTTGAAAAATAAACAAATCCCATTGTGTCCATGAAGAGCACAGATGCTCCGCTTCAGATTGCAATAATCAACCGTAGGAGTTTTTAATGAGTTTTTATTTGCCAGAGTGCAGGTTTAGCGCCGTGACACTGTATGCAGTCCCTCCCCTCCTGCTCTCTCCTGGGGATTGATTCGGTGGCCGTGTCTGCTCCCCATGAAAAACCGGCTTTATCAACTTCCCGCAAGAGTGGATCGGTACCTGGCAGCTATGACAGACGCCACAGTTCACGGCTTCCCCCCCCCAACTACCCTTTTCTGCTTTGCGGCCTCTCCGCTCTGGTGAACCGGAAGAGAGCACAACCCTGCAGCGATTTTTTGGCTACCTATAGCTCCTGGCTAGCTGTTTGTTGGACTGCCAATCATCCGGGCTATTTTTGTGTATTCGCTGGTCTGTATGCACGCGCGTACGTCTCAATTCGTTGTCTCCTCAGCATATGCCTGTCATAGATATGGTTCACATGGAAATTGGACGTTTTTGAAAGGCCTATTTTGTCGCAAAATGAGATGATTGCCGGCCAAATAGTTCCCTTTTCACGGGAGGCATTTCGAACATATCGCTGTAGGAAAGACACAGCTGTATAAATTAACTATGGTTGGATTCCATTTCAGGGTCCGGGTGTTTAATTTATGGCTCTCAGCATACGGACGCGCTCCCTTTCAGCTGTTTTGTCTTTCACTACCTGTCTGCACAGAAGCTCAAATCAAAGCTCCTCCACGCTTGTTATAGGAAATCACACCATAAAGCTTTTGTGAGGTTCAGAAACATTTACTGTGATGTGGTTTTATATTATTTTGTAACAAGCTGATTGTTCAGATTTACGGTCAAAATAAGCTGAGTTGGGTATAAACTCACTTTTTTATTCATGGTTCTAAAAGTTTTATCTGAAACTTTGTTGAAATAATGACGCAGTAGTTCTGATTTTGCAGCTTTAGTCATTAGTTTGTAATACCAAGTCCGTATTTCGAGATAAGTAAGTCATTATTTCAAGAGTGTTTTTAATCGTAATGAAAAATTGTCGTTCGTCATTCACTAGCATACATTTCTTTCCTGAAGAAAAGGTGTACCATGGTGGCCCAATGGAAGGGGACACTTACTGAACTGTGCTGTGAATATACAGAAAGTGTGTAGTTTGTGTTTCTCAGTGCAGTTTGATCCTCTTTTTCAAAACACATGCATCTGTTTGTATTTCCTCAACACTTGGCACTACTAATCTTCCCTCCTGTAAGCAGAGTTTTCCAGCAACCTTTTCATCTTGCGACGTGTTGAACGGAGGCATCAGCTCGGCTAATCCACACCCCTTTTTGTTCCCATGTTCCCTCATCCAAAGCAAGTTCCCACACCAAATTTTAGATCCTCCCACTTCGCTTTTATTTAGATTTCACAACTCAGTCGGCTTTATATAAATGGAGATTTGTGTCAAATGAGAAATAAAAAAAACCTGCATAATGGTCATAACGCTGCCATTTCAGAGGCAAACTACTATAGAATTGCATCAACAAAGCAGATTCGATTATCAGGCCTGAACAATCCAATAAGATGTAAGTAATGAATGAAAAACAGCATCTCGGTGCATCTCAAAAAGAAATGAAAGTGTGATTATATAGGAAAAGACTGTCGATACTTAAATCCTGCATTAGTTTTTGTGTGAATGGATTATCTTGACATGAAACATCCACAACTCACAAATCCTCTAATGACGCACCGGCGAAGTAGTTCTGAGCGGTGAAAAGGTGCTGAATGTGCTGAAATCTTCTCAGGAATCTGTCCTCGTCGCAAACTTCCACGGACATTAAAGATTTTGATGTTGCAAAGCGCTCTCGCTCATGCAAATACAGATATTGCTCTTCCAGTTCCTTTTGTGTGCCTGTTTTCATTTGTTTTAATATTTCCTCTCCCTCCCTCGTGGTGTTTTTGTCAGCATATTGTCCTCTCTGGGAAGAGAGATGGAGACGAAAAAAAAAAAAAAAAGGGATTCACTCCGGCCCTGTTTGTATCTGCTCCATATATGAGATGGGGACTCTCATACCAGGAGTGCTTTCTGCTGCATTTGCACATTACACGCCGCCGCTCGCTCTCCTCTCTGCTCCTGACACGGACTCATAATCAGTCCTGTTTTCTGTCTCCTCCAGCTCAAATCCGCCCTGAGCCGAACCACAGCGGGGAACCTACTGGGCCGAAACCGAGTTAACAGCAAAAAATTAAGTGCGTGCTGAATAAACTTGACACTTAAAGTAACTCTGCAGGTTAACATCCGGCACAAAAAATACTAAGCACGAGTTCACAGCAACAAAGATTAATTTAAGAAAGATTAGTTCTCATCAGAATTTATTTGACATGTCCAGGTTTAAAGTGAGTAAATCCAGATTTGAATATAAGCAGAGCTCTGTTGCCCAATTTAAAAACTAATCTCCATTTAGCAAATCCTAATTTAAACAAAAATTAATCCGAGTTTAATCAACGTGGAGCTGCTTGCTTACCCACAGTCTGAAAGTAAACACACAAAGAATAAGTGTGCCTCCTGTCAGGAGCTGGTAAGTAAAGATGAAGGCAGAAACCACACAGCTGCTAGTCCTGAAACAAAAGATTTTCATTTTTGTTCAATCAATTCCCCAAAGGCAGCAGTTTTATGTTACACCTCCTCCGATTTGTACGTTTTAATGCTGCATCCTAGTTATAACTGGAGTTTAAAGTTTTGGTGGAACAGAACTGAATTTAAATAAGACTTGAAATAAACATGACACTGAGGTTTGAATATAAATGTGTATAAATATGAATATTAATTGCTGCACACCACATAAATAATAATATATGATAATACAGCAATGTCAAGGGACCATTAAGTACTTTTACTTTTCACACTTCAAATTTTATGAATATAATTTTTAATGCAGGATTTTTATTTGAAATGGAGCAACATTCATTCTGTTAGTTGAATAAAAGTTCGACAGTAAATACTCTTTCTATCATATATGCCTTTTTATATATAGTGTCATTAGAGTGAAGCCACCGGCTGTGAATGTCGACTGTCATCTGTCTAATTATGGAATTAATGCCTCCCAAATCTTTTTTGAATATGTGATTTAAAATACTTGCATCAAACTGCATTGAAAGCAGTGAAGCTGTCACCAGGAGACAGACACTTACACTTTCAACACGAGAGAGGTGTTTCAATCTTAATTATAGGATTCATATACTCATTTATTGTACCTTTTAAATGAGTTCCTTCCACTTTGCCATTAAATCCAAAGAATGTCTTTGGATAATTTCATGGAGGTCATCAGACGGTGATTGATGGTGTGTCGGTTATATTTAAGGTCGGAAAATTGGCCTTAAAAAAGCGTTAACCTGGTGTTAGAACACGTAGTTTGGCTGGCCAGCCTAAAAAATTTCAGCCTCCCTGTCTTAACAGTTTCTGCAATTACTGTCAGCCTTTTGTGTGACAGGAATATGGAGTTAGTGTAATAATATTGTGCTCAGAGTGTCTCTGAATGGATGTCTTTGATTAACATTCCTCTAAGCCCAGAACACCACCTGTCCGTCCAGAAAGAATAGCACAAACAAAAATGGCTCGGACCAAATTCAGACATGCCAGAAATATCTCAGCAGAGCCTTTTGTTTAGCCTGAAATCAACTCTGGCGTCCAAACACTCCCTCGCGCAGCCCCTCACTGCTGTTCTGCTCAAAAGAGAAGACGGGGACCTTGAGGTTTCTACAGGCATTCATAATGTTTCATTTCTGTCACTCTTTGTTCTCTCGCTCGCTCCGCGGGGTCTGTGTTTCACCTGGGCTAGACAGCAAAGACACGCAACTCTGAATCTCAGATCGCTCCCAAGGCGCCTCTTAGCATTGTCTCCTCCAGAATCTGCAAATGACAGATGCTGCCTCCGTCACAGGAACCTGCTGCAGTCAGGGGAAACCTATCTCCCATACCCAAGGTGGCTGTTCAGAATTGCAGATTCGGCCGGGCAGATCTCTGCTCCCAGCCGGGGGGGTTAGATAGCCTCCACTCTCTCCATCTCAGTCACTCAGAAGCCAAACATTTATGTTTTTTTTTTTTTCCCATAAGCCCTCTGATCCCACTGCTGTGGACTGTATCTCTGCCATCCCCTGACACAGTTTCCCTTCCCGTGCACACCTCATTGTGCACGGCACCCCCTCTTTCTTTTTCCCAGTAACCTCTCTGCGTCCCAGGGCTTATCATCCGACTGGCAGACGCGGGGAATCGCGCCGCACATCGTGCAATCACATGGCGAGGTCTCTCTTCCCCGACTGTCTCCCTTCATCTCGGCCACTGTCATCCTCGCTCCGCTCTTCTGTAGCCGACGGCTCTCACGCCTCTTAGGCTGTCACTCCGCATCCACACATCTGGCCTTCATTAGAATAGATGTGCGCAGGTATGAAGGTACCAGACCAAACATGTTTTGCATTCACACACGTCCACAGGAAGGCGCCTGAATATATGCATTTTAATTTGCATTTTACGACATCAAAAATTCATCTTCACATCGATACCTTTGCATAATGGAGCATGATGGAATTAAATTTGAAAAACAGAATATTCAAAATGTCATGTGAATGCATTCATGCATCTTCTGCAGGTATTTACAATTTGATTTCACACTTATATTCAGGTTTTTTCCTGAATTTCTTTGCTGCACAACAGCACTTGTAAGGATCTGGTGATTAAGTTCATCAACGCGTTGTCAAGTTCTTTATATTTGCAAAATGACTTTTGATGACAGGATAGCAAAAGCAAAATAGCTTTACGGAGTTTGCATGTTCGCATTTGCACAATCCAAGAGAATGAATGTGAGTGTGATGGACACTACAGTGGACCATATATTGCATAATGAGATGGGATGATGTCAGTCATGTCAGTGGCACTCAGTAGAGCGCATACCTCCGCCAAAGCCCAACTGTCCCCTATTGTACACACTCACAGATACCAGCCACCTAAATTTGCATTGTTGTTTTCATCAACATCTGTGCATTATTCCCTAAGAAACTGAAGAAAATGTCAAAAACACCCAATGTCGCAAAGTCAAAGAACTCCTGGACCACCAGGAGAAGTTCATGAGGTCCATTCTGGGCCGGGACCCATCCTCCATCCAAGTTTTGTAGAAATCTTTTCAATAGTTTTTGTGTAATCCAGCTCACAATCCAACAAAACAACCAACAAACTGACACTGGTGAAGACACAACCTCCTCAGCAAGTGACGTTAAGTGAGAACTGACAGTAAGTGATGGACCCTGACGGGGAAATGTCATTGCCAATAATCACAAAGTTGCTGATTATGTTAAATGTAGAAGTTGCGTGACTTTAAAGCTGCAAGAAAACCAGGAATTCAGCCTCGCGGTGACAAGTGGAGCGATTATACCAGCTGCCTCTGGCTGCTGCAGCAGAAACTGTGTGACATTGTAGCACAAACTCAACACTTCAGCTTATATTACCTGTGTGAGGCTTGAATCAAGTTCAGTTCAGGTTCCAGGAATACTTCCTGATACTCATTTGTAAGGGACGAGAGTGATAATTCTACAGGTCTTTATCATTTGATCATGACCATGTCATTATTGGGCTCTTGCATCGGCCAATCACTTCAGAATTAAGTCAAGTAGACTTTTAAATTAAAGCTGAAGGAAAAGTTTAACACCTTAAAATTATAAGTCTTCTTTGTCAGTTTGAGGTAATAGTTTCTTGATTTTATAAAGTAAAGTCACTTTTTTATAGTGGAAGACAGACTCATATTACAGCAGAAACGCATCATCACACAAAGTAAAGGAAAAAAAAAATCACCCACACTTCTCTACCTTCCCTCTATAAATCCATACATCCGTGTGTTTAACCATGACATCCTGTACCATATATATGCAGGGGAAACACGGAAGAACAGTGACAGCAAGTCCAGTAAAGTTGTTAATGATTCACCACCGAGACAGAAGTTTAACAGACTCCTGCTACTGAAAAGCCGCCAGACGTGTTACAGTCGCAGTAAACCGTCTCAGAAGCGCTCGCACTCACACTGTCTTGTGATAATCCGACGCCTCACCTGACCGGCCCGTTCGATCTGGAGCGACGTTAAGGTTAAGCAAACTCCGCGTGCAAACCTTGTGTGCACACATGTCATCTGCTGAGCGTGATAACGGGCGCAGTTTACGACCGCTGGCAGCGATTCTGCCCTCATTATAATCCTGTTTGGACAATGGGACATCCACAGCGGGTCAGTTACATCCCTGTTTACATAATTAACAAAAGGGCACGGACTCACTTGGAACCGATCGGCCGCTTTCTTATCGCCGGTTTTACACCCGTCTCTCCATGCAGACGATACTCTACACGCGTCCACATTAACGTTCTCAGGCTGCTTCGAATTTTGTGCCGACTTGAGTTTTTTCCCCCAACGACCGGCCGTTTCCACAGAATGTAGGAAGTGTAGGAGCAGGAAGAGCGCCCTGACTTTGACGCGAGTGAAGAAAAAAAAAAAAGCTAAAAGCATGTAATTACAGCTGAATAGCGAGTTAACCTATTCACCCCTGCTTCAACGCTGTCACTCATGGCTTCAACTTAGCACTTAAGTAGGTGGATTTCCATCACGCTGATGGTGGATTGACTGCAAATGTGAATTAGAGCCGGATTTTCCTGAGAGAGAGAGAGAGAGAAAAAAAAATATCATTTGCCAGGATTTGTTGGATTTAGCGACGACGCAGTTCCAGGAGACGAGATAGATCAAACTCACACGGCAAATTATCACAAAGAGGATCGAGAAAGTTCAAAATACACCTTGATGTATGCCGACGCTCGATTATCCTCGTTTGAGTGAAATGCAGGAACTTTCATTTCATATTTCACATGAGCAGCTGAAACACAACGATCTTCCAGAGAACGACACAGAAATACACGAGCTTGTCAGGAGGAAAAATCAGCAGCTGGTCTGAAGAAACAGAGACGCCGAAATGGTAAACATCCCTTCAGCTATAATTAATTAAACAAACCATCTGATCTAACATTCCCCCGTAACTGTTTACGGTGATTCGACGGTGCGAGAAAAGAACTGGAACGATACTTCTCCTAAATCAGGACTTTGTTTCTGCACAGGCCTCGATTTTTTTGATCCAGACCGGCCGCATGATGTGAGATTTCTCTGGGAAAGTAAATAACATTTTTCATCTTTTAAACAAGCTTCCGTATTACACCTTGGGCGGTGTGTTTCACCAGTCCTGTCGGGATTAAAGTCGCTGAACAAGTAGAAGACTTTATCTTGGTGGAACTGAATCAAGGTTTTATGAAAAAAAAAAAAAAAAAAGTTGTACAACAGCTTTAGATGTGCCAACAGGTTCAGAAGAAAAGATCCTCTTCCTCTCGCTCAGAAAAAGGGTGAGAGCTTTAAAATATGTTGGCTAACTTCAAATTATTAGAGGAATTTCAAGGATTTAGCACTTACAGTGTCCATACAAAGTATACAAGCCCTTATTTTACATCATAAATAATTAATTAATTGACAATTATTAGTAGAAAACTGTTTTCACCTTGAAAATAAAGGGCATTTTCATTATAAATTCTTGTCAAAGAAGCCAAATTACATTGACCATAATTCCATTTATAAAAGCAATAAAAGAAGAAAACATCCAATTTTGCAGTGTTGAAAGCGACACATTCACTGGCTCACTGGTAGATTGATTGAGGGCTGACATCAGTTTAGTCTTCAGTTAATAGACTGGTCCGGTCAGGTGCGAGCTTACGTGGGATTAGGAGGTGTGTAAAAGCGATTAGCCACTACCAAAACAGAAGCAATGTGCTTCCTGGTAACTCCAAAGACTGGAGAAGCGCTATAAAAATGCAGGTCGGTTTTAGCTGTCTTGCTAACGTTATTAGCGAGCACATGAAGCAGCAACAGAGCAACATTTTTTGTTCATTGAGAGGTCTGAAAACACGCTAAGTGCTAGCATAATGTTTGCAGGGTTTGGAGGTGTGTAAAGACAGTTAGCCACGACCAAACACTCCACAACTGTCTCAATTAGTAACTTATTAGTTAATTATTAACTAATCATATCTGGTGTGTATATATAAAGTAAGGAGTAAGGTGAATAAAGCCCTGGATGTTTGAAGTGCCAGCCACTGTTTAAAGTTCAGATTCTTTTTTTTAAGCCTCTGAGACGGGGCGGTGAAATCCATCTTCACCTGGTGATTCATCAACAGGACTTCAGCGCTGCAGAGGCTCGCCAGTGTCCAGCGAGAGTTACACTCTATCCAGCGAGGATGAACTCCTCTCGGCTTACCTTGCAGCTTGGGCTTGGAGACTTTCCCGCAGGGCTTGGTGGCTGTGACGGTGGCGGCGCAGGTCGCATCCATGAGCGCTCGCTTCAGCACGCCCGTCCTGTTCTTCTTGCCCGTCGCCAGATCGCACTCCCCCCAAGCCTGGAAGTCGTACTTGCATTCTCCTACAGCGGCACACAAAGAAAAAAAAAAAACAAACAAAAAAATCAGATACTTAATTAGGTGCTTTTTGTTCGGCGAAGTGGCTCCGAGGAGGCTTCGTGTGGAAGTGATCAAGCAGACACCCTGGTTTAAAAAAAAATAAATAAATGGCACAATGCAGCTTCGATATTTGTTATAAAAGGCAGTCACTTGCAATCAGTCATCGAAACAAGCCCCTCGAGGTGGAGGAGAATGGCTGCTTGATGAGCGGTTTTAATTTACTTGGCTACTGTCTCCGTTCCTATCAATAGAAGCTGTCTAAGATTACAGAGTGGGCTCTGCTAAAACCCCGTCGCCAGGCGCTCTTATTAACGACAGAATAAAAGGTGCTTTGACCTCCTTCGCTGAGAGGAGCGGATGGCACTCCACAGTCCCGAACTTATATTTTCCCTATATGATGAAGCCCACTGACAGATGGATGTAATCAAAAAAAAACAGCCGGGCTCCTGTTCGTCCTGGAGATAATGGACAGATACAATCTCGGCGGTGGAAGACGCGAAAGCACTCTCGGCAGCACCTCAAATAAATTTCACATACGTGCTTTCATTTGATATCAAATTTAACCCACCTTAAACTCCCCCCCCTCCCCCCAGCGGATGCAAGATTGCTCCAGGAAAAATAGCGTCAGCGCTCGGTGTTGATTATAGAAATGCGTTTGAAGAAGCGCCGTGTATGTGTGTGTTTGTGTGTGTGTGTGTGTGTTTGTGTACTGTATGTCCAATGTCGCTCGTATCTCCCTCCGTTATTTTGTTGCCACTCTAGCCGGGCTCCCTGGAGGCCGTGACACTCATTCCTCGGCTTCCTCTCACATGAAAGCGTCGGACCCTCTTGTCACTGCCTCCGAGAGTCCCAGGGTGCTCATCAGGAGGAGGGGAGAGGCGAGAGGCAGGGGTGAGGAGGGGAGGGATGGAGAGCGGGAGAGAGGGAGTGACAGGGCCATTGTTGCAGGAATCCTACAGGGACTTTCGGAGCATCCAACTTTAAAACCCTGCGCCTCCGTAATTCATCTCCGGGAGAGAGAGAGAGAGAGAGAGAGAGGGCTTCCTCACCGGCTCGTGGGAGTTTGGCAGGCAGCCCGCGTCCTCCTTTAAGGTGTCACATGCAAGGTGGCAAAAAAAAAAAATCATGGTTGTGCACGCCCACTCATCAGCCCTGTATGTGTGAGCAGAATTCAGATTGATTGGAAGAAATTGGATCATGCCTGGAAAGATCTTAAAATCAGGAATTAAATGTTTGTTCCGGACTGAGAAAGCGAGTGAAGCTGAAAATTGTGAATTCTAGTGAGATGGTTTTCAGTATTTTTAGGATGGAAAGGACGTCCACAAGACTGCAACAGGGGCCCGTTTGTGAAAAGATGATACAGCTTCATCACTATAATTACCTCCCTCAAGGACGATGGGGTCGTAGGTTATGTTTCTAGTTTGTTTGTCTGTTTTTAAGCAGAATTACGGAAAAAAACGCAGAGGCGATACGCGTGTCTGTCAGATAGCGTCACAACCGTGTAGGATATAGTAAGAAAACTTTCAGGTGTGCAGTTCAGTTTGATGAAATGAAGGCAGAGTTCGAAGATGGGGGTCATCTGTGCGAGGGTGCTGGAAGGTGGGGATAGGGTGAGGGACAGAGGACACTGGTGCCTCACTTCACATCCCTGGCCAGTCACTGTAACCCAGATCAGATCCATCCCATCGTCTCTAGTTCAGCTCTTGTTGTCGTCACCTTGTCTGTCCGTCTGTCATGAATCTTTACAAGTGAGTCGCTTGGATCGAAATGGAGGCCGAGTTCGAAGATGGGCGTAGTCGGAGCAAGAGAGCTGGAACTACCCCCCCCCCAGCTCCTGAATTATCTGAATTATTCCCACGTTCACTGTTGTCTCTACACACATGTATGGTACTTTTCAATGTAGTTACATTATACACGTGTTGTCTCCTTGCCCAAGCTAATACAACACTGTTTTGCTGTATTTATGGCCCTCCTCCGAACCCACTGAAGACTTCATAAAACTGTTAAGTCAAACCGAGCGGCACCCGTCGTGACATGTGAACTGACTTTGATGTGTAAAATAGGAGATGTGGCCCTTCACTGAGGGATCCAGACTTCAAAGTGCTGAAGAAAAAGATAAAAATCTGTCAGATTTAATAGTGTCACTTCTGTTCTGGGCTTTGTGTGTATTCACTGTGAGAATACTTCTACGGTCTATTGTACAGGCGCCCATTAGCTGTAGTGCTGGTTACCCACATCGCCTGCCATGCACGGCTGTCCTCTTTTTATTTTGGGGTCACGCTTCTGGCAACCGTGGATGTTGCTCACCCTCCTTGTTTCGTTTTTTTTTTTTTTTTTTTTTTGAGCGCATCGTTTCTTCTCTCCCGGCTTTGTTGCGTCGCACTCCTGTGAGTTACAAACCTATTTGGGCCATGTTGCTGCAGACGCACTGTCAACCTAGTTTTCCCTCGTATTTTTTAAGGATCTTTTCGGAGTTTAATATCGTGATCAAGAGACGGAACAGTTTTGCCAAGTTGGGATGCCAAATCGTTTCTCCTGCAAATGACTGGCAGCAAGCCAGGGTTACACCGTTATACGAGGTCGCTGTTATAGCACATAGGGCCGCATAATGTTTTTCCTTCATGCAATATGTTATGTACCAGTACTTAACCTACAACTCAGAACGGGCTTCACGTCATTGGCAGACATTTTAAATGAGCAGCACCAGGATATGGCTGACAGGGTGAGATTGCAGGGTCTTTTCACACCAACTCTGATGCATTTCGCGTAGGCACCAAATGTTACAGTATATTTATTTATTCTTTTGCAAAAAAAAAAAAAAAACACCCAAAATGAAATCGACACTGGGCTCAGTCTGCAGCCTCTACAACGCACAAGGGTCTCTTTTCCTTTCCTTTTCTTTTCTACCTCAAATAACTTTTTTACCATTTAAAGGCCACAGGCATGTGACTTATTGCCATGTCCCCAAAACTTTGGCATGCTATAATCTATATAGCCAGTTAGCAGGACCATTATTTCCTGCAGTGTGTTCATCACTGGTGACAGGCTCATTGCAGAGCAGCAGGTTCCCGCCTGACGGGCCTTACTGGGGGAGCAGAAAAACTCCCCGAGGCTTGTCACTGTAAGACATTTCAGCTGCGAAGGGCTGCACAGTCTCAAAAAAGAAAGCAAATGACAAAGCGGAATGATTATTCCTGTGTTTTCCATGACGACGCATCACATCCGCAGCAGACGTTTCTGTTGTACCTCTAATTAGCTTTGCTTACTCATTCCTATTGTGAAAATGGGACCATTGTTCGTGTGACTGGCAGGTCGGCATACATCATGGAGGGGGGACGATTGTGGGGTGAGAGTGTTGGGATTCATGCAACTGTACAAATGGAGGGAAGTTCTCTGGATCTTTCAGTGGTCATAGATTATTTACATGCTATACATAAGTACATATTAAAAGGGACAGCTCAGCCCTAAATCTGGATTGTTTTCTGCTGTGTTTTTGGATCTGCTTTCTCTCAGATACACTGGAACTAGACGGCACTCAGCTGGTGGTGCACGTGTCTCTCTCCAGAGATCATGACCCAGTTCCTCAAGATAATCCACAAACCTTGTTATGAGCAGTCTTACGTAATATCAATTGTGTGCATCTCCTCATGGACGATGGGTTCGAACTCATGACAGAACGGGATGTAAATATTAATGGTCGGTTAGGTTGCTTGGTTAGATTTAGGTTCCAAATCTACTTGGTCAATTCGCCTTACTAACTATCACTTCCAGGTTGGTTATAAGATATACGTGGTGAATTCGTAGCTGTTCTCCGTCACCTCCGAACTTCTTCTTCCAGTTGCAGGGGATCTTGCAGCGTTGGGTCTTGATGGTCTGCTTGCAGTCGGTGCCGGTGCGTGTTCCCTCCCTGGTACCCAGTCCACAGTCCCCTTCGTTGGCTACGCACACACTCCACTGCCAGTCCCCGCAGTCCGACTTGCGCTCCTTCTTTCCTGTAGGGCCAAAAACACACCAAAGTTTCCACCACAGTCGAAGTTAGAGAACGAGATTTAAACAGGTCAGACTTTCAGACTTTTTTGGCTAAAAGTGTTGCGTTATGAGTTTCAGGAGTAAAGTTTAAGGTCCGACGAGACACAAAATGTCTTACATCAAAAGATCTGATTATGTAAAACGCGCCCAAATTGTCGTCTTTGTGAAAAACAAGAAGTGGGAATTGCAACTCGCAGTGTTTACCATGCAAAAGCATTTAGTCCCTCTTGGGCTTTTCCAAATTATTTCAGATGTAATGGGTTTAGGTGCTTGTGCTAATTTCCAATGCAAATGAACTTTTTCCCCTTGAATTTAAATGAAGCTAAATCTTGTTTTCTTTACCCAAGTGGGAGTTATCTGACTTATTTTGCCTCTTTTGCAAGATGTGGCTGTTTGTCTGTGGTTAATTCTCAAAGGAGACAAATTGCTTGATCCCCAAAGGCTATTATTTCTTTTTTTTTAATTTTTATATGTTCTTAAGAGTTGTGTCCAACTAAATAAGTTGTTAAAAGGGACATTTCTCACAGTGAAGCGGAGAGTATCAGCTATAGTTTATTTATTTCTGTCATTTTGGCATTTTAACTATATGGATTTTAGTTCATACTGAACAGCATAGTTTAACTACATAACTCTATAGGTTTTTTTCTGTAGATGATTAATCTTTCCTGAGCGTTGGAGGATTCACCTTGTTTCTCTGCTTTGCCTCCTTCAGCTGCCATCACCGTCAGCATCAGGAGAGCCATCACGACCACTCGTGTCCACTGCTTCTGTCCATTCATTCTGAAAGAGAGATGAGACGTGAGAGAAGAACCCTGCGCTCACGGGTTTGTTTGAGAACTCGTGACTTTTCTCGAATTTGACACATTGAGCTGTTTGCTGGGGTAAAAGAGAATACAGCAGTAGTTTCCATAAGTCTCCTAAGACAGTGGAATAGCCTGGGGAATTCCCATTCCTCATCCGGTGTCATTTCCACTGAGCTGGATTCCAATATCAACATTTTGATTGTCTGCGCTGCCAGTACGCTGTCAGTCACGGCTGCATTTGCTGTCAATCTCCGAGAAAGCCTGTCAGTGGTAGATACAGCTACTGTACAGGTTGGACTTGACGGTACTCAATAGTCTCTGCCCCCCTGTGGTCTGGAGCAAGACGGTCTGACAGATTCAGAATGAGTATCGTGATAATCCTAATTATTTAGGAGGATGCGAGTTAATTATTCTTTTATCGACAAAAAGTGGAGTCTTGTGCACACATACACGGACACATGGTTACACATTTTTACAACCAATCACGGCAGTAACACACCCAAGAAACGAAGCATGTGCCCAAAAAAGGAAGAAAATAAGAAGACTGTGTTCAAAAACATAATCGTTTCTAATGTTTTACGAGGAGGGAAAAGTATCCAGCATCAGCAACAAGCTTCATGCCCATCCAACAGGGCGATCTCCAAGGGTATTGGTCATATTTTCTGCATAACTGTCATGGTGAATGATATAATTAATTGCAGCCTGAATACCGCAGTAATTGTTCTCACGTTATCTTCAATTAAAATGACTCCAGTGAGTAGATTTTAATTTGGGAAAAGAGAGTATGCGTATTAGATCAATGCTCTGTGTATCAGGAGAGGAAAAGTTGGATCTTGGCACCTGTAACGTTGGAAAAACAAACGTTTGAAGAGTGATTTAGGTGGATCGGTGGGATTCTCTTCTTAAGGAAGTCATACTCAGCTCTGTATGTACACAACTGATGCTGAAGTCACAAGTAAATAACGGCTATTCCAACATCAGTGCTGCCGGAAGATAAAGAGACTTGTACTAATCTGAGGCAGTTGCTCAAGATTACACCTGCTGCAAGAAAGCAAGAAAAAGAGCTGTGAGATCTCTGTTATACCGCTGTCATGATAAAAAATACCACTGGTCTTGTGTTTCTTCGCCCTACAGAAAGTACTCTGTATTATCAGAATTGGAACTTCCTTTTCTTGTTCGATCCTCCAGCTGGTTCAGGAACAGCAGAAAGCTGCCACTGTCACTATCACCCGCCTAATGCGCTGTGATGAAATTATTGCAGCAAACGCCATCTCTCTTCCACTTTCCTGCATCCTCCCTCTTTTTTTTCCCAGCGCTCTCCGAGAGGAGAGACAGCATGAGACCGAGGCAATTACCTGGCAGAAGAAAAAAAAAAAAGCACTCCTGTAGTCAAATTCCCGATGAAAGGTTCATTCTGGCAATTTTAATTAATCACGAGCTTGCTCAGAGCAAATTGCTCAGTTGTGGGATGAACATAATATTCTCAACTTTTGTTTCACTCTTCTTCACATTAAGTTCAGTCTCAGTCGGTGGTTTCAAGCCTTTTCTGTAATGTGTGCTCGTAAAGCCTTGTCTGATGAACTCTCCAACACCACTAATTATGTTCCATGTGTTCATTTAATACATTTCAAACTGGATGTTGTATGACAATCATGTCAAAGTGGAAATGCTCTTGGGACTGAACACGGTGGTTCAAACTCATCAGCGTGCAATGAGACTGCCGACTGGTTTGATGACCAGGGAAAGAAGCAACTGTTCATCTGAAAGCAACGTTGGCTTCCTGACATGGTTATCCTAGCTGTTATAGGATCAATTATACCAGAACCAATTTCAGTTTTTTATAAGTAACACTTTATTCCCAGGTAGTTAAATTATGGCACAAAAGAAGCAACTCTGCCATCACGCAACTAGAACAGGAGGCGGCATTGATTTCCCCGGTCGCTATCCCAAGGTTACTGTGGAAGAACTGAAACAACTGTGGAAAAAAAAAAACGCCGATGGTGGAGGCAAAGAGGAGGTGAAGAAGGAGGGTGAAGAGTGAAAACGAAAGGATGTTTGTTCAATGGAGAGGGCAGGTGTTGTGTCAAAGTCTGTTTCCCCCGCTGATGTGTGTTCCCCCTTACCAGCAGGACCCAGGAATGTCCAAAACTGGCATCCTTTCTACCAGATCAGTAGGTTACAAACCTTAGACCAGGCGTCTCTTGGTCAAACTTGAACTATATTAGGTGTTTCTCACTAAGGACAGTAGCATGTCCATTAGCCGTAGCCATGTTGTCACCACCAGTGATACCACAGGGAAAGTTGAAAAGTTTAGAATTACCACTTTAAAATATCTGTTTCAATATGTGGGTGTGTTACTGTATTCAGATCATAAATTCATAATTTTTTTTCATATTAGCTGAGCTGCTCTCCAGTCTCTCCACATCCCCCCTTTGAAAACAGAAGAAATACCCCCTGGGGTACAAGTACCCCCTGGTTGGGAATCATTGATTTCAAGGACGGTGAAAGCCTCTGAAATTTAAATCAGGTATTCAGACGTTATATTTAATTATTGGATGTTATTGTGGTGCATTTCACCGTCTCCCGGCTTTCATAACGAGCCTTACGGCGGCGCCTGTAATCTGCCTGCCAGGAAAAGTCGATTGAATCCTTCACACGATTTGATTTTTATACGTTTCCGACTGTGGCGGCGCGCAGACAAACCCCGTTTTGATTAAATACTTCAGAGTCCTGTCTCCCCAGTTTTCCTTTTCTCACTGTGAATCTTTTTTTCCCCTAACTATTCATCTCCATAACCCCCCAAAAAAGAAGAAAAAAAAATCATTGAATCCAGACTGTAAGAAGTGCATACAATGAGTTCTAAGAGTTTCAGAGGGGGAAAAAAAGACCAATGAAAGCTTTCCTGATAAAGATCATTTTTCCAAGAGAAAGGCATTGTGGCCTTTTTAAATGAAAAGAACTACTTTTCCTCAGTTAGTCACACGCAGAGTGATGGGCTCTTGGTGCAGTGCGGGCATTAAAAGGAGAAAGTGGGATGACTTTGACGGAGCGAGCGCTCCAAACAGTAGGTTAAAGGAAACGAAACAAGTCTTGGAATTAAACTGAATTAACCATTTCCTGTGTAGCTGGAGAATCCTCTGAGATGACAACTTC
This sequence comes from Acanthopagrus latus, assembly GCF_904848185.1. Taxonomy (NCBI): domain Eukaryota; kingdom Metazoa; phylum Chordata; class Actinopteri; order Spariformes; family Sparidae; genus Acanthopagrus; species Acanthopagrus latus. Next base: position 16,904,512 of record NC_051052.1, read on the forward strand.
CTCCTCCTCCTGAGGTCAATACATTAAATGGAAGTCTCTCCCATCCATGTCGCTCCTATTTCCAGAGAATGACAGCACCTGTAATGGATGGCCGGGTGGATCGGAGCATTTGACTATTATTCGGCAGGCACGTGTGCTGCCTGTGTGAGGGTTTGATAAGAAGCGCTGGGGATTTCCAACCTAAAGCATGTCTACTTGTGCTTTTCCATATATTCGCTTCCCCTCTTTTACCTCTGTGCTCACACTGCCTGACACACTTGCAGCGAGACACTTGGTGGCAGGGAGGAGAGGATAAAAGAACTCAACGCCTGGCAATTTCCTCGGCCCCTGTCAACCTGACCACGACCTGTCACTTACTCTCATTACTCAGGCCCCTATAATTTGACGAAAGAAGTGGAGGTTTTTCATTGCTTCAATTCATCACCATCCCCCGGGTGACACTTCAAAGAGGTGGGCTGTGTTGTACAGTAATATCCATCCAATATTAAAATGCCGGACAAACATGCAGTCTGTTTCATTACCAACATGTTCTCACACTCAACTCATCAAATATATGTTATGACTTTTGGAATCCTATTAACATTGTCAAATAGTTATGGTTTGGTTAGGTTTAGGCTCCAAAAACACTTGGTTAGGTTTAGGCTCCAAAACCACTTGGTTAGGTTGAGGATCCACAACTACTTGGTTAGGAAGAGATCATACTGTGGGGTAAAACAACTACATCCCTTCTTTTAATGTCACAGACGTTGGTGATGTAACTTTTATGTAACATAAGTGATGTAAGTAACTATGAGCCACAGTCTACCGAGGCAAAGTCAACTGTATGACCCAACCAACCACTGGCAATCTACCCACTCTGTTCTTTAGTTATGATATAGCCTGTGACACATGTACAAGCAGGAAGGAAGGTCAAAATTCAAGGGACAGTGTTATGACGAAGACTTCATAGTGCCCCAGTTGTGTGCTTACTGCATGCAATAGTCTGCACTTTGTAAAGATAGCTGCAGTACTAAAAGGATAAAGAAGAAGTATGCAATTTGGAAGGCAGCTGTGGTGTCATGTTTTCGAGGCTATGTCATTTTTCTTCACACGGTATGGCTGATGAATTTTGTAAAGTTATTGGACATATTCCGATGTTCTGCTAAAGCTGATGCCCACGTGGCCGGACACAAGAGAAGAAAGAGTCATCCATCATCGTTCAACTTGTCCCCAGATTCTAAGCCAGATATTTCATGCAGGATATTGCTATGTGGAGTGAAATTCAAATGAAAGAAAAGTCATTAAATGTGTCATGAGTTGTAGAAATACTTTTTTGTGAAACTTTAAAGCTTAGATTTGTTCTTAAATACACAGTATTCAGTGTGAAAATGAAGATGAAAGGTTTGGTTCTGGGGCTGTTGGGTCTACATATCAATTACAAATTAAAACTAGCAACACTTTTTGAGCCCACTATATATCTACACATTCAAAAACTACTTTTAGACTCTTAGCAAATGGACATTTGAGACATAACTGTATAAAGGTTAGGGTTTGGGTCAGTATACTGTATACTGGCCAATTGCTGAAACCAGAGAATGTTTGGTATTTTTGCTTGATAAATGATGGGACAAATTAATAGATTATCAAAATAGTTCCCAAATTATTTTTCTGTCTCATTACAGGCACTGACAAATCCAACGGAAACATGCCGAGAGAGAGAGAGAGAGAGAACAAGAAAAAAAGAAAAAAGATGTGTGATCCAAATGAGATCACATTTAGCAAGTGCAATTAAAGTCAGAACCACGGTAAAAGTCCAAATGTAGAAAAATCTAATCGAGTTCCCCGCTGAGCATCGACGGGGAACGGGAGAACTGAATGTTTGCAAACCCCGTGCGGTGGGGGTCACTTGAGCTGGAACATCAGAAGCATCCAGTGGCCAGTGTGGCTCGTGAGCCAGTGAGAATTAGTCTCATCAAACCCCTCAATTTGCCCCATTGATCCAGGCTGAGCTGCGGGTTCCTGGCGAAAGGAATGGAGGAGGAAAGCCAATACTGGCCACAAATCGATGGACCTTCAGTGACTCCTTGTGTGTTCCGGCGAATAAACACAAGACACTCCACCACTCTGGAGCGCAGACAAACGCTCCCTCTTCTCGGTCTCATTAAGGGGCTGACGTAATCCCTGCCGAGTGCGTGAAGGAGAATCTGTTTACATATCAAGTCCCCTCGTTTTGCATCTGATACAAAGGCGGGAGGCGATGGAGTCGACAGCGCAGGAACAAAAGAGAGAGCACTTTAATGAATCAATTTTAAGGTCCAGGAAAAGGTGAATTACTTGGGTTATTAGCTGTGCTGGCTGAGCGAAAACGATTTCCACTACTGAGCTTCTTTCATTTAAACCATTAACCTTCCAAAACCCAGTTTTTAATTGGGGGAACTTGTCTAAATGCATATGGGGAGCATGTAAAATATGCAACAGCCCCTCTGTGGCATGTTAATGATGAACACAAACATTATCATAACACACATGTACGCTTTAAATATCACTTAGTCGCACATGAATTATACATGTTTTCTTTAATAACTCTTTGCCCCTGGAGGTAACAAATCAGAGAATGTAGTTTCCCGAGGCAAGTCTCTCCAGACTCTCTGACTTTATCAGGCAATACATAGAGCCGTGTGATTATGAATTCTCAATATAAGTATTAATCTCAGCTGCACCGTTGGCTTAAAGCATATGGTGCATTAACATACACTCCCAGCAATGTAACAAAGCTGCCAACATTATTTAGAACACATGAATATGCATATGTGGTTTTAGAGGACGTCTATCATCTATATATTTATATATACTATAAAATGTGACAATGTAAGAGCACATAGGGATGAACCCCCAGAGAATAATCACCTGAACCTGCAGCCCTCTTTGGTTTCATGTGGTTTAATAGCAGGTTTTAGATCATTGTTTAGCTGCTCAACCTGCAACTTTACTCTCAGTTCACTCACTCGGGAACCGGTAGAGACCAAAATCGGAGCTAAAAGAGAGTGAACTTTGGACTCACATCCGCCAGGTGGTCGACTAGAAATGGACGATAATGCAGCTTCACGTAACTGCTGGATGATGTAAACGATGTGTTAAACTGTTTACCAAAAAAAGTTTGTCATACACTGTAAACGTAAAAAGTGATGAAATGATAAGTAACAATGTGTTTTTGCTGCCGCTAAGTGGCCATGAAACAAAAAATCATGCCAAATTCTCACTCAATCTTAAGTCATTTAAACCTTTTGGGGTCTGTTTCTTAATGAACATATGTTCTTTAGAGTACATAATTGTAATAACATCATGTACAAGCTGAGAAAAATGCTATTCAAAAAAGCATAAAAAGACTCAAAAAACACTTTTATTCATTACATTTTTCTGCTGCATGTGTGTGTACAGAGAGTTGGTATTACTAAAGATGTGTACTGTACATTTTAAACTAAGAAGCCAGTTTAGATTGTGCTAAAAGAAATATGAATAAGCCAAAACAAACCTGACCTGAGGGTTAAATACACACGTTTTCTTTAGATAAGCACTGAGATGCTTCCATTCATACATTCCACTTCATGAAGCATGTTACATATTCAAATCTTGGGTCACATTTTTGTTTTGCTCCACTTCCATTACATGTGGAGCCCTCTTTAATGTGGCTCTCAGGGCTCAGTCGCTCACCTCTCAGTGTCAGCATTTGCATACATACATGCTCAGCCGATCATGAATTCATTACATCTTCAGTGACTAATGGAGCGGCAGGTCAACATGTAATGAGTTTGAGCAATTGACAATTGAATCAGACTCACAGTACGTAACGTTCTGTTTCACACGGGCCGGTCGGACGGGGACACGCCGACACGTTTCCTCCCATCTCATCTGCAAAGTGGCAGGAGGGACGGCAGCCAAACATGTTCCGTGACGCAACGCCGATCGATGGTACAACGCTGAACAACACAACCCCATGTGCACTTTGTGCAAAGAGGCAAAGAGGAAAGTTAAAGACAAAACATACTGCAATAAGCACGTTTTGTCCTGTGCGATGAGCTTTTCCCCCACAATCCTCCCCCCGGCCTTTCCGTCTCTTCGTAGCCTCTTTCAGTTACGGAGGTAATCGGAAGGAAAGTATCTAAAGTCTTCCACCCAAGGCTCTTTTTTTCAAGTGGTAAACACTGGTCCCGTGTGGAGAAAGTCACCCGGGCCACGTAGGTCTATTTTAAGTGCAGACATGGACCTCGAGAAGAAAGAAGTGATCTCCAGCTATCTCTTCTCTTTGAGGAGGGAAAAGCGTCTGACTCACAGGTCTTTGTCCCAGTGTGAAGCACAGGCCCAGAAGGAAAACAGAAACACACACACAGCTGAGGTAAGGACATGACAGTTATGTAAATGAAGCTCTGCTGAGGCGGGAGTTCACCACAACAACAGATACAGTCCATAAAACAGGCAGGAAGCCGCTCGCTGTCGGCTGTACCATCCACACCACAGAAACAACGCAAGTCTTTCCTGCTGCCATTCAGGTCGAACGAGGACGATAACGACGACCTGGGTCGAGCCGCACAGCTGAGGCCAGAGGGCGTCATGTCGAAGCTGTGGAATATTAAATCGTCCATCCTTGATCACAACATGTCAGCCGCTCTTACCCTCAGGTGTTCAAAGACTACACGATCCAAACTTCTTTATAGAAATACAAAATAAAAGTTATCTTATCGGTATTAGACGTTCAACATTGTTCAACTGAACAGAAAACATTACATTGCATCTGGATCTAATTCTACAGAATGACCTTGATCTTTTGTGTTGTGGGGCGCGTGTTTTTCCAGACTTTCACAGTTTTATTGCTGTTTGCTAACAGCTTCTGCATTGCTTGTGGCCAGAAACATCATTTAAATAGCTGCTTTTAAGAGTTCTTGTTCAAAACTCATTAAAGATGAACTGCTAACTGGCAGTTAAACGTCTCAGTTTCGCTGACCTCCAGCTGACTCCATCTCCTCAGTTTCCTGTAGTGATACACTCATCACCGCTGGGCCTGGTAACAGACGCACCTTAAATAGGTTTTGCATACGTTTTTTTGTGTTGTGCTTTCATTGATCTTGCAGCTTTTGTTTCAGCTCTCAAACTAATTTTGGTGTGGGCAGTGTTGTTGTTGCTGTTGCTGTCTGGAACGTTCACACTCACACACACACACACACATGAACTACGCTGGTCCACTTTCATGCAAAATTGATGACCTTGACCCGCTAAAAAAAAAAAAAGCTCAAATGAATACAGAAATTGAATTTAAACCCTCTCACACAGCAGTGCCTTTACTTGCAGGATCACTTCTGTTTTGTTCTGTTCTCGGATATTTAGCAAAAGAGAAAACAGGAGAAAACACATTTTTATTTTTATTGATAGGTTTTCTGTACGGTTCACTGTTTGTTTATCTTCAGTAGCAGACAGAGAATACAGCAGTATGTCCTTGGGAAAAGTCAGGGAGGGGGAGAAAAAAAAATCCACTTCTGAGTGGCTTTCCCATCTCAGCGATCGTGATTCAGAAGAGAAGTGAACGCCTCACCTAGACACAGGGCATATTGAAAGGATTTATTTAGGAGTTTCTCGGTCCGCGTGCTCCTTGAGCTGAGCTTTCGGGAGGTTTTCCGGCGCAGATGAAATGAGGAGTGTATCGACTGCAGGACAAAGACGGAGCTTTCGCCGGAAGAGACAGAGACGGGCAGGCAGGCATGTAAAGTCGACCATATAGCAGCCGAACAACAACAACAAAAAAATAAACAAGATTACAGGGGAGAGAAGCATAAACACTTGAGTGAAGGCTTACAGGAGGAGAAGGTGTAGATGAATATACGGTAAGAAGCCGCTCGGTGCAGTAACACCTGCGGGTCTGACTCCCATTGAAAAGAAAAGTGAATCATCTCTCGCAGTGGGGAGGGGGAGGCCGTCGGATTCCTTTAATTGAAGTACGCCACCGTTTATCGTTGCGTTTAGGTGCCGATGATTAGAGGGAAATGCCACACATTTTCTGACTTGTGTTTTGTAAAGGTCAGGCAGTGGGAGGTGGGGGGTGGGGTGTGTGTTGAGAGGGGTCCCTGCTATCTCTGAGAACAGCCCCAAAGGAGGCCCCCAGGGTGCAGCGCTCCAGAACAAAAACAGCATGTGTGGCACTCGGTGTGTGTGTGTGTGTGTGTGTGTGTGTGTGTGTGTGTGTGTGTGTCAGTGTGTGTTTTGTGTGCACTGAGTTTGAGGCCAAGTCCTGAAAAACGGAGCTCTCAGTTTGAACAGCGGTGCCGAATGATGCCCGTGTTTAATGATAAAAACACAATAATAACGATGACAAACAATGGCTCAGTGAGCGCATCGAAGCTGAAACGGCTGAAATTGAAGACTTCGGTTTACGCATGAATGCCTCCATTACCCTGATCATATTATATCTACGCCTCCGAAAACACCCACTCCGTCGCTTATCCTCCCGCTCATCTCCCGGCCCCCTTTTTTTCCTTCATTATTAGCACTCGTACGAGGTCCCATGCTGGTGTGACAGACTCCCAGTAGCTATCAACTCCCCTCCTTTTTTTTTCTTTTTTTTCCCCCGGATTATAAAACTGCAATACCACAAATGAAGTATTCAGCTCTCTTTGCAAATGCCGCTCTCTTTATATCAGAGTGCATTCAGCTTTGTAATTTTTCGGGCCGTGTTCTCGCATGAAAAGGAGGCTGCAAAAAGAGAGCCAGGGGGGCCACACAAGTGGATTAAACTTTCACTAAGGGCTTCTTTTCAGTGGAGACAGGTTGATAAATACTAAAAAAAAAACATGTTTTTAGCGATGGCTCAGGGGGTAAACATTTCAAAGAGATATTAGAGAGCGTTCAACTTCAGGACGCTGTGAATGATGGCAGGAAAGTTCGAAAGATCGCCAGTGAATGCAGTTAGTTTTGGGAAGTTTTGTGGACCATCCTTAAGCTCAGTTCAGCTTCAGCCTGGGCTCAGTCACAACTCGTCACTTAGGCTGCAGCAGCTTCTTGAAGCGCCCCTCTAGTGCAATAGTACGAAGCCTGAGAAAAGCCTCAGTCAGGGGGTGGTCTGTGTCCTCATGCTCATCGCCTAACCATCTGCTTTTGCTTTTACCCTCGCTGGAAAGGGATTTCTTCAGCAAGTTGTTGTACCGGGCTAATCTCCATTTTGTTTACGTCTGCTTCCCCATGAAGCAACGCCTCCGAATCTGTACTTCATTGTACACTCATCTACAAACCCGCCAAGTGTGAAATAGATGGCTGGTTCTTGAGATATGCAAATTGCAGACAGGCTGACAGAGATTCCTCCATATAAAGCTTAACAAAGGTATAAAGAAGAAATTTCAAACAAATTTCTACTCTGAATGGTGATACAAATGAGCAAATGACACACCTAAAGACATTTTCTTCACAGGTGTCGCGTCTATCTTGTGCAAACCTTCTTCCCTGTGTGTGAAATGTCAAGAGCTTAAAAAGGTTTTGCAGGCTAAAAACTGACAGATGCATCACGTTTACAGAAACATGCTAAAAAGAGCTCCACGGTGTGCAGCACTGAGTCAGCAGTTTGATCACTTTCAGATCTGGCTGCCGCGCTGTATTCACACAGTCGCCTCTTTTGATCCCAACTATCCATCTCCAACTCCTCTACAGCTGAATCACCTGCGCACAGCGCGGCCGCAGAGGTACATCTTATCGCCTCCCCCCATCCTCGTGGATTCTCTCAGTTCGGGAGCGCTTCGATAGCCAGAAATAGCCGTTCCCTTTAGATCCAGTGCTGTCTACACACTTGGACCCGTGCAGTCTCTGAACCCCGCTGGCAGCCGCTGACAGGCCAGAAACGAGGCTCCATCCCTCAAGCCCGACGCTGTTAGCATCAACGGGCCACCGTCTCCTCTCTCTCAGACTCGGTCACCTGCCTCCTCTCCAAAAGGTGCCAATTTAGAGGTGTCTGTCTAATTGAATAGGCAACATTTATCTTTATGTGAGTGAGTGTGTGTGTGTGTGTGTGTGTGTGTGTGTTCCTCTCAGGAACCCACTGAAAGCACCTTGAGTCACTTGTTCATTAAAGTATGCTGGATGAGAAAGCCTTTTGCAGAGAGCGTGGGCAGTTTTGTCTGCCTTTGTATTAAGCCATTCTTTTTTTCTCTCTCTCTCTCTCTTTACCATCATGTCTGCCTCTCTCCGCCATCTGCTCCTCTCTCCTCTCCTTATTCAGAAGTGTTTAGCCGAGAGATATATACACAGAGAATTTGTATTTCTGTCCACTCCAGTGTTGCCGCTCGTATCTCTGTGTATTTAATTTTTTGCTTGTAAACAGACTGTGGATTTTCATATTTTGGAGTGGAATGGCAGTGACAGCTTATTAAAGAGCCCAGCAAAACCAACAGTCTCCTTGAAAGTGAGAATGTGCTTAATGTGCCGTGGATTAAGGTAAATAACGCGGCGGCAGATATCCCTGCCAGTCATGAGTCATGCGCTGTGAATAAGACAGTAAAAAACAAATATATGAATTATAATTTTCTATTTACAAAGTTACCCAGCCCTGAAGGCTTGTTTGAAGGTTTATTTCAGCTCGGTAGACGTGTTCATGAAGCATCTGGGCCGTGTCATACTGCACACTAATTGGCACATACATCAATGTCCTGTAGTGAGTCCCAAACATCTATAATTTAAAGTAACCAGAGAGGCATCAAAGATATCATGTGTAAGACTTCTGCATTAAAACGCCTCAAAACAACTAGATTTATGTTCTATGTTCGTGGAGTTGTGTACTACTCATCCCAAATGCATCCAACACTTTAAAACATTAGACACAGATCAGTCACGCTGATAAACAGGAGTGAAGATAGATACGATTTTTTTTAATCCTACAAAGTCTGAGCTCTCCTCCCGTCAGTAAATCCAAGGTGACTCCAGAGAAGAGAGTCTGGTGCAGAGTCAAGCCTCTCTGGAGGAGTAAACACCCGGAGCTGGCCGGCTCTGAGAAGCTGCCGAACATCACAATTTACGTTATGTTACAAGCCAAATATTTGTGTTTGTGTCAAATCCCCAAATTTGGGATCCTAAAACATAGTCCCAAGCCCTTTAATTTGCAACTAAACTCCAGAATTTGGAGGAGTAAACACCCTCTTGATCTAAAAATGTCATGATGGTGCCCACAAACCTTCCATTTAGTATGGCAGTCCACTTGTAAGCTGTGATGCTCCAAAATGTGTAATATGGTGGTCCAAATCCCCAGTTTTAGTACGGTGGCATCCATTTATTTATTTATTTATTTATTTTTGTAGTCTCTTAAAAATATGTGATTGTGTGCAAATCACCCAAATTGTATAAAACATGCCTGCACTTTGTCAGCGTTACTACTGCTGCACCCCGAGACACAAAATCATGCGTAATTTGTTAAAATCTTAGATAAATATTTGCTGACCCAGCAAAACAAGGCAAATCTGGGCAAACTGAAATTATGACAAAAACAGGAACAAAGGGATAATCGGATTACAGGAGCCCACTGGTGGCCGTGGGACACTAAGAAACAACGTGTTTCCTTTGGCTGACTGCGGCGCTGATTTGAATAATAACAACAGCAGCGGGCTGAGAGCTCAGCATTGTACAACCTCAGCTTCAGCATGGGATTCTATACTGTGCACCACACAGCAAAGTCAGATATTGCTCATCCCCTGGATTTAAACATGATTCCGGTCTGAGATAACCTACATGCACCTACCCACACACACGCCAACATCTCCCAACAGAGGTTTACCACCCACTTTTCCCCAAACCCGGCGTCACACGGCGAGGCGGAGAGGGAGCGCCACTGCAGCTGCCGGCGGAGAGATAAAGCCTTCGGTTACCTGTAATCCCACACCGGCTTCTCACACAACACAGCAACGAGCCCAACATGACCGGGATTTACACCAGAATGAGAGCATGTACTGTAAGAGCCATGTACAGGAGGAATACTACGGCTCTTTGCTGTTAACGTCTCGCAGATCCTTTCTTCCTCGTCCTCTCCTGAAGTTTGCTCTGCAGACCTAAAACTTTCTTCCAGAATCCAAAGAACAGCCGCCATGAAACAGACATCTGCTGCTGGAGAGTGGCAGACGTGCTGGCATGAGCTCATTACGAGATGAAGAGCTCAATCTAAATGTATTTGTTCAAACATGTAACCGATGATTACTTTGTAAGATTGTCAGAGGATGCTGATGCTCTGATGCTTCCACAAACAAGATGATATCTGCATTCAATAGTTCTGAAATCACAGCGGCTTTAAAAACAACAGATCTACAGTCAGATTTTAACCCAAAGCTGCACAGATATCAAAACAATTTTAAATGGCTTTGCGCCAATGTGTGTATGTGCAGTGTTATACGTTGTGTATACATAATATAATATTTTATCTCTATTTAAATACTGTTTGATCTTTTTCATTTTTCCATCTATGAGCTCATCTACAGTGCATTTAACTGCACATTGTACAGGATGCTATGTATGAGTAACAAATATTCAACCTTGAAGATTAAAAGAAATAAAATCATATTTTGTGCCTCGGTACTGAGTATCTCTTTTTATATCAAATAAATAGTAAATAGAGGTTTCGTGCCTTTTTACTTTGTAGGGCACACACACTGCAAGCAGTTTTGATTACTCAACCCAGTTGGCAGAATGAATGTTGGCAGTGTACATTTTTACAGACCACAGAAATGTTGAAACTTTATATTGATTTATTTTGTTGTTTCTTTAGGTTCAACTTGCTTCATGTACTCAGTTAGACCTTTGTGATTCAGCCACAAACACAGCTTTAGATGTCCTGAGATCTCGCCAGAAAACACCTGGTTCTGTTGCCACGTACACGGCCGAAGACGTCCCGACGTGTCTGATATCTGTCGCCACGAACGAGGCTTGAGTCTGTACACAAATGTTGAGACACAGTCTTGAACAGTGGTCACTGACTTCTTGCCTCTCCTCTCCACCTCCTGATGTAAAAGTCAGGTCACATACAGTGCACGTAATCTATACGACCTTTACTCTAAGCACAGTTATGAAATTTATATTATGGTAAAAATTTGCATCTGCTCACATTTAGAGCTAAGAATGATTTGTGAGGTACTAAATGAGGAGAATATAAGATCCAAGAGTTGAATAAGATGCTTTAAAATGTAGTTCATGACACCCAGATATGAAGAATCTGTAGATATGCGCAGTGTCTGTATATATTCAGTAAAAAGTATAACCGTCCTCAGAAGCCAGATGTTTCTGTCAGCGGGAAGGGAAAGGCTGCTCCACGGTGGCGACGCCCACGTGGTCCAAAGATCTGTGTCAATTAAAAACCATCCTCCACTGTTCACTTATTAAAGCACATGAAGCTTCAAGGTCAGTGGTTGGAGATTGACAAGTGCCAAGAAGCCTGTGGATGCAGCTCTCTGCTGCCGGGAGATAATATAACCTACGTCATCTGAGGATATTTTTGTACCAAAGTGCATTACAGCGCGGTAACAACCACATTCTGCCAGGCGGGGCATTTAAAACAGGTTCTATGCATCATTTTTTTGTTGTTGCGCACAATAATGTTAAAGAATGTCAGGCAGGAGGTTGTTTTCTGTTACCTACAGTATGTTGTGGTTGGAGGCAGATTCAGAGACTTAATTGAATTAGTTGTTTTTTTTTCCCCTCCAGTTTTTATTATCCAGAGAGTTTTGTGCGGTCCTGTGAGCAAGTTGAGAGAGAAGATGTGAGGGAGGGATTCATTAATGTTCCTCCTCCTCCTCCTGCAGATCTCGCATCTTGGGGTAAAGGGAAAAAAAGGAGGGGGGGGAGAGAAACCTCGGCAAGACGTGCTGGAGATGAGAAGTCCTGACTGTCTGACACTGACGCGAGACAATAAAACTGAGAAAAGAAGAAAAAACAGCGTGGGGGGATTGGTGTTTACTCACTTTAGCAAAACAAATCGTGGTGGACAGTTTTGACAGCTCTTCCCACCATTTTGTGGCGATGTGATGTTGTGTTTACAGTATTAGTGTCACACTGCAGGCATGGATACTGGAGAACACATACAGTATACGCTATATATCTATATATATATATATATATATTTACCGATCACTTCTTAAACTGCAGCTCTCCTGAGCCCACATGCTGTGAATCAGAGGCACTTTTTAATGTGCGTTTTTCCTTCTGCCTTCTTGAAATAGGTATAAAAGGCGCGGGGTCTATAGGGTCTCCAAAGTGGAATAACAAAGATACAGTATGGTGTCTTTGTTCAGCTGAAGCACCGCGGCCCCCGTCGGTGCCCCTGTAGCCGGTGTGGCAGCGGAACAAAGCTCGACTGCAGATTACGAAAGCCTCACAAAAGCAAACAGTTGTACATTTCCCTCCAGGCTGGGGCTCACCTCAGATCACACAGCAGCCTCAGCAGCAGCAGCAGCGCCGGAGAGAAATAGTTACAGTTCAACATCTTCCAAGACGCGAAGTCATGAGGCCCCTCGACTCGACCGGTCAAGCCCCCATCCCCCCCCCCTTCACTCAGACATACAGAAAAAAGCCTATTGATTTTGAAATAATAATAATAGTCGCTCCCTACAGCTCTTTGAGTCGCGGCATTACCTTCGATATCCGTCCAATTTCAGGGATGACTGCAACCGAGGCGAGTTTTGGGCCCTTTTTTAATCACTAACCTGTGCGATTTGGTGGCGAGGCAATCATCAGCGGTCGTTTTCAACTCTTTTCTCCCAAGGACATCAGTCAGTGACCCTTCAGTTTGCACCACATGTGTCGTCCCCCCCGACCCCCCAACTCATGTGGGTTCCCTGTCAATTAGTGCCTCCACATCCAAACCTCTCCGTTTACTCCCTGGTTTGAAAATATACTGTTGATTATTATTCACTCACAACGCCGCTCCCAGGTGGATGACCCGCAAGAGAGACGGGAGTTTTAGGTGCTGCTCGATAATGATGTTTCTCTGCAGCTTTTGGTTTTCGGGGATTTGTTTTCTCTGCCTGCACTTTTTTCTTTTTCCCGATCTCAAACACGCCCGGCAGCCTGTCTGAAACTGAAAAACAACCAGACAGGGTCGAGTTGAACTTAGGAGTGAGAAGTGAAGTTGTTGGGGTTTTTTTTATTGCGGAATAACAAACATGTTAAATGGATTTTATTTCCCCATGAGATGAAATTATGAATCATTTTAGACCTCTTTTGATACAAAAATGGTTCTGGATGGGAAACTGTGCAGAAAAAAACTTAATTTAACTACCAGAATCTCATTTGTGAATTACAGTGTGAGCAATTAACTTTTAATGATAGTTAATAAAAGGAAACCTATGATGTTCTTTTGTTTTTTGTGCATGTAAAAAATTACAACAGAAACTCTCTCTTTTGTCCCACAGAAAAGATTGCCCCTCAAACGCCTCGTCAATAGTCTCAGCTTTAATTCCGCGACTTTGTGACATCACACAGCGTCACAATGTCACACATATGCATAATTTGTGCCTCGTGGCTAGTTTGCCACGTGTTGTGTCAGGCGTGTATGAGCTGACCAATCAGGAGGAGACTGGTCATTGGGGGGATTGGAGGAATCTATTCTCAACATGATATTATGAACATAGAAAATTAGTCCGGTGAATCGGTGAATGCCCTCGGGAAAAAGTGATCTTACGATTTGGGTAAAAATCGTGTTGAAAGCCATGTGGGAGACATTTTCTCTGGGCTCGCACCTGCAAAATGAGGCTAAAGAGCCAAAAAAAAAATTCCCTGGTCACTCCTTCACCTCCACTCCTCCCCTTTAACCGCTAAATCATTTCTTCATTTCTTTTACAGCAGCAGGTAGGGATAGAATGGATCTCCGTGTGATATTAAGCAGAAAAAACTATGAATAAGTAACTGAAATCCTTAATTTTAATATCTGGAGTGAAAGGAATCTGCCAATACGGGGTGAAAAGTTCACTTCTGAAGATACTCCCTCAGAGTTTTCTACTCCATCTCATGTCGACACATTTTAAAATAGTCCGGAAAGAGTCGGAAATAATTGATTCGACTTCTATCTAGTCGAAAACTCAGAGACAATTTGAGTAAAAACTGAAGTGCAACGCCTTGCGAGGAGCTTCATTTGTTTCTTTGCTGCAGGCTCAAAAAAAAAACAAAAAAAACATGCTGCACAGCTACATCAGAAAAAAATAAATCACTGGTCACTCTGTTAACAGTTTCGGCGTATTCACACTGTTATCTTCATCTCCTCACACCTCCCCTCTGATCACTAAATCATTTCTCCATTTCTTCTACAGCAGTAGGTGGGTGTCTGAAATAAGATTTTAGCGCTAAATGATGATGATTAGAATTTCCCAGGTCCACTTCGATTCTCCACGTGAAGGAGGGGGGGGTAAAAAAAAAAGAAAAAAAAAAGAAAAAGCAGCTTATTTCTGATGACTCAACCACGGAGAATAATCACACCTATTCAGCGAAGTCTATTTCTCTTCTTAATGCGGGTGCAGCAGTTGGAGGCAGGGGGCTTTTGTTTTGATGGAGGTATTGGTTTCTTTTTTTCTCTTTTTGTTTTTTTTTTTTTTTGATTTTGCTGTCAGCAGAGGGCTCTCATGATCTATCCTCAGCGGCACCCTGACCTCTCATCTGCACTCCGCTGCAGCGATTGTACTCAACGGCAACCCCGAGCCGTCGATGTCCTTTCACGGCAGTAATCGAACGGAGCTCTCCTCCTGTTTTTTTTTAATCTTTTTTTCTTCTACCTCAAACAATGACGGGAGGTGGCTTCAGCGTTTGCCTTACATCACAGTCATGAGTCTGAACATGTGTCTCTTTGTGTCCTGCTGCTCGATGCCTCATTGATTCCCACCCCAGTGACAGTCTCGTCCTGTTTAGCTTGGACCGAATGATATGACCTCCACTGAAGGTGTTCAAAAGCCTGTGTTTTCCCCCCTTTTGGCAGCACAAGCTGTCATATTGTGAAGATGATCTCATAAGCTGCACACTGGCCTCTACTGGGTGAGATAAGTTATTACTTAAAAGACGGGGGAAGCAGAGAAAGTGTAGATAGAGGTGGTTATTTTGGAGATAGGATTGTTTCAAAAGCTTTCTGTAGATGGAAGATGTCAGCCGCATTAGGCGTCGGTGTTCACATTGATGGGTAGTTTTTTTGGAGTATGCGGCGGCGCCCGGGACGAGCCGGTGTTTTCTCCGCTACTCTTCGTGAACCCCGCGCATCTTCTTCATCTCCACCAAAAACACTTTCTTGGCAGGCTTTGAATTACCTGCACTCACCCCTCTGCCTAAATTGTTCAAATATGTTAGAAGTTGATCAAACAGAAAGGCTTCTTTTTTTTTTCTTTTTTTTTTTTCCGGAGCACGCGGCCGACAAGAGCTTCCCCCCGTGGGCTGTTGGGGATCAGACATGAAAACAGGGGGAAAGAACAAAGGCTTGTCGGGACTGTTAAAGACGTCTGGACCAGAGCAGCCCATCAAAATTCATTCGGTGAAACAGGCATGAAATACCCGCCGACTGCAAGCGCCTCTCAAACACGTCAAAACTCCACTTCTGTCTGGCAGAGAATATGGTGTCAAAACAGGGAGACACGAAGCCTTCTCTTGCTCCAACTTAAACCAATAAATATATTCTCTGCAGCTCTGCTATCAACAAACGCCTCACAAACATTCAGTCAGACGAGTCATTTTAAGTGATTTGTTTATTTTTCGTCTAAAAAAAAAGGTTCAGATCTCGGTACTTTTATCTGCTAGAACAAATTAAAGCTACTCTAACCAATGCTTTTAATTCAAATGATCGATCAAATGAAGACTTGTCAGGTGCAGCGGGCTGCTTGAAGTGATAAACCTACGCAGATTTAACACCGGACTCCATAGTTGCCTTCTAGTTCAATGGAGGTCTACCAACTTTGAAGCTAATTGCTTTCGCTACTTTACTGTTTGAGTTCTCGCTCACTTTAATCAGCGTTCTTTCCAGTGAGCAGCTATTATCTGCCAAAATATTCTGTAGATCCTCTCTACACTGGCTGCCCAGCACCAAAACACCACAGACGAAGTTAGCGACTAGCTGGTGAACATGGTGGAGCCTTTAGCTAAACACTGCTAATAGGAGAGATAATATAGGACTTTATGTTTGTCTGGTTTATAAAAACAAGACACCAAATTAATGCTTAGCACAAAATTGCTAACATAAAAATTTAGCAGCTAGCTCGTGGACATAATGCAGCTTTTAGCAGCTAATGAGCCGAATGTTTCGCTCAGGGCTTGGTGTCGCGCAAAACAGCGTAAAAACTGAGAGCAGATAGGACTTATGCTTATCAGGTCAGTACGAACACATTATGAATGCTATGCTGCTAAGGTGCCCAAACAAGTGTGTTAGCTGCTAGCTGGTGAATATAATGGAGCGTTTAGCAGCTAAAGAGCCAGATGGTTCCCTCAGTAGTTGGTCTGGAGCTAAACAGCTCTAAAAGGAGATAATATATAAGGCTTATGTTCATCAGATAAATACAAACACGGCACCAAATAAATGTCTACTCTTACTGCCCTAAATTCAACTTCTTTTCATATTTATGATTATCTCTTTAAGCCAACATGTATAATGTAGCATTTATTTTGTATTATTTATTATCAGGAAATAAAAACTAATCACCCATCGTTGATTCCAGTAGCAATAACAAAAGAGGAGTAGTGAAGAGGCGGACGAGTTAGATAATAATTGGATATTATTAAGGGGGGTACAAATCCTTAACAGGACGACTTCCTAATGTCTTCTTCATCATTTGTGGTTGGAATAAACTAAGCTGTTTATCTTGTTTCTCTGTTTTAAGAAAAAATGTGTAGAAAATGTCATGTTGAAGCCCTTCTACGACGAGAAAACGCTGCTATTTTTAACTTGTTTACTCGAGTTTGCAATGATAGTGTCACTCAGCCGCTGCTCTGCCAGGCTCGGTGCGACCCTCAATGAATCAAACATAGCTCGCGACGCACTATATTCCAGGACCCGGTGACAGTCTTATTTCCAGCTATCGAGGAAGCAGGGGGGAAAGTTATTTACCGAGAACGGTGGACAGAGGAAGATTGGACATCCCAGATCTGTCAAGGACACGACTTTTGGCCGAAGCGAATCCCTCATTTTTATTGCATTGTCTTTGGGGCCATTTGGCACGAGGAGATGGAATTGGGAGGCTAAGCGGCACATTGCCTCCATCTAGCACTGTCGTCCGCTGCTAGATTTTCCTGGACAGAGATGAAGTCCGGCGAGTAACCTGTAGAGTTTGGGGGAAAAAAGAAAACACTTGAACAATTCTTCAGATCACGGCCTTCGTCTCCCGACTGCCGATCTGAGACTAACACTCATTAGACCGACGGGCGTCACAACAACAACAACAACAACAACAACAAAAAAAGAGGCAGCACACAACTTAAGCAATTAGCTTTTAAAACATAACTGATCGCAGCTGGCTGGAAGTTAATTGAACACCTGTTTTCCCGAAGAAATCTTCACACCAAACTTAATAAATATGTAAATAACTTTGTATATGGGCTGTCCTTGACTTGAAAAGCGAAAAATAAAGGGAAAAAAACAGCTAGTAATTGGCATGTAATTGGCATCCGAGTCCCGGGAGGTAACCAAACGGTTTGTATCTGTGCGCATGAGAGAGAGAGTTGGAGTTTTAAGTGGAGAGCAGTCACCGATGAGGGCACGTGCATCCCCGCAGAGATCCGCCGCCTGAGGTCCCTCTCACGTCAGCTCAGGGAGGCTGATGGGAGTTCAATACCCAGCATCCACACCGGCTAATTTATTCCACAGTAAAAAATGGGCTGCAGCTTGTTTGTCTGGTGACTGTCTGGGCCGACGAGTGCAGTGGTGTTATATAATTAAACATTCAAAAATCTGATATTACAATAAAGAGCGTTGAAGGATCTGTTTCTGCTCTAAAGGTAGGCGCTGTGTGATGATAGGGAACGAGAATGGCCCCCGATATTCGCTCCTCTCAAAACGCGGCCCATTTCCCGACCGCACTCATTTACTCCCACAGTGCAGTGCGTGCTGACGTCCGCCTCACAGATCCATCCCGCTCACCGGCGCCCTGCCTCTGCAGCGAGCTGTTTCCATCCATCAGGGAACGCAGCCCCGCCAGATTTTCCGCGTCCCTGCTGCTGTCATTGTCTTACATTCATCTGCGCGAGGCACCATTCGCTCCGGGTTTATTTGCCAAACCATAACTGTGGCGACACTGTATGTACAAATAAATAAGCGGGGAGCTCATTCTGCCGCGTGGACACATCCAATCATACTCCAGCTCAAAACGGAAACACAACTCAGAGCCGCCGTGCGAGTGCCAGCGGCCCCTTCTTTACTACACGGGGCTGTGCTCAGCTGTGGGGCGGGTGCGTGAAGGGGTTAAGGGGGTGAGCAGAGGGGAGGTGGGTGTGATGTGGCGGTGGGGGTGAAGTGGCTCTCGCCTCCAGTCACAGCCCGCGGCTTTAAACAAGACCTTTCAACTTGCCACTGAGCGTTAGAACAGTCAGAGGAGACAGCGAGTCCTGCTGCACTGCAGAGCATGGCGGGAGCTTCAGCCTCAGCTGGCGCCCCTTCTTTTTTTTTTTTTTTTTTTCCCTTAAATGTGTGTCACACGAGCCGCTGCCGCTGTTGAGGCACCTTCACCCTGCACCCAAACCTGGAGTGCAGTCGATTCAGTAACTCGAGTGCAGAGCTTTGCAGAGCGTAAACCGACAAGGGAGCGACAGGAGGAAGTACAATTCCCAAACTTAAGAAGGACGCCGCCCTCTTTGTAATCTTCGAGGGCCCAACCAAACTTTTAATCACAGCACTGATCGACTAGTATGTCCCTGGAGAAAAGAAATCAGAATCAGAACAAGCCTCGGGCAATGCAAAGCAAATTAACAATCCAACAACATGCGTGCCAGGGACTAGCTGGTTAGCATGCCAACATCAGTCGATATCTCTGCAGCCACGAAACACTGAAGTATAATCAAGACTTTTATTACTTGTGTCAGCTCCACGGCCACACTTTGGGAATCACTGTTCCACACTGAAAGGCAGAAATGTAGCTTGATTGGCATATCATTAGTCAGTTAAGTTTTTGTGGACAAATTAGAGGGAAAACTTGACAAGATATTAGAGGAATTAATGCACCAATTATCCAGGATAGTGCCATAAAGTTGACAAAAAGTCGGCTTCATTTCCGTTGTGATCCCCTAATATGGCAGGAGTCAGGGGGACAAAAAAAAAAAATCTGATCCTAGATATTAGATTTTGAATTAATAGGCTCTCGAGAGAGCAGCCGTGTGCCCTCTGATCGACCATAAAGGGCCAAAGCGGTTCGCATACTTTTAGATTAGAACTTGCTGAATTCCACCTGAATTAAAGAAAGTGAGCAGGTTATTAAATGTCATGTGTTTGAAGCCAGTTAAAGCAGAAGTTCTTCCATTTCTGCGTTGAGTCTTTAGTATAAAGTCTTTAGTGCTGCGTTGCCTCCACACCTGTCTTGCATCTGTCTCATTAGCCCTTCTCTGTTCCTAGTTCATTACCCTCACCTGTGTTTCTCCACCTCTCTCCACCTGCGCCTCATCCCCTCGTTAGCTGAGTTTTGTATTTAAGTCCAGTCTTTAGTTCAGTCTTGTTGCTTCCCTGATCCTGCCGCTTACCCCGAATAAATCCTGAAAGAATCTTCATCATCCACGCTTTGGGTCCGCCTCCTCCCGGTCTCATCGTGACGATGCAGGAGAGCATTCACCGGGATTAAAACTCCTGGCAGCGCTGCTCGACCTCCAATTTGACAGTGCAGGTGGGTGGGCAGCTGGTGATGGATCAGTCCCTGTTGCGGCACCGTTCGGTCTGCAGCCTCCCCCCCGAGCCAAGAGTTCGGGGATGGAGGCATCAAGGAGTGCGGTGCAGGGCGAATTATCCATTTAAATTAAGGCAGAGCACTGATTTTCTCTATATTCCCCGATGATTATGTTGAAAGGCCACGCGGGGTTCAGAATCTGACTTGCATGAAAAGTGTATTTTAATTCCCTTGTTCAGGGTGCCGCCTGAGGGACATGCTTTTGTGCTAAAACGGTGTATGATTTTTATAAGAGCACAGAGGTCAGCTGGTGTCTGAGGGCATCTCGCAGCACTTTGACTACCTGCATTTCTGCCTCTATTTTCCAATTTGTGATAAAATCATGAGAGAAAATGGCAAAGATTTAAAGGACAAATTACCCCAAAAAAGTGTCTCGCTGAGGTGGAAAAGTTGGAATATGCAGCAATGACTGACAGAGAAAGACTTTTCAAACACGCATTCCCGCTGCGGTTCTTGCTCCTGCTCTTTTTCCTGCTGCGTTAATGTCGTGCTGCGACTCACTTTTATATGCCTCCACTCAGCCCCAAAAACAGGAAAGGAACCCCAGTTCGAGTCCAGCGGGGGGGCTTGTCGCATGTCACCTCGCTCTCCATAAACCATAAAGGCTGATAATAAAAACAATAAAAAAGAAAAACACCAGTGTGAAGATCTGGGTCAGAGGAGATGAAGACACAAACACCATCTTTGGTGGGAAGCAGCAGTGAAATGCCTTCCTGGATCAGACTTACTCACGCTCTGGCAATTATATAATCCCGTCATGTCCTCATGAATATTTTCACATACAGCAAACGTGCCCTGACTTAGATTTTTTTTTTTTTGCATCATAATGGAAGCGTGGCTTCTGCCAGAGCCTGTATAGTTTCGGGTTTCTGTGCCAGCCGAGCGCAGATGCCTCCTCCTGGGAGCACTGGGGATCTCTCGGTGATAAAGTGCTGGGAAGGGAAGGTGGCAGGCGTGTGAAGAGCGGACGTCTCAAGGGTAGAAAGCCGCCTCACAATGCATCAGGCTGTAGAGGGCGGCAACCTGGAATGCTCAAGAGGACTAGACATCATGAATTCACATTGTGTTTTTGTTTCCCCCCCCCACTCCTCTCTCTCTGGACGCTGCCTTGTACCGTACTGTCCTCGTCATGTACTGAACAGCATGTGAATTGTTGCTTTACTAGGCCCGCTAACATCTCTAAACTCCAGCGGAGACGGAGGGCAAGGCCACAGCCCTGGCCTGGTGTTTGTGGTCAGATGGAATGTGAACTCCGGGTGAGAGAAAAGAGGGGAAGTAATAATGAGGCGTCCCCCCTCTGCTGGTTGTTTGTTTGGACAGACCGGCTGTCTCACAGCACAAGCTGTGGATGGAATACTAATGGATATGACTAATGATTCTCTCTCGCCTTTCTCCCTTTCTGCCGATTCCTTCCTACTCGACTCTCTTCTCTCACCCCTCCTTCTCCCGTCCCCGTCCATGCGAATGAAACTCTCGAGTCTGGGATTCAGCTACGACTCCAGGGACGGCTGTGACATGAATACCTTTCTTCTTTTTTCTTTTTTTTTCTTCTTAAATGCACGTGCGTAGTGTCTGGCAGAACGTTTTCCACCTCGGGGCTTTTTGTCGAACACACCCCCACCCAACTGATCCCGGTTCCTAATCACTTATTGGTGGGTGGACATAAGACCAATCCCTTAGTGCCTGTGACCGTAGAGTGGGCCCGTCTAATCCTCTCCACATCCATCTGAGGTGTTTAACTTTCCAGATCATACTTTTTTACTTTTTTTTTTTTTTTTTTTACCAGAATGCCAGAGTGCCCCAAGGGGAGGAACAGGAAGGCTTTCACAGAGTTGCAGAAACTCTCCACTGGGCCAGATTAAAACCTGCTGAGATGCAACCAAGGATTAGACACCCCCATTGGCATTAGGAGGCTGCGTAACTGTTTAAATTTATTTTGGTATTAAGTATTGAAGATTTGGCCCCTTTAAGCAGCCTGGTAACAACAACTGTTTGGCCTAATAAAAAAAAGAGCTTCAGAATGGAAAAGACGTTTTGTTTTTTTTTCCTTTTTATCCGTAACATTAATTTTAATCGCGTCAGTTGAAGAGCTAAAAGAAATCAGATCTCTCTTTCAGGTGATCACTGCACTTCAATTGCAATTTAATTTCGTGATGCACTATGCAAAAGCCCCTCTAATCAGAGAAGTTTGTCACCTCAGCGCAACGGTACCATTAGCAATCCAATTAGCGGCGGGATTGGAATGGAGACGCTAAGTGGTAGACGGTGTTCCACAGCGAGGCTCACGATCAATTTAACTTTCCATTCAACATCACTGGCCACATCACAACAAGTCCCCGAGAGTAAGAGCGACCTGCTGCCACGCGTCTCTGAATCACATTTCCACCCATTTTTTTTATCTTTTATAACCTACACAAGCTCTACTCTTGCAAGAATCAAAACCTCTCTGTAGGAAATGATCATAATATCGCTAATAACTCTACCGGCCGGCTTCAATACGCTCCCGGCTTCGAGGCAGCCAAAGAGCGGCTCTAAATAAAATGAGATTGCATTGATTGAGACAATAGATTTCCACATTTAGTTGAAGCTTTGGCGGCATATTGGCTGTGTGTTATTTAATAGTCCCCTCAGAGTTTACCTCTGAGCCATTTAGCCGGGCTCTGCATTAGGGAGAAAAGTTTTACAAGTCTATAAAGTGACTTACTTTTGTGTCTGTTGCACCTGTTATCACTGAGAGAAGGACTCATGGAAGAATGACCAGATGGTCGATTTAAACAGGACTGTTAAATTCAACTGCATCTAACAATAAAGCAAGGACTCTCTGTCTGTTCGTCTGTGAGGCTTTTAACCCTGCACATTACCAGCTCGACGCTGATAAAAGCCCTGATCCTGATCCCTCTGATGTGATCTAATGGGGGGAAGCAGACATAAACAAAATGGAGATTAACGTGGTGCAACAACTTGCTTTAGTAATTCGCTGCATTGAGGATAAAACAAAAGGGGAAAGTTAAAGGAGTCTGGATAAGTAGGGAGTTTTCTATTTTTTCAGAGAGGGGAGATTTTCAATTTCTGTCATCAGAAGTATGCTAGCTAACATTAGCCTCAAGGGCTAGACTACAAAAATGGAGAAAACGCGTTGCAGTGTGAAAAGAAAAACGAGAACAAGAAGGTAAAACAAGTCTGAGCGGGGAGATACAATCAACACAGGTTGAGAGAGCTGGAAGTGAGATTTTAAGATTCTGTAAGCAGTAGTATGCAAACCAGCATTAGCCTCAGGGGCCAGAGTACAAAATGGATACTAGCGTGGTGCGGCGACTCTGGTGTAGTTACTCGATGCAGTGTGACAAAACCAAAAGCAGAAGGTTAAATGAGTCTGAATGATTGGGGAGACACAGTCAACATAGGATTTCTATCCTTCCGTGAAAACAGGATGTACTTTTGTATCAACAGTAGTATGCTAGCTAGCATTAGCCTCAAGGGTTAGATGTTTACCAGTGCTTGGAGGCTTCCCGTTCGTCTAACATTAATTTCCAATGCAATTTCCTCTCTTACAGTACATACAGCTGAATCTGCACTATTCATCTCCTCTATGAGTTTCCAGCTTTCTCTGTTTTCCAGTCATGACATGGTACGTGAGAGAGGCAAGTTCATCCCTCAGTTCATTAGAGGAATACAAACACTCCCCACTCCCTCATGCTTCCCACTCTGCAGCCTGCACACACAGACTCGGGGTGAGGCAGCGCCCTCAGAACCTGTATCCCCCAGTATGATATTTGCTAACGATACACAAGTACTGCATCTGTGTCCAGAATCCTGTGCAGGATTTGTTTAAGCTGCTTGTGGGATAAAAAAGAATGACACAAGCTAATACACACATTTACAAGCTCCTTATTAATGATTTATTTACACGCACGCTTAAAAGCTGTTCTGATTGATAGTATCGCATTAAGCCTCCGTCAAATGACTGCGTGTAATCCGGTAGCTGCAGTTTCCCTCAGATCGCTGTGCTTTTTTAGCCTCTTTTAGCTCTTGTTTTGGTTTCAGCTTCACCGTCAAACGTCATTTTCAGCAGCAAAACACGTTGAAAACAGCCATTACAATTGAAATACCTGCCCGACACAAATCAGTAAAATGCTTAAGTTGGGAGTGATTGTCTGGACAGAACATTGTGCAGCATATTGCAATTAAATAGCCAGATATTTCCCTCGGGGACTGTTGAAATGTTGTTGTTGCTGTTGCTGCTGTTGTCTTTGACAGAGCCCAAGGAGAATGAATTTTAGTCCGTCGTACATCAGGTGTACACAAGCCCGATCCCGAGTGAATGCTAATGTTGCTCCTTGTCTGCTCGGCGTGTGAATAAACCACTGTTTGCTTGCTTTATTTCATAACAAAGAGAAATACAAGAATATGTAAATATATTCAAAGGAAATAAAAGGTTTATCTGTTTGCTTAGACGTTTGCTTGCTATATAAGCTGGTAATGAGTCAATGTGGTGCTTTGAGCATGTTGTTCTGCCCCCAAGTGGCCCGCAGTCCATCAGACCTCTTAGGTTTAACATTTTTGCTCAACATTTCAGAATTAATGCAACACAGCTGCACAGTCTTTGTACAACTCTAACAGCCATTTGATTCACATTTTGTGTCTGCACGGTAAGAAAATCAGTTGGCAGACCATTAAACCCTGCTTATCCTCCAGTAAATGTCAAGTCTACATCAATATTTGTCTGCGTTACAAAGGGATTAATAAGTTGCCTCTGCAATATTTTCACATCTCACAATTGATGTCTGGAATCATGGAGCAAGTAAGTCGACATTTCATAACAATGTTACAAACCCAAATTCCCCAAAAAGTTGGGATGGTGTTTAAAACATTAATAAAAACAGGATTCCTGTTCCCGAACCGATGTAGTTAAATCCTTCATGCGATCATGTGAATGAAAGTACATTTTCCCCCTCCAGGTCTGGTAGACAGTAATATAAACACCCTGCTGTGTAGATCCCCTCCGTGGACCACTGCTGCTGTCAGGTTGATAAAGGAGAGTGATGATAAATCCACCTTGTAAATCCCAAACAGAGTCAGATGGGACTCAGGGTGTTGAGTCCTCCAAGAGGTCTGGATCTGCACCAACTCTCCTACAGAATTAGCCAACACTCTGTGAACAACTTTTGTTTTTATATAGCTACCCCAAGCAGTAAAAAAAAAAAAACATGCTGTACTTTATAATATTAAATACATTGTCTTTGTAGCGTTTTGAACTGAATATATGTCAAATAGGATTAGCTGAAGCTATAAATGACCACATCTTGTTCCGTGTGTTACACAGCATCCTGACCTTTCTTGGAATCATGTTTGTAGCATAATTTGCAAAATTATTTAGTTTCGCAATTTAGTTTTCAGGTTCAGTGATTAAACTGGCAAAACATCCAGTATGTACTGACTAACACAGAAGTACAATCAAACACTCCTAGTTAAATGTCAGAGTCCAGTCACAGATTACTGCACTTCTTCAGTAGAGACAGAACTTGTGTTCCAGCTCCGTGACCTTTACCCTTTCTCTTTTCAGTCACCTGCTGGCCGGCCTGGTGCAGTCTGCGCATGTTTGTGCACGTCTGTAAGTTTGTGTGGGCGACTGTGTGCCTGAGTGGGACACTAATGAGCAGACTGATTACTTTGCAAAGCCTCGGGTTATCATTAGCTCTCCCGAGGATCAAACACCAGATCAAGCCAACAGCAGGGCAGCGAGATGCGAGCCACAATTAGATATTTGTTTTTCCACAGGAAATGTAGAAAAATGTGTACGAGTTTAAGGAAGGAAAGAAATGAGCACCTTTTTTTTTTTTTTTTTTCTTTCAGGCCGTGCAATGAGACAGTGGAGGTTTTGATTCTGATCAAAAAAAGCGACTGAGGGACTCACAACGAGCCTCGACACTTATGCACGAACACAAACCCCGACTTCATCCATAAAAGGCATTAGTAGCCCCATCAATGGGCTCGCTCAGACAATGGGGACCGACACCACACAAGAGGAACATTCTCTCATCAGCGGCTTAGAGGTTTTGCAGACAGCTTTGATTGTCTCGCCCTCGCCTATAATGAGATAGCTGCTCGCTTGACGTCTCCATGAGAACGTCTGCGTTTCCACGCAGGAATATTAACCCAACAGCCTCAGGTGCTGGTCCCCTTGCAGTCCCCGCTCATCTCCACAACTGAATAAAAGATTAGGTGAGACTTCAGTGGACGAGCTCAGGTACCGAGACCGGGAGCAACTGGGAGTCTCCTGAAGAGCTGTAATTAAAGGATAATTCCAGTATTTTGAAGTCTCTATAGTTATTTGTACGCTGCACTCACCTGGGATTCCTTTTTCTCAAGCAAAGCACGGAAAAAGGATCATTAAGATTGTGAACAAGTCAATAATTTGACCAGAATACGTGACATACCTTGAATCAGAGGTGAGACTGAGGTAACAGTCCCTCATTGCACAGGAAGAACGGGTATGCAAAACAACTGTGGCAAGAAAGAGAGGTCAATGTTGAACCAGGAAATTCAATTTTTCATCAATGTTTGCAGTT
This sequence comes from Acanthopagrus latus, assembly GCF_904848185.1. Classification (NCBI taxonomy): domain Eukaryota; kingdom Metazoa; phylum Chordata; class Actinopteri; order Spariformes; family Sparidae; genus Acanthopagrus; species Acanthopagrus latus. The sequence goes on from NC_051052.1 coordinate 16,930,952, forward strand.
TGAGTGACCTCGGGGCACTCTACCGATTCTATGCACCAAATTGTGTTTACTTGACCTGTGAAAAGAGCAGTATCAGGTCCTCTACTGTCTTTATTCTTTCTTCTAACATTATGAACATACGGACATTCAACCAGGAAATTAATAAGGCTTGGGAAGGATTGAGACAATCTGTAAACTGTATTTATAAGATTTATCGAGGAACAAAAAGATGTATTATTACTCCACCTTTCAGCAATAATGTCTGAAGTGAGGACAGTAACCCTGATGGCTGTCCTCAGCCAGCCCAGTCACCAGAATGATGTTTCATACTCATCATATTAAGATCAGCTCAGATTAGACGTATATGGGCGGATTGGATGGCGGTGATGTGCCAGCCAGGCGAGAAGGCCTTCAAGCCAGTGACCACTGTTCAAGACGATGTTTCAACATTTGTGTTTACAAGCTGCAAGGCACAAGATAAATGTACCTGCCGTTTTTTTCAAACAAGGTTTAAAAAAATGTAAATAATGTCAGAGTCCCTGAGGACAATGGTGTTTTGAGGATGAGTCTTGCGGCCCGGCGAATGACAATGATCGGCTGCTCCTGTGGGCCGGCAGCATGTCCTTCTGTACCTTTTGCCAGATGGCAGCAGGGTGAACAGACTGTGACTGGGCTGGGTGTCCAAACCACTGGATATTTTTAACCTATATCCGCACAATTTCCTGCTGAGTTCATGATGACACAATCAGGTACGCCAATATATCTTCCCTCATCTTTTCTTGACCCTAACCAAGTGGTTTTAAGTGCCTAAACCTAACCAGACCATAGGTACAACACAGAACGTAAAGAAACTAGAAGTGTCAACATATCCATGTGTTGCACCTGATTGTTGTTGTGGTTTGAAAGACACGTGAGTTTACCAGGCAGGGAGGGTTGAGCAAAGAAACACTTGTGAGTTGCATTATGGGACGTGTAGGATCCAGTGTGTTTCTGGTACCTCAGCTTCTGCTGCTTTGACAGTCTCTTTTTAGGAAACCTGTCACGAGTGATTTAAAACCTGTGATTCACCGTGTTCCCAGATCCCAGGAAATTAAGTCACTACCAAAAAAGCAACGGAGGCCAAGACCACAAAAAAATAAGACCTGCAACACATCAGAATCCAGCTCCGCGATGACGTCTACAAGTGGATGCAATGAAGGATGGTTCCTTGACAGGCCTCTCTCCTGGCATCCCTCCCCTCCTCTTTTCTTCTATTCCTCTCTTTATCCCGTCCACCCTTTCTTTGGAGGCCCTCCGGACCCCATCAAGGCTCAGTCTGTTCATCCCACATGTGAGGGGTCAGTGCGTACCCCACAAGAATAAACCAGCCACTCAATGTGAGGATCTTTGTGTATGTCCTCATCCCCGCCTCCCCAAACCCTCTTTCTCCCTCTCTCACTTACTTGTGCCCTATAGACGAGAATTGGTTCCATTCACAGCTCTTCCCTCCCCCCTGGAGCGGACTTCTCAGGGCCCTAACAGCGCAATTCTATGCCTTATTGCTCCGGCTCCTCCATGGAGAACAGTCCCGTCAAAGAATTTGTGAAGACACGGACGGAAATGAACTGGCTTTGTGCTTAGTCTTGACATATAGGCGGAATCACGTGGTGAAGTCCGTGGGGCAAGCGTTTAACAAGAGAAAAGGGCAGAATGTGTAAAATGTCTCTTAGCTAAAGGCCTCCGAGTGGCCATCTTGGAAGGAAAATGCCAGGATCTGTTTGGAAATGAAGTAGTTTTATGAGTTTGGCCCCGCTGGCTGTCCTCCAGCTTAATCCACATTGTGTTCTGACTTCCTACGGACCAAAGCTGGTTTCTCAAGCTCATCTCCACCTCATGTTTAATCTCCCCCAGCCCTTTCATTAGGACCACACCATGTGTTGATTCTAAAGAAATGAAGCGGACACCTCATTTCGAGCAAGAATGAGCCGGAGAGGGCTTTTGTCCGAAGCAGGAATGCCCATAAGACAGAGAGGAACAGTGTTTGGTCTGACTCGGGTTGCTATACCAGAGCTGAAGAAAGCCATGGCAACGCAAGCGAGAAGGTCTGCCGGACCACATAGCGCTGATACAATACGGCTGCTCGGGGTTTGTCATTCCAGTCAGGCCTGACCCAAATTACGACATCCTGGGCAAAAAGTGGCCCACTTCAAACCGGAGCACATGCACGGACATGCTTAATTGGGCTTGCACATATTTGGCTGACAGCTATAATAAACAAAAACATATGGATGTTTGAAGTCTAATCACTGAGGAAACGGCCCTGTTAATGATTTACCACCACAGTCCCGTAGCCCATGGCTGCTGGATTATTGTGACTTTCCAATTGTTTACCCAACATGTCTACAAGCCACTTTTCCATCTGCGCTCATAATTCTCAGCATTTTTAAGCTTAATAGTCTTTTATGTTTCCATATTGTTTATTATCTCCTATCAACAGCCCCGGGGGGAAAATCTGCTCAAAATGGGAAGAGCAACAAAGAAGCGATTAGGACCATGTCTGCAGAAGTGTTTTGGTGAAATATGAAACAGTAAAGTGCAAGAAAAAAGGCGAATTGTCAGGAAAACAAATGGAAAAAAAAAAGTTCAACCTTCTTCTTTCTTTTGCAACTTTACCTTAAACTTTTCTTATATTGAGGACAACCAAGGGGTTGATAGCTGCAGCTCTGGGTCTCACAAGATACATACACGCGAAGAAACACACCGAAAAATGGCCTTCCTATCATCTGAGTCAATTCTGCACTCGGCTCCAAACTTTTCCGCTTGCCTGGCTGCTCAAGTGACCACCTCACCATCACATCACACCAAGCCATGCATCAGTAACTGTGCACCCAGAAGAAGAAGAAGAAGAAGAAGAAGAAGAAGAAGAAGAAGAAGAAGAAGAAGAAGAAGAATCCACTTACTTTATTTTGGAGGTCTGGTAGTTGTATATCAGAGCTCGGAGAAGTTTTTTCTAGACACTTTTCATCTGCACCTCTGCCCTGCTGCCCTGCCTCTCCAATACTATTTCTCTTTGTGGGCTGAGCATACGATAGCTGTTTAGTTTTTTTTTCCTTTCCCCTTTTGGTGTGTGTTGCATGGGGTGAGGGAGAGGGAGGGTGGGAGGGAGGGTGGTGGCGGTCGGGTGGGTGGGTGTTGAATGCCGGGTTTCCTGACTCGTGATCAGGAGCTCATTACCCGCAAGGTCACTCCAGGGACGCCCCTGCCTGGCACTCACCGAGACACCAGAGAGAAGATGTGAGATGGACGATGAAGAGGGTGAGAGAAAGAGAATGAGAGCGAGAGAGAGAGAGGGAGCAGCTAAGAGACAAAGTGCCTGGGAGATCCTCGGGGACGGGGGAGAAAGAGCTGAGAGAGGGAAAAAAGGAGAGGCACGAATACATATAAACAGCAAAGACAAGGGAGACAGTGAGAGACACTGATCCAAATGCCAACAGAGGGGAAGATATTCAGGAGGTGCAACTGAACACGACAACAAAGTGCGACTGTAGAAGCCCACAGAGCGAGCGAGTTGGGAGCAGCAGCCCGGTCAAACCACACAGTTATATAAAATATCATGTTGATCCATGGAAAAGTGAGTGTGTGTGGCCTCTGCAATCAATAGAGTATTGACACACACCAGCTGGGCACTGGATTTGTTTTTCAGCTTTTGTGCATGGGCAGCACTGCAGAAAACACGCCTCCTGTGTCCAGTGAACGACATCTGATCATTTGATGTGGCCTTTTAATTGTTTTACTGTGTTGATTGAAATGGTTTGTCTAAGATTTTACATGCAGATCGCCAAGATAGCTTGTTTTTATGACAAATTAAAATGACACTAGGTAACAATTTACATGTGTTTAACCCTTTTTTTTTTATTCAACCATGTTGCGTGTTAGCCGGCTTGCTAACGTTAGCCACCAGTAAAGAACTACAGTCAGAAGTCAGCTAGGTTTTGTTTGTTTTTTTCAGGATTTTAGGGTGTGCGGACCCAATAACATCCTCGATCGGTGGCCAGTGACACCCAAAGCAAATCATATTCCCAAAAACATCATGTCTGGGTCCTTGTTGTACCCTCACAGTTTGGTTGGAGTGTATCTACATTTCTGCAGGTTCAACCCAACCATTCACCCCCGACTACCTCCCTTCACAGCCTTTATTCACTCTTTGCACAACATCTCCTGACTTCCTCCTTTGCTGCTTTAAAAAAACAACTAAATGAATGACAATCCATATTTCAGCCAGGATCGAACCTATAAACACAAGATGGCCGGGTTGAGTAACTAATTATGTAATCAAAGTAACTAATTACTTTTGCTGATGATTATTTGGTACTTACATTTTTTCAATGAATACCCCGTTAGTAATTGATTACATTGACTGACTGCATTTGTTAAATAACTTGCCTGATACTGATTTTTCTGTTCAGCTAATTGATTACCTGGCCAATCGTTTCAGCCCCCTGAACAAGCGGCTCATTTGTCACCATGCTGAAAACTTTTAGAAACCAGCTGTGACTTCTTTTTTAATTGTCAAACTTGAATTTAAATAATTAAACCTGAGACTCATTTGGACAGCTATCTGCCGGTGAAGCTGTCTCCTCCTCTCATGCTTTTGGTTTGATCCATTTTTGCTCTCATTTGTGGCCAGATATCCTTTTAGAGGGAGTGTGGTAATAAGTTGCGGATACTCTCAGGGTGTTCGGAGCGGCAGATGGCTGGAGATGACCCTATAGAGCAGCCTGGCACTCTGCCGCGGCTGGTGGAGTCGGGATTGACAGATTACAGCACACAGGATCAATAAAGTGTACCATTAGTTCTGTCTACAAAGCCTTGTGTACAATACTGATGTCAGGCCGCCTCTGTAAACTCTCTGTAGTCCACACACAGAGAAATGGCCTTAAATTTCACCGTATAAGGTTGTTCTGTCCTGGCTCGGCCCGGCACAGATTCACTTTATACAACAAAAAAATACTCACGGTGCCAAAAAACTCAGCTCTTAAGCTCATGATTATTAGATAAACCCATTTAAGCGCCAGAGTCCATTGTTAAGGTGCTATTCAGAACCTTTCGCGATGTGATTATAATGCGCCATTTCAATACTTCAATGGTCATTTATAGGCGGAGGCACATTCAAAAACCATTAGTGTGATGGAGACTCGACATTATGAATTCAAAGAGAGGGACAAACATTAGCATTAATGGTCCCCAATGGTCAACTTTGTGCTCAAACCCAGATCTTCTCACCAGAGCGGCTTGTAAGTAAGGTTCAACTGAGACAAGTTGAGATGAGTTTCTGCCCTTTTTATTAGAAAGTCGCAACTGCTTGAGGGGAAAAAACAAAGTCGTTAGAAGAAAACTGCAAGTTTCTGAGACAAGAACTTTTCACTTTATTTATATTTTGCAATGGGTACAAACCAAAGAGCAATGAAGAGTTTGATGTAGCAACATGACAGCAAAACATGAGCAGCACAGATGAACTTTTAGCTCCCACTTAATCATAGATTAGCAAAGATAGCTAGCTGATAATACAAATATTAGTGTGAATCATTGCTTGAGATTTGTTTGCAGTGGTGTAGTCATTTTCAGCCTCACAGCACCCACAAAATGACTAGTGTTGCTGTCAGAATTGGACCCATTTGGTTGTGTAACATTTGGACAGTCTAGAAGAGCCACACAAGAGAAGGACTATATCCACATTCAAGTTAATGGAGGGCTTAACCAGAAGTTCTCCATTTGGTCGGTACGTCTATGAGCTGCACAATGCAGGAGCGAAGCAGAAGATCCAGTTCATTTTACACCAAGGAAGTTGAACTTTCTGTCTGACACCGTATCCAGATTTCCATTATTACATCCACGGGTCAGATGCATCTGTCAGAGCAAATTAAACTTGTCCCAGAAGATATTGTCAGGGGGTCAGGCTAACTCTCCGAATGATGTATTAACTCTGAATTTCAACATTTTCCCTTCAAAGCTGGGTCAAATGTTGAGAAAAGATTATTTCTGCGGTCAGTTTGATAGCTCTCCTGGAACTTTTGATCATATCACATACACCTCATTACTCTCTCTTTTTGTGTTTTTCCACAGAACAAGTGCCAACGTCTGCAAATGGAAGAGGTAGAGCAAAAGCAGATTGCCTATTAAGTCATCAAACGGGAATGGGGGTCTTTTTCTCTGATGAATGACAAAATAAAAGTGAAAATTGCTAAAAATGAATCTCAAATATACTTTGGCTGCTGGTGATATACTTGGGTGGCCCGTCCAAGCAAAGTCTATGTGTGGGGTGTATAGGAGTGTTAAAATTCCAAGGACTTTGTGACCATGTGTCCTAAAATCTGGTTAACCAATCTCAAAATCTCAACATTGAAAACAGCAGATGAGAAAACAATCTCATCACACCAAGCTGTCGTCTCATCAGCATGAATGAAGATGAATTTGTCCCAGCTGGTCCAAACGTTTTTACATAATAATTCAAGATTGCTTTGTTTTGTGGGTCTTGTCATGTCAAGATTTTGCTTCCACCTCAAGTTTTATGGGAGTTTTATATCCGTCAGCACCAACTTTTTATGATGGAAGACAGACTCTGAGTCCAATACTCTAAAAATCTACTTTTCAGTATAATCACACCGTGCAACTTCTTCCAGGTTGATACGAAACGGGATGACTGAGCGGTGAAAAGGTGAGGGGTGAGCCGCAGGTACGCAGGCTCTAAGTTCAAAAAGCAAAGCAAGTGAACTCTTGTTTTGAAAGCCATCAAAGAGGTGATAAGTCGAAAAGAAACGGTGAGCAATAGACCAGCGGGCAAAGTAATGGATTCATTAGTATGGAGCCTTTAGGCTGTTTGGTGGATCTGCCTCTGAAATATATGTCCTGGTCTTAAATCTTAAGATTAAGGCAGAAACTTGAAATATAGGCATTGATTTTTTTAGACGAGAACAAGCAGTTGAACGCTGCGTAGAGGAGAACTCTGGAGGATCGCTTCGGTGCACACGTGGCATCAAAAAGTAGCAGGTTTTTCTTCCAGTTCTCACATTTTTCACATTAAGTTTTCTTTTATAAATATCCAACACTTGAGTCCTTTATTCATTCGTGCTTCCCAACCCACTGGTCGTTAGAAAGATCTGCAGCTGCAACAGAGCGAGCACTGCAGTTCAACATGTTCGGCATCATGTTGCACTGTTGGGGATTTCAGCGTCAGCCCCAGTGATGGCTAGTAATTAGTATGACTCATACCCCCTGCTGATAAGGATATACCATTCCACTGCTGCCAGCTCATATTCAACTCATTAATAATACATTTCATCCATTTGCGCCCCCACGTCAGCCCCCCACCTCTAAGTGTGTGATACGCTTTAGTGCCATCCGCAAGGATCTTCTCCAGTGATATCATTTTCTTCCATTTGATTAAATAAGATGTGACGGACGATGAAAAAAAGATGCAAAAAGGAATCTGTGACGACCTCCTCCAAGAGCTGATCTTCTGTTGTGCAGAAATCACAAAAAGGAACCTCGGAAAGAAAGAAAAAAAAAAAAGGGTTTACATGGCTATAAAAAAGGGTTTGAGCGGAATATGATCGTTATATCAAATCAAACGGCTCCCTCGTTATTTTTATTCACTCCGAACTGGCCGCTGTCGTTACGAGGCCGAACAGAGCCGGCGATGAAGTCGCTGTTAAGCCCCGCTAACCCTGCTCATTGAGCACATGTCCACCGGCAGCCCAGTGAGAAGGCGGCAGTGACTGGGCCTGTCTGCGGTGAGAGTCTGATGAAACCAAATGAAATCAGCCTGCTGAAAGTCAGCCACGTCTTTTCTTTCAATCCTTTTTTTTTTTTTTCTTCAACCACAGCTCCGGCGGCTCTGCCTCTCCACCCCATCGTTCCCTGACAAAAAGACACCGCAAAGTATCCGCGCAGATGAGAGTGCCAGGAAACGGCCGGAAAAGTCATTTTTCAACACCTTTTTAGAGTATTCAATTTGTGCAACATGTCTGCGGAGGAAACGGAGATTGAATTTATGAGTGTGGGAGAAGGATAGGAAAATAGCTGTGTCTGAGAACAACCTCTCAAATCACTCAGAAACTCTTCAGATATGAGATAATCACACCAAACACCCAGGAACCCCATCGTAACACAGTTCTGTCTCAAGGGCAGAGACAAACTTTTGTTTCTGCTTTTTTTCCCCCCCAAAATGTTTCATTCGTCATACAAACTGCACGAGGACAAGAATTCAAGAACAAAATGTCTAGACTGTGATTAACAGGACGTACACTCCCCTCCCCCCCGCCAGGCCGCGAGTCATGTCAGACACAGGACGAAACACACAAGCAGACACACACACACACACACACACTGAACATCTGTGGGGCCATGACCGCCATTGAGATCTGCATCCGGCTAAATACTGTATCCAGCTGTCGACGGTACACCTAATGAAACAAGTCAAGTTTGTTTATGTCGACCTCAATCACGCGTTTGTCTCAGAGGGACTTTTTTTGCAATCTGTGCGGCGTACAGCACCCTCGATTCTGACACAGGAGTTCACCCACACAAAAGTGAAGTCAGATAAAGTAACTTTATTTTGGTTTTCCTGAACTTAACCAGGTAGTTTAAGTGACAAAACGTAATCAAACAGTAACACGTCTGTCTCTGGGCTCTGCAACAGTCATGATGGTTTGGGAACGGTGACATACGTATGTCGTCCTGTGCTTCACTATCAATCAACCTATTCAGTCATTTAGTGATGTTGTATAGATACGTACATGTTTGGTGAACTTTGAGCAAATCTTCTCTGCTTTGAGTCGCATTTTGGCTGTTTTGCTCTCTACCAACTGTTGAGAGATATCTGACTGGGCCGGTGACGCACACTGGAGTCATCAGTGCTTTTTTTTTTTTTTAAGCTGAAAACAGTTTTGGTAAAAGTAACAGTAAAGTCGAGGGCCAGAAAAAAACAAAACAATGAGCCAGAGGAGGCTGAAAGAGGACACAGAGCTGAGGGAAACAGCACGATCAGGCAGGTTTCCTGTGGGTTTGTCACCACACAACACCTTTACTATTACTGTTGCAACACTGAGTACGTTGATTAGCAACTTTTTCAAAATGTAACGTCCTGATCGGATCAAATAACTGCACACACACTTGTACTCTGACCAAACATAAACACAAACAGCTCCGTCAAATTGATTCCATCACTTTATGAAAGCACAACCTTTTATAACCTGATGAAGTTTATGGCTCTCATCTATTCAGCATGAGGTAATGAACGGTATCCCATTATGCCCATTTAATTTCGCAAGAAGCTCGGTTTCATTAATAAAGCATAAGCTCTCAGATGAATATTAATATTTATATGCCTCTGCCCTAGCTAATAAAAGTAAAGAGATTTTTTTATTTTAACTTTCCAGAGCGTCCCCGACAGTCCCTGTGGAGTACGATCGACATGTTTACCTTTTTCTTTTTTTTTTTTTTGGTTTTAGTCGAGCGGCAACTTCAGGCGAGACTTTTTCACACTGTCATCGAAACAGAGTGTAAGAACAAAAGGTATACCTCTCCGACTGCGGCTGCATTTGTTATTCAGGCCGTAATGCAGTATTTAATCTCCATTTAAAATCCATTTGATGCTAATTAGTCATCACACCTCCAGCATCAGCGGCGTATTGGTGGATATGTATTGATTAGGGAGATAATCAGACTGAAAATGACTGAACGCTGATATATTAGCGTGATTCTTTTATATGATAATGTGCTTCCCTTGCGTTGGAAGCCAGTGATCCCTGCGGATCTTAGTGGATGTCATGTTTTCAGTTACTCTTTGGCGTCGGGTGTCAGACTGCCAGTCACACAAATGGAAATCTGATGCAGTACAGGGCTGGTTCTCATTGTGTTCAATACCTCGGAACTTGTTCCAGCCTGAATTTTAATGCAGTTTCACGAAGATGAATCAAACATGTCCTCTGCTGTACTCGTGTATAACCCCGTCAGTGAAAGCCCCTGTCCTGGCCGTCCTGTTTGAACACCGCGGAACTTAATTTATGACTGACAATTAATCTGAAAGAGCCAAAACACTCCAGTGTGGCTATCGGAGCGTGACAGCGTCGACGAAAAAACAGCTCTCGCCCGATTCGTCTCCCAGCCGTCAGTCTGGCCCCGTCGCCCAGCGTTTATCTGCCTCCATACGCTTCCCCCCCAAAAAACTCATTAATCTCTAATGGCTTAATTCTGTGTTTCCACTATGGCCTGTGTATGTTCTCATTAATGGCTTTTTCAATCGTATTCTATAGAGCAGAAGAAAGATTATAAAATGTCTTTTTCTTTGAAGAAAAAAAAAAGGGGGATTAGATTGGAAATAGAAAACGTACGTGATCCATCTTATAGTCATTTGATGGTGTGCGCTGCAGATAATCGAGTATGAGATCAGGCAGGAAGGATGATGACAGAAAAGGAAAATGAATAAAAAGCTTCGAGTCATAGTTCAAACGGAAATTATGAACTTGAGAAAGACGCTGAAAGACACGGGGCGAACTAAGTTTGTGGAGGGCGAAAGGAGTCTGACAAATGTCCAGAATCATGAGTAGAAATGCAAAACGTGTGTCATATTTCAGCCATGCTGGTTCTGTTTTGGTTAAATGAGTCAATTCAAAAGCCCAGCATGATGCAATAAAATGCCAGAAAAGGGTAAGAGAGTTGTTTAAATACATGGACACGACATGGGTTTAACTGCATTAGGGGCTCAAGTGGTTATGTTAATTTTCCCCCATTTTTTTGGTATTTTTTTATTTTACCATTGCCTCTCTACAGTAATTCAAGTATTGATTACTGCTTTTAATTAACAAATGTTGATTAAAAGCACTGTTAGCCTGCAGGACAAGCAGAGGGAGTCAAGGAGGTCAGTGGGCCATGATGAATTTACTGTTTGGTAACCCTGGGACAGAATTCGCTAGCTAGCATGCTATTTCTTATTTGTATGTTCAGTGGTTGTCTGTTGTTAACAGGATGTATTTGTGTTTTTCTTTCAGTTGGTTTGTCCAATAAACAGCCAGAGGCGGAGCTGATACAGAAGGTGATGAAGTGTAGTTCCCCCGGTAAACACACCAACCTCTCTGGCTGTCGTAGCATCGGTGTGTCTGGGCATGTTAGCTTGCTAGTTTTGCAGAGCAGGGACACTCTGGAGGTTGTGTGACCCCGAGAGAAGCAGACCGGGAGGGAGGTCGAAGAGCTTGGTGTGTTTACTGTCGAAATTTTAAAAAAACAGATACCAAGGCAATCCATCAGAGGTGGGGTAAGACCGGTCTCGCAAGAAAAGCAGTGGGATCTATAACACTGCAGCATCTGCCTCGTTTAGCTTTGCTGTAGTTCAACTTCTTCCGGTGCGAAGCAATCGGTAGCTCGCAAATCTGTGCTTTCAAAGTAGCTTCCCCAACACCCAGAAATCTGTCTGCCTTTAAAAACTTGTCAAAAAACCAGACACGTAGTTCTGGCATTTTCCTCTAAACTGTTGTTGGGATTATGGATTCTCTCTCTGCCCTTTGGGTATTCGCTCTGTGGTGGAAGAAACACAGTCTCCCATTTATCATTCCACCTTGAGCATAACATACACTCCTCCTGATATCTGCAGTCTCAGAGACGAGTCAACATCTTTAGGTCCTTAAAAACAAACCGAATTTTGAAAAAGAAAGATGGTGGGCTCTTGATTGGATCTCTTATGCCTGGTACACAACAGCTTTGAAGCCAATTAGTGATGGAATCGCTGTGAACAAAACCAGGGGCAGAATAAAGGTCGGAGTCAGAGAAGTGAGAAAAACTTAAATGACATATCATCTGCCCAACTCTGTAAAAGTAACTTCCCCCCCAAAAAAACAGAGCTCTGTACTTGCTCTCGAAGCGCCTCGGTGTTCCCGGCAGTCGCCTATAACAATAGGATTAGTGCCAAGTTGAGTAGCGAAAAAAAAAAAAAGGCAGGGGAAGGGAGGATAAAAACTGCCAGGGATCACTGCTATCACTGATGGAGCCTGAGCCCCCGAGGGAGCACTCGTCTTTCTGTTTGATTTGTTCCCTGTCATCCAGTCTGTAGCCAGTGGGCTGGGGGCTGTTTGCTTGGCACTGATCAGACCTTTTATCTGCCGATTGAGACAAAGAAGGAAGGGAAAATAGCTCTGTGACCAGAAGCTGAACCTTCCTCCTCCACCTGCTCCGAGGGGACGGCTGAAGGAAGCCGGCACTGACCCGAGGACATCCATACCTGGTGTTCCTGTTTCTGTGTCAACGCCGCGCCGGTGCAAGCGTCCGATCCCGTGTGATGCGGCGTGCTTCCTTGCCTCGCCGCGCTTTGCAAAGATGACCTAGCTGTGGTACTTAAAGTGGATTTAGATAGAAGTCATTATCCTCACAATAAAACACCTCTGTCTCGCTCCAGCTGATCACCACTTGTCAAGTGTTTGGAAGCCGCCTGCAGTCCCAATCGATGGGAAAACAAATTACGACCAGCAACCTCGCCAGAGGGCTGAGGAGAGGGGTCGAGCCACAGCTGCAATTCAGCCGCAGACGGAACTGTTCCGGCTTACCAAAAAGGAAAAGATTGAGAAATTATTTTAGTAATGAGACAGCATGTGGGTGATAGGGACCGTATGCAGCGGTTTTGTCTTGATTCTGGACTCTCTCTTCTTCGGGAGGGAATTTAGCAAGACAGCCAAAGTGTTTGTGATTGGCACGGGGCCCCTCGGCCTCATTTCTCCAGTTGTGGGTTTTCTCTCCGAGCCGGCCAGGCGTGTAAACACACATCAGCTTAGCGTTCGCTGGTCCTGCCCTTTGCAGGTGCTCACTGTCAATCTGGGAGGTGGTAAAGTAAATAAAAGTCCGTCTGCCAACACGGCTCGGACCATCTGCAATGAGCTGTCTGTAAGCCCCAGAGTCTTACGTTCCTCCTCACGCTATAGCACCCGCGCTCATCACATGAAGAGCATTATTGAAAACAAAAACAGCAGGGAATTGTGGCGAGCTATCAGTCTCCTAATTAAACTTGACGATTTGTTCCAGTCTAACTGCGGTATTTGATTTGCAGTTTTCCAATTTATTCCCTTCGCTGAAAAAAAAAAATGTAATCAATCTTGATTAACTTGACTGCCGTGTACGTTATTAAGAAGACACATTCATCAACGTATAAGACTCGGTGGTGATGCTGAGAGGAAGCCGCGGCAGCCAGAGAGAGCGAGAGACGTCCAGCTCGAATTACAGACAAGACTCTGTTTAAAGAGGGACTTAACTTTGATCACAATACTCTCAGCTCATTCTGATTAACATCCATTTTTAATGAAGTCACACGCGGGCAGCCTCAGTGGGCATGTGCCTCGGCAGCCGGCCACGCGGCGCGGCTGGAAATGGACATTCTCGCGGAGATAAAGCGGGAGGATTAGCCGTTGCATCGAGGAGCCGCGTCGCTTAATGCTCGCTGATGAGTTTTCATCTATCATCAAGGTATAGCGGCGCTGTGTTCTCATTAGCAAGCACTAAAGGCGATGCATTACAAAGCAGCCTCCCAAATTGTTTCCATTATTGTAATTGGATGAGTGGGTTTGAAATTTTAACTACACATGCACCATCATATATTCACTTTCAATCCCTCTCTCAAACTAATTTCGTCAAAGATAAGCCTTTCGCCGTATTCGGGCTTGCATCAGGGCCGCATAAATATTGATCGCGGCGCTCGTTGACATTCGAGTTACATTTTATAACTGGCAGCATGCGGAAAATCGCCCAAGCAATGCAGCTGCAGTGATGTGTGTTTTCATTTGTGTTTTTATTTGGGTCAATTTTAGCCAAGCAGACGGGGGGAGCAGAGCGCCAGCCACATCGATGTCTGTATTAGTGTCTCCCTGCATACAGATGAGAATGCGTCTGGTCCGAGTGGGGCTCTGTGATTTCCACTTAATGAGGTTGAGAATAGCCCCAGTCGGAGCAGGTAAGGCCAGACTCCGTTGACCTTTAACACCCTATAACCATCAGTCACAAGGGCCTGACAGATCGCAAACAACTGGCCGAAGTGCTGGCTGGATCATGCATATCACTCACGGTGAGGAGGCTGGGAGCTGTCAGCGTGGTGGACGTCAGGGGGGAAGTCGATCCCCAATTAATCTCTATCGCACTATCCAGCTTTTACTGTACGACTATAGACCAATCAAAACTATATACTGATGTCAGTTTTAAAATACATCTGAAACCTTGATGTGCTTTTGATAGGGAGAAGGTTATGGCAGGAATTTGAAGGACAGGATATTCTGTCCCACTGCCAGATTTATAAGATTAATATTATTACTGTGAAAAGTCTGTTTGGGATTTTTTTTTTTTTTACTTCGCAAAAATCTTAATTTCTCTGACACTTACAGGATGATGGTAAATGCAATAATTCAGTGAGTGTGTCCTCAACAGAGAATAGCCTCAGTGAAACCGATTTGCAGTTATTGTTTGGTGGCGAACTCTAGTGGCTGTAGTAGATATGACGGGAGCAAAGGAGGAAGTCAGCTGACGTAGGAAAATGTGTCAAACAGATTCACTAACATACTGTGCGTTGCGTAACCGTAAGGCCACTAACATTAGAGTTTGCTTACGTTAGCGGTACCAAATGAAGCAACTTCTCTGCTAGATTTTATTTACATATTTGGTGTTGTATGTCATGTCAAATGTTTCATTATTAAAAAGGTTACTCACCTGTGCCCGTTTTTGTTTGGTTGGTTTGTTACCAGGATTACACAAAAATTACTGAACAGATTTCCATGAAATTTGTATGGGGGATGGGTCTTGGCCCTGAATAGACCCCATAAACTTTTGGAATGGATCCAGATAAAGGGACAGGTCCAGGCCATTTTTGTGAGATGGGACTTTTTTTTGACATCTTCATTCAACTGGGAGAACAATGCATGGATCTTGATGGGGAAAAAAATCAGGTGTATTTACGTAGCTGTGAGCACAATTTTAAGCAGATCCTAATAAAAATCTGGATCCATCTGACATACATATGTTTTATTTGACATTGAATTGAATGAAAGGGGACTGTTGGGCCTCGGTGGAGGTCTGTCGTCTTATGAGTGCCATTCTACTGTCACTGCTTATGAGTTCAACTTTTAAACAGTAAGAGTAAGATTGGGTTATCCCTTCTCTCAAAGGTTACGCATTGAAAATAACATTTCTATTTCTATTTCTTTATGAGGCTTATGATGTCTCGGTCTCTCTCACAGCTACCACTCCTGTGACCTTATATTCACTCCCCACTCCACCTGTCCGCCTGTCTGCATCATGATAATGAGACCTTACTATTCATTCCCCCCGCCGATGGATGCGCCACCTTTAAGATTTCAAAAGATCCTTTCTCTCTGTGTATTTATGCAGCGTTTCCGAAAGCACCAAAAAATAAAAAAATAAAAATTTAAAAACGCTGCGTGCCATTTGAAAGCCACAAACAGGTTTTGATCGATAACACTATTACGCGTAACTGCACGGTTATGGTCACAAGTGCTGCCAAACGCTCAATAAGCCATGACCTTCAATGAGGGCACAGCGTGGTCAGGGAGGGAACACCCAACAAAACAATTATCTCAGCTCGTTTCCCCCACCGCTCGCCCACCATACATCATTGTTTTATCAAAATCGAAAAAGGGCCTGACTGTATACAGCCACCGAGAGCTCCTCTGCTCGCCAATCGATGGCTGATTATAGCTCCTGCTGTGGTTTATCGCAGGCCAAGTCCAATCCTGCAGCGGCATGAGTCAGTACAGACGGTTGCTATATTATAGGAGACATTATAGCCATCGTGTTTATGCGGTGGAGGCTTAATCCTGAATGATTGCCGCCGCGTAAGATGTAAAAGGAACGCCGGCCGTTCAGAGAAACTCAGAGCAGAGGAGCGACTAGATGTGACATTCATTAGTTTAAGGCCAGCGCAAAGTTATTAATATTTGGGAAAAAAAAACAAAAAAAAAAACCAGGGACCACAACAAAGACTTCAAACGTGGCATTGTTCTGACTCGCCCACGCTAAACCTGTGTTGTGGTGTTTTTTTTTTTTTCAAAGTCACAAAACAAAGCTCCAGGACAGTCTCATTATGCAATTGCTACCATCAGATGCACTCAGTCAGGGCTTCACTTGAAGAGTTTGCAGCGTCTCCTCTTCTTCTTCTTGAAGGGGAGCTGCAGCGGTTAAAAAAGAGGGGGGGAAAAAGAAAGAGGGTCTTTTATCAGTTCACATTCTCAAGACTCGTTATTGTTGTTATTTTTTTGTTCCCCTCTGCTGTCATGAGCATATTAAAACATGTCAAGACGTAAAAATCATTAGCCCTTGTAGTCTGACATTTAAATGCGGCCAATTCCTCTGAGTCATCTGGGGACGCGTCCGCCCCCTCGTAGAAATGTCAGACTAATAAGGTACAAACAGCCGCCGTAATCCGATTCAGTGTACATCTTTTAAGCGCAAGATGCAATCAATGTGTTCAGCCCTCTGGTATCCCGGCAACATGTCCGTGTCTCTCCTCGCGAGCTTGCACATCTTTCTCCTCTAACCCATACATAAGGGAGTAGGAGTGGGGACAGGCTGGTTACCGGGAAGAATGTGTGTTCATCTCCGTCCTCAACAGCCGCCGCAAAACAAAGATGTTGATGTTCAGAGGAGCGGCGCTGATAACAAACTCAGTCATTTTCAGCAGGTCATGACCACAGAATATGTCGGTGTGGAGTTCCTCTGACATTTACAACAGCGGAGCTAATACTGATGATGCAATTCAGGTCCGAGTAAAAACAAGGTTTTAGCGTCTCGGCAACCAAATGTTTCGGGTGTGATTGTGATCCAGTCCATATTTAATGTATCTTAAATAGAAACCATGTCTATAACAGGACCATGTGGTTTTATTTGTGTTTATCTAGAGCTCTTGACTCAGCACAGATGCCACCATAAACTGTTGGCATTTAAAGGAGCACTATGTAGTTTTTGGTAAGTCATTTTTATTGATTTACGCATGTAGAAACAAACAAAATGAACAAACTCTTTTCATAAACAAACTGAGCTTAATGGACAACTTGATTTTGATTTTGTTTACTTTGATTTATTTGGCGGACCCTGCCACCTTTCCAGCTTCACACAGTGTTCTGGGGACCTTATTTTTGTCTGAGAACAGCTTGTTTATAATGTTATGGAAGAAAAATATGGAAACTGACTATAAATGTTTTTCTCCAAAACTACATAGTGCCACTGTGTCGTTCACAGTGGGTGATGGAGGAAAAAATTGAAAAATAGTCTAAAGAATAGTTGTTAACATAAATCCAAAATATGAGAAGCAACAATACATTCATGAAAAATAGAACACAGAAAAGAGCTAACCTGACATATTTGTCATGGTGCTGTTGTTTCATTTTCATCTAACGTGTGTTTCATGTGTTTTATGTGTTTTTCTGGAGTTCCTCGCTCTGCTTCCTTCTTGTTTTCTCTCCTCACTTGCCTGAGTTTCCTGCTCTGGATCTCCTTTGTTAACCCCGTCCTGTTTGGTTTTTTTTCTCCAGCCTATCAGCTTCTTCCCTGTTCCAAGTGTTGGTGGAATTATAGTGTATTTAAAATGTACTTTTAAAGAGTGTCATTAAGTTTTACCTTCAGTGTAAGTAGTATTTGCAATGTAGTATATTTATGTATACTTTTATTTAAGTGTGGGTGAACAATATACAATATACTTACAACAAAGGACACTTTTAGAGGTATGCTAACATACTACTTGAAGTACATACCTTTTACTAGTACGTGTAAGTGTTTATTTTTATGAAGTACATGTAGATTTTCATGATGTCAGACCTAATTTTTGATGCTATTTATGGTCTGTATTGTTTCAGAGTATTTCATTCACAGTATCTCTCTGTACAGTGATATTTTTGGCACTCGTGCTGGATTCACATTGCACTCCTCCACACACGACAGAGATTTAAAGGAAACAAAAGCACGTATGTAATCCAGCCTTATCGTTTGTGTTTGCATGTTTTACCATCATGATAATCGCGTCATTATCCCGTATAATGAAGGTCCGCCACCTGTGTAAACACTGCGTACTCTGTGTGCGCAACCCAACGTGAAAGAATGTAAAAGGCACAAATGGAGAAAGGAAACGGCGTCCAGCAGAAAACACCAACAAACATTTCGCTGCCGAGCTCTCGCAGCGGCCCCGGCGGATTTTTCAGCCGAGGACAAAAGACTGAAAGCGGAGCAATGCGAGGTGGGATGTGATGACAGACGAGGTGTGGGTGTTTGGTGTTGCTGGTGGCAGCTGTAGTCTTAATGTTAGTGTTTCTGCAGAAGTCTGTGTGTGTGTGTGTGTCCTACGTACCGTAGTAAGGACCTTTTGCAGGGCTGCTGACTGCCCAGATTACAGGATTACTGGTGTGGCGGACTGTTCGACACCTTTAAGTCAGCCGAGAAGCTCCAATCCTTTTTCTGGCAACGGGGATTTATATCATTCAAATCCTCCCTGTGGCTAAGATGAAAAAAAAAAATAATAACAATATGAATATAATCCTGTAGAATTGTCACAGGCTGAAATCATTGTGATGTGTGCTGCCAGGGGAATGGTAATTAACGCGGGGGTCAGATAAAGGGCCTGTCGGAGGGAAGCGGGGAGTGAACGTTTGAACCGGCGTTGGGTGCGTTTGACTTATCTACCTGGACACACAGGCTCAAAACAGATAACACAAGCGCATCTTGTGTATCTTTTTAAAGTGGGCTCTGTATTCTGCTGTCATGTCCACTTCACAGTTACTGGGGTCGTTTATCAGGTGAATTATGTGCAGCACACACCCTTCGATGTGTCGTCCCGCGCTTTTATCACTCCCGGGTGGAACGAACACACACAAACACACACACACACACACACTTGCAATCCATATCTTACATTTGCCCCAACATAGAGCCATCGTAGGGCGCGGTGTTGGTCTCCCACATCAGCTCTTAGTGTGCTCTATCACGTGAGGGAGGGGAGGGGAGGGAGGGAGGCCCGTTGGGTGTCGTACTGGCGGAGAAAGCACATCCATCTGAAGCCCTAAAGAGACCCATGCCTCCCTTCAGTAGATGAAATGAAGGGAGGCCCGGAGGCCAATTTGTTCCCGGAGAAAGAACAAAACCAAAGGCTTTTTGCTCGAGACCTTAAAGTGGATTTTGATGCGCTGGATAAGTCCCGCCATGATGCAGGTGATGATGGCGTTTTAGTCAAAGAGCTCCAAACTGGGTATTGTCGCTGTGCCTCTTCGCCAGCAAAAAAGCCCTGGCTTCGGCCCCCGCGGCCCATCTTGTCATGCCACAGCTGATTTGACACATCGGTGGTGACAGGCGGCTCCGGCCTGAACTGAGCCAAATGACCCACATAGAGGCGGTCATCGCGCGGTCCTCCCGGCCCTGCCACGGCCCCCGTGGAGCCGCCGGAGAGAGCTCCAGCTCGTTTTTGAATCGGTGTAATCTGAGAGAGCAATTCCATTAATATCCCACTTCCTAAAGATCTTGAAGAAAAACAAAACACAAAGTTAAATTCCAGCGGGAAATTATTCTGAGCAGTTTCCGCCATTTCCTGACACCCTTCTGTACCGTTTGTGATGGCGGAGCGGTGAGAAAACAGACCCTTAATAAAGATTTGGGTCATCACAGGCAGCGGATTCATCCGGCTAAAAAACAAAATTGTCATCACTCCGCTTTGCTGAGCTTAGAGCTTAAAAGAGAAGGGAGGAAGCCAGGAGGGGAAATGGGTTAGCAAAGAAACAGAGAGAGCAGCTGTGTTGTGCTGTACTGCACTGTCCCCGTCGGGCCGGGCTCATTGAGTTGATGTCGCTCCTTTTAAACTCCAGTGGGTTGGGTCGCTGTGTGCAGGTGTGGGAGTGTGAGGAGATGGGAAATACGCATAACTGTGGTTTTTCTTTTTCCTGCGGATCTGGAGAGCCTGGTGACCTTCCAGGGGACTCAAGGAGTTTTCTGAGCCTCGGAGCTTTTCCAGCAGCCTCTCCGGCGAGATCGAATTCGCCTCCAATTCATTGCACATTTGTGTTTTGTGGGAAATGTTGAGGGGGGGAGGTGGTATTCGTGTGGGAGTGTGTGTGTGTGTGTGTGTGTTAGTGAGCAACATGCGTTTGTTTCAGACTATCCCTCCCACACACCTTCAAAATACACACTGAAATAGCTCGCAGGGAAAAGACCAACACAATATGCCTCGCAGTGTCAGTGTGAGGGTTGTCGTCAAAAGTTTTTCTCAGCCATTACCGGGGGGCTAAAAATCGATATGCGACCAGAAGAGAGGGTACCTGGTTCTGTGGCGAGAGTGCCTCGCGAGCCCCGGTGAAATTGTGCATTTAATCCAATTTTGCAGAGCACTCAATTCAAGTGTGAAAGAAGAGAGGAGATGAAAGCATCCTCTTATGAAATGGCCGTCCTATAGCGTCTCCCTTCCAACGGCGGCGGCCGCCCGCCACTCGTGAGTCACGATGTGAAGAGCATGAAGGCTGATGTGTCGATGCCTTGCAAGAATTTGATTCTGAACAGATCAAATATTGATACGGCTGGAACTATAATGCGGTTCTGCTGCCCTTGTACCTCCTCTCTTCCCCCTCGTCTCTCGGGCACAATTACAATAATGACTAAACTAGGAGATTAATCTCATAAAGTCCTCTCCACTCGGCACACTGACTCAGCTGCTGCCTACTGACTCTAATCTTTTTTACTGCGGCGTTTTCAATATTCAGAGGAATGTTATTATCCAGTAAATATAGTACAAGTATGGGTACGGTCGAACGGCGCAGTAGGGCACTTGTAGTAAATTAGATACAATGAGTAACGACGCGGCCGAGTGTGAAGAAACTTCATAACCTGCAGATGTGGTGGTCAAGCCGACTTTTTAAAGCGGATTTTGGAAGCAGCGAAAATTTTGCAAGTCGACGTTATGATGCAAATGGATGCAAACTCATTCGACATCGTTGAAACTTGGAGAAAAACGTGCACTCGGTCGGGTTTCTGACCTCAGTCCCCGCGTAACGGAGACGAGAAGGAAAGAGGAGGCTCGATTCAAGTGAGGGGGAAAAAAACCTCAGGAAGAGCAAACAGAGGAGGGATCGCTCTCCCAGGACGGACAGGCATGCATCAGATGTCACATGTACAGAACAAGATCACAGTTTACAGGTTGCACTGACGGAATATCTGATACACACCATAATATATGTAAAGTGTGTGGATCCAGGAGGACGTCTGAGCAGGCCGACACATCGCAGAGTGGAGCCCGATCCATTTTTACAGAAATACAGATATAAGGAGCCAGTTAAACAGGAGAAAGCAACGATCCAGAGGAGCCGAACATGACGATCCATATGCATCAATATGTGAGGCAGCAGGATCCAGGAGACTTGGGTGGTCCCGGGAGGCCTGCGGTCCATCAGAAGGAGGTACACAGTGACGGCACCTGCACATTCGTAGCGACAGCTAGCATATGGCCAGTTGATGCGCTGCACGATCAACAAACAAGGAAAGAATGTGATCGTGAATGTTTTTTCCAGCACAACACTCCACTGTTTGAAAAGCTAATGCCATTAAAACGCAATACAGAGTTACCAAAGATGGCTGCCGACCTCTGAACCATTGACACCTCGTCTGACCAGTTGGGAGCATGTATGCCCGCCCCGTAGCCTGCAACAGCCAGCGGGTAATAAGTGATAATAAGTGTTAAGTGTTTACTTCTCAGTGATACTTTTATTAAATTTAAATGAGGCCCATTTACGACTTCCTAATGTGGAGCCATCATGTTTTCCAGCTATTAGAGGCAGTTACAGGTCATCTGCAGGCTTATTTTTCCACTGAAACATTTAGCGCCATGCAGCAGCAAAAGCCAAATGTTACCTCAGGGAGCTGGTGGAGGAGACGGAGCTGTAAGGAGAGGCAATAGTGGACTCATGTTCATCAGACAGATACCAAAAAAATCACTCCAAAATGAACTGTAGTTGTAAATAAGCAAATGTCTATATCACATGAATTTCACTTGGCAATAATATGGAGATGTCTTGCTCACAGCTTGTTTCTGCTGCCCTCAAGTGGCCAGAAAATGAAGGGTGGTGTGGTTTAATGTGGCGTTCACTGGCAGTTAATGATTATTTAAACAGCCGTTCAGTCACGACTGATAAGCCCCTTTTTTTTTAGAAGTGCACAATTACACTGTGGCACCCCGATAAATGGGTACGTTTTACCATTTTTGTGACAGAAGACCGAACAGGTGTTGCATAAGCATGCAGTCAATAATGAAGTGGAGGGGGGGAATCGCCTGCCAACACCTTCAATCCATACAATAAAATCTCTCCCTCTTTCTCTCTTTCGTTCCTCGTCCTCCGTTCCTTCCTCTCACTCACTCTCTTCCCATAATTCACTGGCTTTAGATCACTTTTTTTGCTCTCCGGCTTCACTGCGTAGCACAGCCGAGTAATAGACTATTGACTTTTTGTCACACATTTGCAAACAGGCTTGTACAAGGGTGAAATAAATATGGGACTGTTATGCTTCTCTGATTATGTTTTTTTTTTTTTTTTTTAAATACACACTTTCAATGTAGTATTAACCCCCCCCCCCCCCCCAACTCCATTTTGCTGGTCCGGCTCCGGATAGTGGGTGAGACGGGTCTGCTCGGGGTTGTCTCTGCTGTGTGTTAGCCTGTCTGTGCTCATTAGACGTCAGGAGATTGACACAGTCCTCACCCTCTCCCCCTCTCCCCTTCAGCCCAGATGGAGTCCACGCGAACACAAGCAGTGTGTGAGCAATAATGAATCACTATTAGCCCGGGTCACACCAGCTGACAACCAATTTACAGGGCAGGAGAGAGACAGGAGAGAGGCTGCAGGCGGTGACGTCCAGGTGAATGTGAGCTTCATCCTGAGGTCTTGCAGGCTTCATCAAAAGCACCTATCGCCTATCAATATCTCGGGAGATTCGTCTGCTTTCCCCGGGTCGCTCTGTTGCAAAATAACGAGGATGAATTTGTGCATGGACCACCGCATTAGCCGAAATGAGTGGGTCCATTCTGACATCTAGTGGCGGGGGGTGATCACAGCGTCAGGGGAAGCATGTGGACTGGGTTCACTTTGGTGTGAAGGTGCTGTCAGATTTGATTCTCCAACACGTCGTGTGATTGGAGAGAAGCAAACTTGCAACTGCACGCATCAGAAGTGACGTTAATCCACGTCCAGAGAGGAACTTTATGTGCTCCGGATGATGTGACACATCCTGTTAGTCTGAAAGACAAATATTTACTTGGCATGTGGCTCGTAAAGACTTGTGAAGCAGCGTGAGGATGATTACAGGCTCATGATAAGTTCAATGTACAGTGCAGAATGTCACCTTTGCTCGTAATCGTCCCATAATTACAGCGAGCGACGGTGCATGCGATGGATGTGTTGACGGCTGATGTAAATGACTGTATGAACATTGAAAGGCTTGTAAAAGGCTTTGCAGCGTGTTTATGGTGTCCCACACTGAACACCAACAAAGTAAAAGTCTTTATTGGCCGACTGAAGCGGAGCTCGGCGGGCCTTTAAAACTCTGAGTCACTCCAGGAGGGAAGCGAGGAAATTTAACAACCAGAACATCTGCTGGGAACTCAAAACCTCCTTTATGGATGACAAACAGACCATCTGCGTTTGCCAGTCTCGTGTCAGAAATGCAAAGTGGGGCAACGAGTGCCATCAAGTCAAGGGAGGGGAGCTCAGTTTAAAAGTTTGGAGATCCAAGTTTTAGGCCCGTGTGACGGGACAGGCCGAGCACAGAGTGAGGTCCATCAGTCCGATCAATCGGTAAAATAACCTTCTGCAGCTCTGGGTCAAATTGAAAAGGCTGAAACTGTGGAGTCTCTGATGCATACCAAAAAGTGACAGCGAGAGATTGGATTGGGTCTTTTATCAATACCAATGTCCTGTCAGTTCCTCTCAGCAAGATCTTGATCCCTACCTATTCTCCAGCAGTCCTGACTGAGCAGATCCAGTCTGCTGAAATGCAAGTAGAGGTGGAAGCTGACATACAAATTTGAGGTACTCCTACCTGACTTTTCTTCTTCTGCTCCACACATTTTAGAGGGAAAATATTGCAGTATTTTTTTATTTTTTTTGTTTACTTTACGATTAACCAACAGCTAAACAATAAATGGAAAAAAACCAAACCCTATCTCACACTGTTAAAGCCAGATAGAAAAATTGCTGGATCCACACGAAAAGTTAATGGGGTCTATTCTGGGCAGGGATCAATCCTCCATCCAAGTTTTGTGGAAATCCTTTCAGTGGTTTTTGTGGCATCCTGATCACAAACCAACATCAGACAAACAACCAGGCGAAAACATGTCTTTTGTGGCTCCAAAGGAAGCTGCATGAAAATCTGACATCTAACTGCCTCCAGCGATGTCACTCAGAGGCTATGGCATTGTGGGTAATGTAGGCACTTAGTTTTCTGGTCCTGCTTTATCGGTTTTGATAATTTGCTTTTAAACTGTCTACAATGAGTCCAACAGTATTTCAGAGGGTTTTTCAAAACTGGCGCCTACATTACCCACAATGCAACTTAGTAAGGCAATTTATTATGTTACATGAAGCTTCCTCTGGAGGAGTTACCCTTTTTTAAGTGAGACGATGTAACTTATACTCAACAGAAGCCACTGCAGCTACAACTGTCATAACGATCATACCGCCAGCTAACATTAGCCACCATGAACTACACAGTAAACTAGACCAAGTGGGAGCGTAGCAACAGAAGCCGAGATTGTGTTTTGCTTCTTGTAAAGTTGATTTTACTGACATTTATTTGTGCTGTGTCCGGTCAGTTTTCTTTCTGTGGCTCCTTTTCAAAAAGTTTCTTAAGTTTCTTAAGTTTTTCACAAGAAGTCGAGCCTCTCCTGCGCTTGTTCTGACCAGGGCAGCGATGCATGACGACCATGACAGGTCCTCCGTGACGCTGATTGTCAGAGAACCTAAAGGGAGGAATTTTCCGTTTCTTCTCTCAAAGGTTAATGCTAAAACCTCTTTTCATACCACATCCAACCAGTCAATTAAGCCCCATGACTCATGCCACAAATATAGCCTCTCAAAGGAAGTTTCACTACCTCTAAACGCACACCGCAAGACATCGATTGATTTAATTGTGAGAGTGAAATGAAATGAAAGTCTTGTCTTTGTTTTTCCGCCCCTCTAAAAACAGCCTGTGTCCAGAATTTAAATGTTGTCAGGAGGAACCCTGAATATGACGACTGTGAGAGTTTTTTGTTTCTTTCTAAGACGACCCGTGATTATCGTGGCGACCAGCTGAGGAGACCAGGGCTCTAATCAGACACCAGAGAGGGACGCGGGGGCCGACCACAGCTCATTATCGGGCCTCGAAGCTCCAGACGAGGAGCTCCCACACAATCAAAACGTGCACTTAATCACAGCGGCCATGTGGAGACTGCAGGTGACTCCGAGTGGACGGAACAAAAAAAAACTGAAGATAAATTAGGGTCCATGCAGAGAAGCCCAGCAAGCGGACTCTATTTTTCTCTGTCAATTTGTTGTTGTTGTTGTTGTTGTTGTTGTTGTTGTTGTTGTTGTTCTTTTTCTTCTTCTTCTTCTTCTCTGGAGTATACCTGAGTAACAAATACAGGAACAGATTTTTTTAAAAAAGGGTGTTCTGGACAGTTACAGCGGAGATGATGACATATGACAAACAGTGCCTGAGTGCAACTGAGGACTCTACAGCTATGGCAGACGTATTAAAAGATAAATTCATGGAGAAGTTTAATCATTAGCATTTAAATAAAAGTCAAATGGTCTGAACATAAAAGTGCTGACAGAGCAGGATGGAACAAACTGCTGAATTAAGCTGTTAAAAGACAGATGAAGACACAAAATGAGTGTTGACCGCTGACTATACAACGTGATTACATCATCCACTTGACTACACAAAGCAGTTGGCTTCAGCTGAACACTGAAGACGAACCTGTTGCTGCAGTTAACCACCAGATGGCGTCGTGGCTGAAGAGCGAGACGAATAAGAGCAAGTTAGGAATATATTTTCATATTGGCTTCCACTGCACTGCATTATCTACCCTCGAGATAATGTCAGTTTGCCTCCTCGTATGAGAAAATCTAAATCTTTTTTGTTTTTTCACATGTGAACTAAAATTTCTAAACGTGAAAATAAATCACATGAAATTTGATTCTACACACGTGAAGTCTTCCTTTTATAACTTTTTAACAATGGGATTATTTTACACGTGATTGTTCTTAGATGTAAATGAAAATGTGCGCATGTGAAATGTACATTTCTGCATGTAAATCACATACATGTACGTGTGATCGGCTTTCTGCACACGTGGAAACAAGATGGGGCCCATTAAATCACACGAAATGCCCCATTTCACGTGTGACTGGCTGATTTTTTTTACTTATTTATTTTTATATTTCAACTGAAATTTTTACATGCATGAATAAGACAGCGTCACATGTGAGATGGGCACAGTCAAAAGTTATTGATTCTCTGACCCTCATAGAATGGAGAAAAAGAATGGAGAATAAATAAAATAGGATGAAATAAGGATTAAAACAAAGCTGCATAACATAGCTGGTAAATGAAAAAGGAAGGAATAACAGCTGAAAAGTAAGGAACAGCATATAGAGTGCAATAGAACCTGACAAAACTAATCATAGATTTGTCTAACAGTCATTTCCAGTCACATTAAATCATGTGGTCGCCCCTGTGATGTTTCTCCCCTGTGAACAGGAGGCTGCCGGGGTCAGTCAAGGGTTAAAAAGCTGCTGCTCTGCCTGAGACTCCGCCCCCTCCTCATGACTCAGCATAACAGGAAGCAGGAAGTGCTCACTGACGAGGCACGTCGGCCCGACTGTCACTGCACTCTGGTCATCAGGTACGTTTAACTCTGATGTTTCTTGTGGAGTTTTTTCTCTGTGTGCGCTCTGAGTGCTTCAGAGCTGATCTGGGTTCAGCTGCAGTGTGGTGGAGTAAACAGACGGCAGCCAGAGCAGCAGTCAGCCAGTCAGTCGGTGAGTGAGTGCTTGTTGGTGTAAACAAGGCCTTCCCCTGCGACTGATCGATGTCTGCACCTTTGCCCCACTTTCACTTTCAGGCTGAACCGGGAGGGCGGCTGTGAGGATGGCAGGCCGGCACTCGCTCCCGCAGGTGGACCTCACCTGTCCCATATGCTGCGAGATATTCAGGGACCCTGTGGTGCTCAAGTGCAGCCACAGCTTCTGCGCCGCCTGTCTGCGGCAGTACTGGACGCCCGGACGGACCCGAGACTGCCCCCTGTGCAGGACGGCGTCCCTGGACGACCCGGTGCCCAGCCTCACCCTGAAGAACCTGTGCGAGGCGTACGTGGAGGAGAGCGAGGGTCTGCAGGAAGCCGGAGCCGGAGAGCTGTACTGTGACCCGGGGGAGATGTGCCCCAGCCACGGGGAGAGGCTCAAGCTCTTCTGCCTGCTGGATAATGAGCCGATCTGCGTGGTGTGTCACACCTCCAGGAGGCACAAACAGCATGATTGCTGCCCCGTCAGCGAGGCGGTGGGAGATGTGAAGGTAGATAAATGCGCCTGTCACCTTTTCGAGGATGTTGCCAGCCTGTAATTTCAAAGGTTAACGTGCCTCTCTTCAATTTTCCCCTCGCTCAGGAGAAAATGAAGTCGGCCCTCAGCTCTCTGCAGGAGAAGAGGGACGCCTTCGACAAGATGAAGAAAAACTACGAGGACACCGTGGCGTACATTGAGGTGTGTGGAATCTGTATATATAGAGGTCACAGTGCTCTTTCCAAGCTGTTCTCACGCCGCTTTCATTTCAGATCCAAGCCCGGTTCGTGGAGAGACGGACCCGGGAGGAGTTCGATAAGCTTCGCTCTTTCCTCCAAGCCGAGGAGGAGGCCCAGATGGCAGCGCTGAAGGCGGAGGAGGAGCAGAGGCGGCGAGCGATGATGCAGAAGATCGAAGAAATCACAAGAGACATCACGTCCGTGTCGGAATCCATCCGGGTTTTAGAGGAGGAGATCGTTCTGGACGGCATCTCTGTCCTCCATGTACGTTCATGGACACTTTTATAAAAACACAAGTCCTGCTTTTACATGTTTCTAATGTGAATTCTCTATTTTCCTCTCAGAAATGCAAGAAGACACTGGCAAGGTGAAGAAAAGCTTTCCTCTCTCTGAAACTTTTTTTCTTTCCTCTGTTTTCGTAACAATACATCTAAACCGTCTGATTCTGCTCCCTGCAGAACGAACCACCCCGTCGCAGATCCGGTCATGGCCCCCGGAGCTCTCATCGATGTGGCCAAATACGTGGGTTCTCTGAGCTTCCACGTGTGGGAGAAGATGCAAACAATCGTTAAATACAGTGAGTGCACAGCGGAGACAGTGAGGTGTAGTCTTTAAACTTTCGAGAAGTAGTTTCACTCACTCGTGGACTAATGAGGTGGAAAAAAAAAGGCAGTCCAGTTGCCAGGATGAGTGTTGGAAATGTGTATTTCCAGATGCCACAGATATGATAAAGCTTTATATTTCTTTAGGTTTATATATGTTGAGATGGTTGTGATGGTAAATGGAAATTATCATGTATTCACATTTCATCCCAAAATACGATTTGGTCGCCACAAACACAGCTGGAAAATACCCCAAAATGTATGGTTTGGTTGCCTCAAACATGGCATGACATGTTCTGATGAGTTGTTAAAAACACCTGGTTTTGTTGCTAAAAAACATGTCTGGAAACATCCCAACATCTGAAAAAAGATGCCCAGTTTCTCACCACGAACAAGGATGGAGATGTATAATTGTCTCGTTTAAAAACACCCAGTTTGGTCGCCACAAACTTGACAACATCACCAGGGGTTTCACCACCGATACAGCTGGGAAATCTTCAACGTCTTGTCAAAAATATGTGGTTTCGTTGCCACAAACCTGGTTGTAAATCTCCTGATGTCTCGTTAAAAATATCCCATCAGGCTTACAAATACTTACAGTCTTGAACAGTGGTCTCTGGCTTTGCAGCTGCCTAATCTAGATTTACCGCACCATCCCCTCCTCACGCCGTCAAAGTCATCTCATATACATGTAATCAGAGTGCGATGAAGTAATGTAATGTACTCCGATCACACATTCAAGTTTAAATGTATTCTTGGGTTTGCAGGATGATAAACTGCCAACACTTCATTCTGGGATGAGGAAAGGTTGTTCTGCTGGAGACATCTGACAGTCTGTCATGTTTTTTTCAGCCCCGGTGACTCTGGACCCCAACACGGCCGCCCCGTGGCTCGTCCTGTCAGACGACCTCGCCAGCGTGCATGACAGCGAGGAGAAACAGAAGCTGCCCGACAACCCCGAGAGGTACGACCCCGACACCGGCGTGCTGGGCAGCGAGAGCTTCACTTCGGGCAAGCACTCCTGGGACGTCACCGTGGGAGAGAACACGGCCTGGGTCGTCGGCGTGGCCAAAGCGTCCGTCCAGAAGAAGGAGAAAGTCTCCTCGGTGCTGAAGAACGGCTACCTGTGCGTGTACTTTTACCACAAGATGTACTTCGCGGGCACCTCTCCTTTAACGAGGCTCAACCTGAAGAGGAACCCGCAGAGGATCAGGGTGCAGCTGGACTGCGACAGGGGCAGGGTGTCGTTCTACGACCCGGCCGACAACACGCACATCTACACCTTCAAGCAGGCCATCACCGAGAGAGTGTTTCCTTACTTCTGGGTGGGCTGTCAGCAGAGTCCGCTGACCATCGAGCCCCTGGAGGTCTCAGTGTGCACTGTGGAGCGCAGCTGAGGGGAAACATTCTGCTCAGAAATTCTCATATCGTAATTTCAACTCTTTCTTTTCCTGATTTAACACAAATTCCATTTTTTCAATCAAGCACTATTTTAGTTTAATCCCTGCACTTTGAACCACTATAAAAGGTCCAGCTGTTTCTTTATTACGTAGTGTTAACACAGTCAGACAGAAATATATATGTGTGTGTGAGTGTGTGTTTTTGAATATGATGCAATTAATCCAGCTGCAGTGTGACGGTGTGTTCAATGACTCTGCATGTGACTCTGTAAATGTCCGCTGGTTTTTTGAGGCCCAGCTTTGAGGGTAAACAATAAAAATGCTTTATATACTAATGATGTCACGGGAATCTGAGAGTGCTCATTTTACAAATATGAATAAATAATTTTCAGATACGATGACGTCCCTCTCTGTTCGCTCTGTTGTCTACACTTTCATCTCAGTGCTATGAGAAGTGATAGGAAAGGTTCAGTAGGCAGTGACTGATTTTTTTTTAAGATTTTAATTTTAAGAAACTGATTCCGATCATTTGGTTGATAGTGTAAACTGTACATACATGTAAATATAGCTTATGTTTACATTAATTATGTTGTTATTCCAAGTACATGTATTGCTATGAAATTACATTTGACACTTGAGTAAAAATCTGAAAGTATCTGATATTGAACATACCTAAGCATATTTCTTACAGGTGACCATCACTTTTAAGACAATGTATTTACTTTTATTTATTTACTTTTTGGTACTTTTTACAACACTGGTAGAATGTGTATTTATTTATTTATTTATTTATGTACTTATTCATACTAAGTAGCTTAATCTAAAAGTAATGTGATTAGTTTTTATTATTTGTAGTTTAATGGATTATGTTACTTATTACAGAATTTGCAACATAACTGATTAGGTGTGAGAGTAACGTGGCCCCGCCCACCTCACGCTCCACTCATCCTCCTGTCTTCACCGGGAGCAGCTAACTCCTCATCTCTCTGTAACGGTACCAAACGTTACGTTACTTCTCTACTTCAGGGTGAGAACAAGTGAGGATTACTTCCATAATTTTCCAAAGTGAAGTTAATCAGGGTGAGGCCGTCGACTGAACTCGTCAGCACCCAGTGCTAAGGTTAATTAGCGACGTGTTAATGAGCTAGCTTAGCTTTACGAATCTGTCATTAGCTAGCCAGCAGGTAGTTGGAGCCGCAGTGCTAACGGTGTGTGGAGCTAACGGCTCAGAATAAAGAGATGTTTCTTCACGCTAACTTGAAAATTACGATATAAAAAAATACACTAAACTGAGTGCATAACGTTATAGCACACGTATTTTAATTAATTATGTATTTATTTCACAACAAATATTTTGATTAGATTTTTTTTTCCCAATAGCTTCCATGTGATGTGACCCAGTGACTCCTAACCAATGCCGAATTCTATCACTACACAGTCTACATAAGACACACGTCTTTTTAGTGGATTTTACTACTTCTTTTATTCTATATGAATATTTATTTTGAAAATTCAACATTTCCTTTCAATAGCTTCCATGTCATGTGACCCAGTGACTCCAAACCAATGCCGAATTGTAATACTATATGGTACGAATAAGACACACCACTTCAGATTACAGTTTAGTGCCTTTTTCCTTTTATATCAATATTTCTATCAAATTTCAGTAGTTATTTTTCAATAGCTTCCATGTCAAATGACCCAGGGACTCCAGCTTCCTTAACAGTCTTAACCTGTATGCATATTAATTTTCCTAAAGTTATGTAAATATAATATTGATTACCTTTTATCCTTGTCAGACAAAAATATAAATTATTTACAGTTTTATCATATTTATCTTAATCATAATAAGCAGTTACCTTTTCATATATTGTATGTACAATACATATATGTAATGTAATATAATATACAACATTTGGTTAAGTCTATAGAAATATAAAATACATGTAAAATCTGTGGTACGGTAGTTTTGAAATGAGTATTTGGTGAACTATACTGAACTGCAGCCCCCGCCATCTCATATTGTTTGTTTTTTTTTCACAGGGGGTCCAAGATGCCCAACGTTTCATCCAGCAGAGGAGCGAAGAGAAAGATGGAGGACGTTTCAGTGACGGGACCTCCATCCAGTTCTTCCAAAGTCACCATGCTGAGCCCGTCTCTCCTCCTGTTGGAGATCCCTGCGGACATCAACACCACCCTCCCGGTGTGGGAGGCCATGAAGTCCCAGCAGCTCGACATCGCCTGGACCGCCAACCCCTACAGCCTCGGCGTTCACCTGACCCCTGCGACCTCAAAGCAAGACACGGCTTCAGATAAAAGTGAAAGCCCGTCCAACCTGGCGCAGACCTCAGCGCAGCCCCAGATGATCATCCAGTCCATCGCTCAGAAGCAGAACACCGCCTGTGTCCTGCTCACCTTCACCCCAAACAGCACCACGTCGGTGCCGAGCCCTCCAGGTAATCCACCGAAAATACCCCCAAATCCTACGCCGGCCAGCTCCTTCATCGTCTCCCTGCCACTCTTCATCACCCAACCACAGCCTCTCGTTCAGCCCAGCGAGAAAGTGGTCCCACCCGCCATTGAAACCCGGACAGCAACCGCCACCAAACCACAAGTCTCGTCCAAAGTACCTGTCACGTCTCTGTTCCACACAAAGAGCTCCTCTGATGTCCAGATCTGCGACAACTTCCTCCTGAATATGTGTCGCGCTGGGACAAAGTGCAAGATGCACCACACTCCCTATCCGTATCACTGGCAGCTGTGGCGTGTCTCCAGCCACCAGTGGGTCGACTTCCCCCCTCACTCTCAGGTCTTACTGGAAAGGATGTACTGCAACGCCAATAGAGAGGACATTTGGATCAAGGATGGGTCAGTAAGACGGTTTCACAGCACGTTGCTTTTAGATGTTTACTGCTAAATTCTGTGGAAAAAAATGATATTTTAAAGAAGTAGTATTCGTGTTTTCTCCTGTCGGCTGAGACAAAAGTAAAAGTTTGTGTGCTTCAGGAACATCCACTACTGTCTTAACTTTGACGCGATGGAGATAGACGAGCCATCGAAGTATGATGGGGTCAGACGACTAACGAACTCGGAGAGTCCGGTCAGGAACCCTTACTTTCCCAGCACATGGAAAATCTACTGGTGGAACAACCAAAGCTGGGAGGAGTACAGCAAGGTCAGTGTCTGATATCCATGTAGTTCACTGTGTTTGGGCTAACCTAACCTACTAATGTTAACAGCAGATGGCCAGAGTCAGTCTCAACTCAGCATTAACCGCAGTATCACCAGACTCCTTTCACAAATTTAGGGATTTTAAGAGTTAACAAACTTTGCAGAAGGGCTTATAAGGCAAAAGGCAAAATCATCTGTTCACAGTCATTGTCCACCCTGCTGCTAAAGAAGATGAGCGAAAAGGAGCCTGAGTGGTCCTTCTTCATCGGCTCGCAGGAGTACACGGTGGACTTCACCAGCATGACCCAGACCAACGTCAGCACGGGGTTCCAGAGAGAAGTTCGCCACCGACCCGCCTACAGATCCCCTGACTCCATGAAACCTCACCTGCAGTCAGTATCCTGTATCTCCTGTCTCTGTTTCATTGACATTCACCAAAGAAAATAACTGCCTCACTCATTTTTATAATAAGAAAAGTCCTCTAACCCCCAAACCCAGGACGGGAATCCAGACTGACCCCACCGAGACTGTCGGGGATCCTCCAGCAGCCAACTTCAGTGTGGACCCCCTGGCGGAGTTCAGTTCCTGGTATCCTCCAGTATGGAGTCCGTTCCCGGAGCAAGACTACAGTCTGGTGGACGTTCCGGCTGGCACACAGGCCTACCGGAGCATCCGAGACCTCTTCTACGAGAGCCTGCCCGAGACCATGGTGGACCTCGTCAGCATCCAGCAGGTCCAGAACCTCCTCCACTGGGACAAGTATCAAAGGTACAGCTGCTGCCTGTGTCTCCTGTCTAAAACCTTGATGAGTTGAGGCAAAAGACACAAGTTTCATCAAAACTCTTTACTCTGTCGTCATCACAGATACAAGGTGTACATGCAGAAGCAGCACACTAAGTCCAAGGAGCCCCTGGAGAGACATCTCTTCCACGGGACGAGCAAAGAGGCCTCAGAGGACATCTGCCACAACAACTTCGACCCTCGCATGGCCGGGGTCAACGGAACGTCCTACGGCTTTGGCTCCTACTTCGCCACCACCGCCTCCTTCTCCAACGGCTACTGCGCCACGGCCGACCGAGACGATGTCCGCCAAATGTTCCTCGCCAAAGTCCTGGTGGGGAAGGTGATTGTTGGGAAACACAACCTCCGCCGGCCGCCGCCCATCACTTCCAAGAGATGCCAGTACCGTCTCTATGACACCTGCGTGGACAACGTGGACAAACCCACCATGTTTGTAGTTTTTGATAGCTGCCAGTGCTACCCATACTACCTCATCAAGTACAGAGACCTGCCCCACGAAGTCGATATTTAAGGACGAAGAGGGGCAGGGGAGTTAGATGATGTTAATCGTTCAGACATGAACAGTGTTACAGGTGTCCAGTTGACCTGAGATGTTATCAGATGTTATCATGCAGTTACAGCAAATGCTTAGTACAGAGATACCTTGCAATGAAGTTCTCCTTGAAGACATGTAAGCAAACTTGTAAAGCACTTTACTTTTCAAAATGTCTTTATTTTGGTTATTCAAACATCAATGGAAAGAAGTACTTTTTTTTTCTCTCAAAGGTGTTCTGAATCAAATTCTGTCTCGTTTATGAAAATAAACTGTTCGCTGAATACATTCATCGCTCCGCGTGTTGACATGATAAACATGTTGGATCTGCCGTTAGTGGAATCGCTTCTATTACATAAAATACAGCCATTTACCTGATTTCTTTTCAAATGACAGACTGGAATGTGTTTCTCTAGTAAAAACATATATATATTTCAAACAAATTCTCAATAAATCTTTTTTTCTCTCTCTCTTTAAAACTCCATTGCACACAACATGACAGAACAGGGCTCTCCCAAGTTCCTGGCAAACAGTTATTACAAATATATAAAATATTTGTAACGTTTATTTTTTTTTTAAGACTAGCCAGGAGTTTGAATGTGTGTTTGCATGTTAATGAGGATTTCTGAATCTACCCCTGAAAATCAGCTTCAGCAGGACATCCTGCTGGACACTTGCTTCCAAGGTGCAACATGAGATTTTTTGTGTTTAAACATTGAAAAAGATAATTGAAATCATCATTAAGAGTGTGAACCAGGAAGCTACACTTAGCAGTTACTCTGCTGATATGCTGTTTGCTTGGAGTATTGACCCAACAAGTGCCAAATTCGTACATATTGCACCTTTAAAGGACCCAGACTTGAACAAGCTCGAGCTCTGTAGCAATAGCAATGTTTTCAGTTGTCACTGTCCTTCACAGACCTTCAGTACACTGCACTGACGAAACATTAAGGACATGTAATAATGAGATAAAGCCACATGGATGACACTATCCCCTCTGGGTTTCCCTTAAACTTTCCCTTGTAATTCAGGAGGGAGGAGGTGGAGATGAAGAGGCACAGGCAGTTGTAGCTTTGAAGCTTTAAGATGGACACAATGTGACTCCAGCTCCACCTCAACTCAATAAAATACCACTTTAAAACCTGATTTCTTATTTCTTCATACAAGGGCACCAATGAAAATATAAGCTCTGTGTATTAATTCTAAACCTGTATCCATTACTTAAAAATTCAACATAACAAAATGACATTTAGTAAGACTGCTTAAAACAGATAAAACAATAAGGCGTAATTGTATTTTATATACAGTGTGTATGTCCTTTCTCTTTAAATGTGCAATTCTGCGTTTCTCATCTCAGCCAGGTCTGAGTCTGGAGTGGATCATGTGTTTTGTCGTGTGTGTGTGTGTGTGTGTGTGTGTGTGTGTGTCCGTAAGAGCAAAACTTAGACAAAAGAAAATAATTAATATAATTTCAGTCATTTTCAGGCAAAGATGTCAAGGCTGACAGCCTCTTAAAAGTGGGGATGTTCTGCTTCTGTAAGTAAAGAGTCTTTGGGTTTTCAACGGTTTGTTGGACCAAAGATGCATTTTGAAGACGTCACAATTTCTATATATATATATTATAGACCTAATGATCAATCTATTAATTGTAAAAATACCTGCAAATTAACCAATAATGAAATGAACTAGTAGTCGCAGCCATAGTGTCAGTCTGCAGCTAACCTCGCCTACTACAACACCCATCAGCCTTTTATTTGCCTTGCGCATTTATGACTGTCTGCTCAAGGACCTCTCATAGTTGTTGTGATTCGCAATTATTATAAGACGTACTTTTTGACGGCTCTTTTTTAAGTGTCTCCTTGATCGCCAACTGCTTCAGAGACACCTGGCAGAGATCTGAGTGCGCTCCTCTACTGTTTTCCTTTTCATGACATAATCCAACTTGTTATGACAAAGAAGAAAAAAAAAAAAATCACAGTCACAAGATAAAAATTACACGTGTTCACAGGAAAACACAAAAGCCATGAGACAGGCCGGTTCTGAATAACGCACCCTCCAAACGACAGTAAGACGAGGGATAACAACACAATCATAATAATAAAAGAATGACTGGAAATAGAGTTGTAAGTTGATGGCAGATTAAAGTTTGCAGCCACGCTTGAAGATGTAAACAAGACTGAAATTCTGTAGCCACCTAGCACCGAGACTGCGATGGCCAAAAAAACAAAAAACAACTTTTGCTTTTCTAAGTTCTTTTTTTTTTTTTTGCTAAGTAACTAATATTTAGCCTGAGGGTGGCGCCAGAGGAAAGGCCTTGCTGTTACGTATTCCAAATGGTTTTAGTCATGCCAGAGCCACCGCGCTGTTGTGGCATAAAAAACACTGAGTGAAATCAGATTTAGAAGGCAAATAGAAGCAATAGAAAACACATCACTGATACACACATCACCGCTCGTCACACAATGATTGAATCATACTTTTAGCATCAGTTCTTTCAGACTGTCTCCAGCATGGATTAGTGTTTTGCTGTGTCTTTTTCCCTTTTAGCTTGTATACATGTGTACACTGTACAAAAAGGTTAAACTGATTGAAATAACCCCACTAAAATGGCATGAAACAAAAAAAAAAGAAAAACACCGCACAAGAACCATGAGGGTTGTTTGACCGGCTGACAGAGCACCAATGATCAGCATCCTTTTTTTTTTTTTTTTTTTTTTTTAGTCCCTTATTTGTTTCCTCACTCGCATATTAAACTGATTCCCAGTGATGTGAGCGGCGTAGCTGTCGGCTTATGAACGGCCCCCGTCGAGGAGAGAGCTGAGGGTGGACGGAGAAAAAGTGGTGGTGCGGAAGTAAAACCGGTGGTTCATTCACAGGCGAGCTTACTGTCGAAGCTCGACAGGCCGATGGCGAAGGCTTGGAGAGCGCACATGGGGTAGTTGAAGTCCAGAGTGAAGATGTCCTCGGCCACTCTACCGAACTGCATGACGATGTAGTCAGCTGGACGCGAAAGAGGAAAGAGAAAAATGTTCGTCATGACTGTGAGCCTTAACTGGACAGGAAAGAGATGGTGTGAACAGTGACAGGCGAGATACTTACGGTCGTTGTCGTGAACTATTTGGAAGTTTTTGACTGATGCTTGGGTAACGCGGCCGTGGAAGTTCAGCACATACGACTGGGTGTCATCGTTCCACACGGGCGCTTTATTGTGCAACTCGATCAGGTTGTCCAGTGAGTGGTTCTGCCACCTGCTCAGGAGGCTCTCCTGCTCCTGTAACAGAGCAACAGAATACATATCTGATCATTAAATATCCAGTGTGTAGGATTTAGCAGCAATCTCCACACCTCGTGCTTCCAGCGGCATCACACTCACGTTCTGAGGCCTCACAGGGACTCGTTCAAAGTTAACGCTCATGCCCGGGATGATGACGGTCATCTTACGTGGTCCTTTGAATCCCAGCACGTTGGTTTCCTGCCACATGGTGCACAGATTGTGACAGTTTCATTTTAATATTATGAACCAACTGGGGGCGTAGTGTGTGCTGAGTGTGTCGCTATCACTCACGTAGCAGATGGCAGCCAGCTCCTGTCGTGTGTTGCTCTCCTCCAGCAGCGCCCCGGGGTTTTTGCAGGGGTTGGTGCCGTTGTCGTACACTGTGAATTTGGTTCCCATGAGGTTGGACCTGATAGAAGGCACATCGGTGTTGAATCGTTTACACCATTTCACGTTTGTCACCTGCTGGCGGCTGAGTCAAGCGAAAAACACTTTTGCTGAGGAAGTGACTAAGTGATGCTGCTAAAAAACTGAATTTTAAGGGATAGTTCACCCCAAAACCTTTCTTCCCAGAAATCATGGCCCTGTTTAATAAAGATGATCAGCAGACCTGCACAAATAACCTGAAATACATAATCCAACAAGATTTAGGGAGGATTTAAGGCAGAGTCTGGCATTTTGGATGTTATCTCAGGCTTGCTATCAACAAATGACGGTGAAAACGTCACCAGCCACCGACACAGGCAGATCTAAGAGTGAGTGCAGTTTTACCTCAGTTTGCCTATGAAGCTCTCTCCCTCTCGTGACAGATCAGTGGCATCCACTGAAATCAGGTAGTTAGATGTTTTACTCTT
Organism: Acanthopagrus latus; assembly: GCF_904848185.1. Taxonomy (NCBI): domain Eukaryota; kingdom Metazoa; phylum Chordata; class Actinopteri; order Spariformes; family Sparidae; genus Acanthopagrus; species Acanthopagrus latus. The sequence goes on from NC_051052.1 coordinate 16,969,382, forward strand.
CTTTCTCTTCCTTCCTGCCAGCAAGAACACCTGGAGAGAGAGAGAGAGAGAGAGAGAGAGAGAAGACAGATGTGTTCATGTCTCTGTATGCTCTTGAGATTAGTTGTTTAAAGTTCTTAAAAAGCCTGATCGTCTAAGTTGTCTTATAATAATCCCTTCAGCCATATGATTTCCGGGAATAACCCAGGGCCCACACTCACTCTCTTTCCATCCTCTCTCTCCATGTGCATGAAGTAGGTGGGGTACAGGCCGCGGTCCATGCCCTTCTTGTCTCGTGTGATTCGACATTTCACAGTGACGCCACGTGGAGCCGGACGAAAGACGAACTCCTCGAGATTGGCCACGTCGATTAGCGCGCTGTCTGCTGTGGGTGATCCAGGAGTGACAGCATCCTGGGTACAGCATGTGAAGTTTGTAACAAACTTGAATATAAACTGGAATTTTATGGTCTGTGTTCGAACTTGGGCTACTCACTCCAGCGTCCTTGCCACTGGCGGCAGAGGCGGGTCTGGTGTCAGTGTTCGGGGACAGAGAGCTTGTCCGATCTTCCTCCGCGTCGTCCTCGTGCTCGCTGGCCTCGTCGAAGTTCATGCTGCCAGACAGACCTGTTGATGGCGAGGAGGCAAAGGTGCGGGAGAGCTTTAATGAAACACGAGGTCCTTCAAAGCTCATTCACACAAGACAAGAGGAAAATAGATCACACAGGCTCTGTGTATATTCCACTGCAAAAGAAGATCAAAGACGTCTGTGTCTGTGGTTTTAGTAGGTGTCCTGAAGGCGGATTTCACTGTTTCTTTGCTTCATCTATGGTCTTTGATATATGACAACTAATATCACAAGAACTGATGCAACACTTAAGCAATGGCTGGAGCACAAATTGTGTATTGCACAGTTCAAGTCATTTTCTCTCTAAAGTTTTCAGCAGGGCATTTCTTCCAGCTGAACCAATCCACACTGCTTGCTATCAAACACAACAACGTTTGGCTTGTGGCCTCAATTGAAGCCCTACCTGTCACAAACAATGCATCTGTTTACTAAATCAGTCTGTGCACGTGTAAGATTAATGTCAAGAGATGAGGCTGAGCGGCCCCGCGAGACTCGCATCTGTGTACTTGTGAGGAGACAGCTCCATGCAGGAGTGCAGTCATGCAGATGTAAAACGGGCCTCGCTGACTGAAGCCAGTCAAGACTGCTTGAGACATCTGTCTCTTCGTTGATAATTGGATTTATCAGCCAGGATGCAGCTCTTGGCTGCGGCTATAGCCCGCTTTAATGTGGTGTCAGGGGATGACAGTGGTCCACTGGTACGGAAAGATCTCAGTAAGCAGGGGAAATTGTGTTTTTCACCTCAGCGATGCAGTTTTAAAACGGATACAATTAGGAGATTTTTAACTGTGATAAAAATAGATATTACGGTAATCAAACAATTAGCTTTTGAATTAAATAAATTAAAATGGGTACTGCACACACACACACACACACATAAACGCACATTCTGCCACTTCCTCCTCCACCCTCACTGGCATATCACAGGCAGGCTAGCGAGTAGGAGTGCTGGGAGAGCACTGCCCTATGCAGTATTGAACAAGAATAATAATGTGGCGCAGCCAAACACAATATTTATCCTGGGGTATTTACAGGGGATGAACCCAGCTATCCCTGAGAGAAAGTGAGAACCATCATGAAAGACAGATTGCAAATGTTAGCTCCCCTCTAACAGTGACTCCAGGGCCTCAATTAAAACACCCAGCAAAGTTGTGTGAGCCGGCAGCTTATGGAATCAACCATCTGGAAATGTCAAGGAGGATGCATAATAGGCAAACCAGCAATCTTAACTTTCACATGATGATTACCATGCAGCATTATTTTGAGTCAGACATATATTCAGATCTTGACTGAATGAGTTGATCAGATATGAATGCACCTCAAAATATCTATTTTACAGTTTTCTCCGAGGTTCAGGTATTACTCAAGGGCAAAGATCCAAAAATACCTGCTGGAAGTCCTGGGGACATATTCATATGCTAAACTGGGCTGACATTAACAATGAGGCCTTGCATTATTGAGAAGGACAGTGACATTTGCTTCTATGGCAACACGTCACTACCCTGGGAACCAGACGAATCTGTAGAGCTTAGGTTCAGATTTGCTCTGGCAGGTGTGTTTTGACCCCCCCTCCCCCTGTTTGTGATGGAGCAATCGCAACCATTTATTTAATATAAAGTGTGTTTGATTCGATGACCAGCAGAAGAGAGCCGTCGCTTGTTCTCACACGTTCTAAGTCATGTTTCGCTGCTCTGGCTGGATGTACGTCTATCAAATTGCAATTTGATCTGCACAAATTTGGTACAGAAGCTAAAAGTTCCATTCTGTTCCTCTGGAGAGTTTGCTCGGTCCTGTCAAGTTTGTAATTACAGATTTTAATTTTGCTGCTTGCACGTGCCATGGTATTTGCTGCAGTGAAGATACTTGCCTGCAGTGAAAGGTTTAAAAGGCTGAAGGTAGCCTCTCTAATCCCTAAAGCAGTGAACCAGTCTAAGTAGGTGCATCTTACTGTCTGTCTAGTGGACACCCTAATAAAAGTATGAACCTGAAAGTGAACATACATGATGCTGGACCTTGTGTTTCCAGGGTACAGAAACTCCCAGTAGCAGGTGAATCAGAATAGTTCACAGTCCATCCTGTGGCAGGACTTCAAAACATCTTCCAGTTACTTTAGACATCCCTGCCAGCTGGCTGGTGAGTGTGGGTAGCAGACACAATAATGATGCCAAAGATGAACTCTGCAGTATGAACAATGCCCTTGCCTATTATTAAATGACCCATTTCTCGCTGCGTCACCATCGATCACACACACTATCTGCATCACATTCCATACTGCAGCAGCAGAGGAAGTGCTAAAGCTTCTGCAGCACGTCAAGCAGTCTGACTTTGCTCAACAATAGCTGCTAATCTTGAGTGGACTGCTTTAGAAATGTATTTTACAGCGACTAATTATTGACTTTTTATAGAGATGTCTGAGTGTTTTTGATGCTGTTGTGTTGATTGTGTGTAAATGGTGAGACTAGCTATGTTTGTGTCTTATCTCTGCTCTTCTTTCCTCTGCTGTGCTAAGACTGTAGATAACGATCTGAATGAGACTACATGATAAAATAAAATCAAATGTACTTTCACCCTGATCTGAAGAACCTTCCTTTCACTCTCCAGTTCCAGACTTTGTGTTGCACTATGTATTGCATTAGCACACAGGGTGAAATCTTTTATACCACTTTTTTTTTTTTTTTTTGTGAAACAGCATCAGGGACTCTGGTGATGAAGGCAAGTAATTAAACAGGCGTGCTCATGAACCACCCTGGCTTTAATATTTGACTGACAATGTATCTTCCCTTAGCACAAGATGAAAGTCTATTAACAGGCTTTATGGATTAAAAATGTTTTATTGCAAAATTAGTGCATCACTAATCCGTTATGAAGGAAGTTAAATGGATGTTTAAACCATAAACTTTAATTTCAAGTCTATTACTCAACGTTCTTTCACTGAGAATGAAACTTGCGCTGTCGGCTTTTACTGATACGATTGTGTTGACTACACACTGCTGCTGTGCCAGTCATATCATTATGATCACAGCTGCTTACTGTACAACATTAAACAATCAAGAGTGACATTGGAAAAGTTCCTATTTAAGTCTTATTCTCTGCAGGGACTCACCTTGTTTCTGTAGTAACTCGTGGATGTCTTTCTTGGGCTCCAGCAGCGTCTCAGTGTCTCCGTCCCTCTCAGGCTCCTCAGCAGCAGGCGAGTGGGGCTGAGACTGGGGCTGGGACTGGAGCTGAGACTGGGACTGGGACTGGCTCACTGACAGGATTTGGATTTTCATTCCCAGATCCGGAGCTTCTGAGCCCAAGAAAGCTGCTGGGCCATCAATACCTACAGAAGGAGAGTAGAGTAAGCTGTTACAATAGCTGTTAATATTCTTGTCTTATGGTGGTTAGATACAGTTGTTGGTCCGGTGCTACCTTAATCGGCTAAATATTAGCCTGAGGTCTTGTTGAGTGAGAGGCTTTAAGAGATTCTCTTACATAAAATTAACATCAGGTGTTTCTAAACTACATCAGTATCAGTTGTTTGAGATTGACAGTCTGTGTAGTTTTAGATGACCTGCAACATAAAAACAGTGTGTGTGACAAGTGATTTCCTCACCATCCATGATGACATCGTTGGTGGTGCTGAGTTGAGATTCTACCAGAGGGGCCTGTTCCTCACCGCGCCGCGTCCTGGAGCGCCGGGGACGAGCCTCCGTGTTGGGCTGGACCATCAGAGGCTCCTGACGCTTTCTCCTCTGCTTCTGCTCCAGCAGGGCCCTCTGTGGAACAAACAGGAGAACATAAACCTGATTCTATATATAAATGTGGTGAGTTTTTAAGGCAAATGAGAAGTCAGCCATTCATCCTCAGGGGACAACGCATGTCTGTACCAAGATTAGATATTTTCCTTAAACACAGACACAGTTACACAGACTGACAAACCCAATGAACAACACAAGGTGACATCCTGTCGTGACTCAACACAAGACTTTGTATAGAAATGGCAACCTTAAAGAGCCTTTCCAAAATATAGAACAAGGAAGCTGGGAGTGGGCCATCTGGTCACATATACTACAACACAATCTACTTCATCGCAATCGTGGTCCACAAACGTTTTTGTTAATTTTGAAATTCTACATAGACAATAGAAAGACTAATTTAGAATAATTTATCCACAATATTGCACAATTTTGCATTTAATATCTTTGGCACAAGCTCTTTATTCACCTTGTTGCCAGCTATAACTCACAATGTATTTACAATATTTCACCAAAGGAAGAGCCATGTGATTGAAATTGTCCAATCAGAACAGCGATATAATCAGCCTCATCGATTTATTGGTTTGTCCATGTAGCGCTGATCGGCTAGTCATTTAAGTTGGAAGGGCTCTAAGTTTCACCTGAAAGTCGATTATGGACACCTTTGAGACAGACCCACCATCTAAATGTCGTCAGAGGATTGATGTGTTTAAATAAGGAGTACATTGATAAACACCTACACTTTACAGTTGAATTCAGAATGAGTCACGCATCAGAAAAATGAGAGTGAAGCCAAAAGAGAGAGGGGAAATAATAAAGCCATAATGAATTTAACGATCACGCCAAGGCCAGAGGACCTCGGAGTGCAGTGAATGGGTTCACTGACAAGCTGAGTTAATGGGTGCTGCATTGCCGGATTCTACATTGGAGAATGGCAGAACATTCCAACCAGTGAAGACGTGGTAAAGAAATGTGACGTGCTTCTCAGAATCGGTGACCTTTCCCTGGGACTACACAGAATTTGGTATATGCTTGAGGGAGTGTGGTAGATGTATAGTTTACAGTGATGTGGACTGAAGTTCCAGCAAAGCCTGAAAATTCCTCCTGCTGCATCCACTCTCCCCGAACCCCGCTCCCCGAGGTCAAACCAGCGGACAGATTACGCAAGCGCGTTAATTAGCGCGTCAAATGCACAACAACAAGTCTTGTTTGCTGATGCTGCTTACTGAGCTGGAAGAGACCAGGAGGCCTTGACCAAAACGCTTTCATAACTCATCAGTCATTGTGCTAAGACTGAGAAATGTTTGTCTCACTCAGCCATGACTTATGAGTGGAAAAGTGGAATAATGTGAAACTTTTACATCACCCGATCCATAACACAGAATCACCATGATGGGAAAATACAGCACCATGATCCTATTATCGACTAAGAAGGAGGAAGGTGAGGAAATAAGTAAAAAAGGAGGTTTAGGTCCGAGTGTATAATAATCTAGATTTTGTTTCATCGTTTCAAAAGACTCTGCTTTAAGAGGACGACGATTTGCATACTCGCTTTATGGCTATAAATAAAGGCGACAAATGAATAAAACATAAAGCTGGATTATCATAATGAGCATCGTCACTGTTAGTGTGATAAACTAATGTGGAAATGCAACCAAATTTCAAGACGGACAACAATGGTGATGGGTGCAAAAAACACTGACAGTGAATGTTAAAAAGCTGCTCAGAATTTTGAGATTTCAGTTGGCGTAATCTGCCTTTTGTCAAGATACTTAGAACTGAATGAATCGAAAGTGCATCAGAAAGACCTGACACAGAGACTCAGTTTAATGACTTCTTTAGATTTTTATCTGCTCTTATTCTTCACTCAATTAACGTCTGTCCAGTCTTGCCTCCCCTCCTCGTTGCTATTTTCAGAGAAGCTATTGTACTCCATTCGTTTGTGACCCCTTGGCATTTTGACGACCAGGATGTGACTTCATCCCACCTTTCCTGTATAAGCAGAAATATAGGTAAAAAGTAGACTTCAATATAGACTGATTTGAGAAGATAATACTCTATATTGACGCGTGTCTTTGCAAAGAATCTGACAAAAATTTGAATACAGTCAGGGAGACTTCACTCTTTTTTCAGGCAAATGTGTATCACTCATACAAACTGTTCTCTTCTGATACAAGATGACAAGAAAACATACATCAGAAATATAAATATTAGAAGTTACCAACCCGCTCCATTGATATCCTGATCAAGTGTGAGCCAAAGTTAACACGTTGCTCTAGAGAAGAAACACTACAACTCCCAATTGTCCTGATGGTTAGGTGAAACTACATTCTCCCCCAACAAGCAGCACTCCTGCTGGGCACTCGCTCTGTCTCCCTGTCCCACATTCCTCTCCCGGAGTTTGACAATCGATAAACCAACAGCCTCCACAGCACTACGCGGTCCTCTGACAGAGAGGAAAAATGGTCTGTCTCTCGGGCGAATTCTGAGCGCCAGTGAGTGTTTGTGTACGCGCGGCCACCGTCGCTAACTGAATCAGCAGTCATTAGCACTCCGTCAAGAGAGAGAGAGAGACGGGGGGAGGGAGTGAGAGAAAGGGAGAGAGGTGCGATCACATCCACAGTGCTCAGTGTTGTGTTTACTGAATGGTTTTCAGTGTACAATTTGAATTGGGTAGGAAAACACTGAATTATATACAAAAAAAACAGTAGAAAGAGGGATTTAACTTTTATCGTGAGTTTGGTCTCATGAGTTATGTAAAAGCAGAAGACTCGCAAGTGAGGCTGATTGGACTAAGCTCAAAGTGTGCTGTGTAGCTGAGCCACAGTGGGACCATGGGACACACACACACACACACACACAAACACACACAAAGCCAGGCACCCCTGCACTAAATCCCTCTCTCTCTTTGAACTCACTCATCTGGCCCTCCCGTTCCTTCCTGGCTAATGTGTGAGATAGTGAGGCGCAGCTCGCAGCTTAAATCAAAGCCGTGCACCGCAGCTCCTTGGCAAGGTTTGGGATGAAGGCGTCTTACAGACACGCAGGATGAAAAGAGTACAAATGTGTGACAGAAGAGGCACTGTGTCAGGTAATAGGTGGATAAAAGGAAACAATTCCGCTCCAGGAGTAAGTCAGCTTTAAGATTCCGAGTGACTCGGCAGGTGAAAAACAGGAGATTTCCGAAGCAAAAGCATTAATCCCTAAGTTGCACGCCACTGCGGTGATGTTGGAACTACTCCTGCCAACAGCAGGCACCCCTGAGTGACAGAGCACAAGGTCATCTCAAATCTTTGATTTAACCAGATTCATGCACAATCTTGGCAGGTGCTCACTACACCATTAGTCTATGAGAGGACTCTTAGTTGACCAATTTTTCATTGGTCCGCCTAGGACAAAAGTATGAGGCAAAGTTGCTGAGGATGGAGCCCTCTCGCTTCCTTCTCTTTTCTGTTGAGAGCTGCACGTACTCAGTAGTGACCGGTCAGCGATGCTGCCCATAGCACTGAGCATGCAGCTTCCTCTTACACGGGAGTGTTGGACCTCCAGCATGATGAGTGATGCCAGTGTGCCATAACTGTTACATGAATGGAACCCACATACCAGTATGAAAGACTGGTAAAAGTCCACAGCTGTACACTAGACGGCTTGATCAGACTAAAAGTGCAGCCTATTTGCTATGAACCACACCAAATGATAGAAGAGTAGAGACATGACAACAAAAGTGAGGATGATGTGTGAAATTTAGTGTTGTTAATTTGTGAAGCTGTGCAGCTTTGGCTCCTACCTGTTTTTCCAGCTTCTGCTGCATGAGACTGGCACTGTCGTCCTCGATGCCGCTACAGAGAAAAAGGAGAAAGCTGTGTTAGAAAGAGTTAGAGATTTCACGCAGCATCCACACCGAGTTTGATTTTCCTTTAGAGGTGGAATTTATACAAGGTAATACTGACTTTATATCCTGTGTGGTCTACGAAATGATTAAGGCATTGTTAAGGTTTCTTGGCAGTTTGAAAACGTAAATCAGTGATTAAAGAATTAAATTATCAGGCTGAAAAGTTCTGAAGAAAACAAAAAAAGGGACAAAGCTCCAGCTGAGACAATGCTTTGCAGTCTTGGTCCTCGGGGCATTTACCCTGGACACCTATCTGAAGGGACCTGGCCCATGTTGCTTGGCTACCGTGATGAGAGAGAAGGGCAACAGCAGGAGTCTGTACTGACAGAGTCACAGTCAGAGACCTACAGGATCTCTGCTCCTGTCTTTCTGTCCAGCACACAAACATGTGCTCACATACGCTGAAATGAATGGGTCACAAACTCCATTTCTCATTTCTTTCATCTCTTCCTGTTGGCTACATCTTTAAATACCACACACTCTGCTGGGCTGAATTTAGATTTGCATTTTATAGAAAAGGATTAAGGGTACAGGCATGAGACATCATCATATTGTACTGCCTATCTTTCCATCAGACTAGCTTATCAGTTAACCCGACTCACTCACATTCACTCCCTTTAGCTCCTGTGTGTAGGCGATGACACACGCTACTTGAGGACCTGAAGCCCAATGCAGGCTGACATCACGGCTCATCGCTGAAGGACAGTCACTGAATGCCAAAAGGTGACGAGTTCCGGAAACCCATTTAAACCAAGTGGAACTCAAGAGCTTTAATAAACCAGAGTGTTATCATTAACATCATTATCTGCAGCCCAACAGCAAGCGCAGAGCTGGCGACTCTACGTCAAAATGAGTCATCTCGCACTGGTGTGTCATACTATCACTTGTAAATCCCTTGACACCGGCAAACACATAGATCCCCTGTAGGGTGAAAGATGAACATTTTGGGCCCCCTTCCAAATGATGCTAGTGCTAATTTTGTGCCCGGGTCCCCACTGGGAGGTCACCTGAGAACAGGTGCTGCTGACAGGGAGGAGGTCCGGAGAGTGGAGGGTGGATGCATGTTTAATTACACATATGGGACTGTCAGTTATGATGGTGAGGAAAGAGATGGGTGAATGCTGTGAAGGTGAAATCATCACTGGGAGAAGTCACTATGGTCTGTTGTAGGGGGTATGAATGTCAAGCCACCAATTCAGAGGCATACGATGCAACTGTAAAACAACTGTTGATGCGTACTGATCTATCAACATTTTTAATATACTTGATTTATTTTCTCTCACATTGTCACTACTTGCTAATTTTAAAAACAAAGCACATCTGTAAAGACCCATGAAGAAAATAAATAGATGAATTATCATTAGCCAAAACAAAACAAGTAGCCTAGCACAAAACATTAACGTGGCATTGGATTGCATAACAACATCAGATTTCCCCTGATGTTTTCAACCTCAAACACAAAGTTTCCTTTGTAATGGTACTGTGGAACGCCCATAACACATTTACTGCAGCTTTGATGTAGCAGAGCATGTTTTTCTTTTTCCTAAACAAAGAAATACCACTTGGTTGCGACAGGCAATGTTTGATGGTAGCCTTGAGAGCAGTCATGACTCTTAGTCAGTCTTATGACTTATTGACATCTTGCGAAGCAGATTCATGTGTCCAAAAAAAAAGATGTAATAGCGTCAGACAAATATGGTGTTAACATCAGGCATCTGACAATCAAAGGGCACTAATTCACGTCTTGCAGCCTACCTTGCTGTTGAGTTGGAGGAGAAGCTGGCAGAGCTCGAGGGTCTTAAGGGAAAATGGCAATTTGGCACCAAGGCAGCCAGCAGCACAGGACATGAGGAAAACAAGAAGACATACTCAGCAACAAGCAGAATGTTTTTCTTTATTGTGAAAGCTGTCTCAGCCTACTATAGAAGTTATGCTTGAGCATGACAGTTATTATCTGTTGCAGTCAACCTGATAATGAAGACGGAGAACAGCTGCAGACAACAACCTTCAGCTGTATTACCATTAATACTTCAACCTGTTGGGGGTTGAGAGTGTGTCCTCTACCACAAATGCTCTTGGAAAACATGAACACACACACACACACACACACACACACACACACGCACCCTTAGAGAAAACCTCATCACAGCTGTGAGTGATCAATGTTTCATTAGTCCGTCACAGCTTGGGTGACAAGAGGACGACACGCCACTGTTGTCCCTTCCTTGTGTGTCAGACCAAGGTAACCATGGAGACTTTGGCTCCGTCAGCAGCGCACCTCCACCAGCATTGATTAAAAACCTGCAGCCAGTTCTTGAGCTTCGCTGTAACTGGAGGCCTTAGCACTGCGCTGTAAAGATTTACAGACTGATGAAGGGAGGGGTCTGCCGAGGCGTGTAATTTGTTTAGAGCTGCGCAACAAAATCAAAATGATTAATCAGACGACAGTCAGTCAGAGGCTTTTGTCAGGCAACTATTACATGACTATACAATATTATAGCCCTGACATTATTTTAATGCTGTAAATAATTGAATGTTAATAACTGTCGAATGGACAAAGTGCAAAAGGGGACAAGCTGAAAAGTGACTCGAAGAAAAGCCTGTTATTCACATGAAAATATCAAAGCTATTAAGAAATTGCATGGTGTTAACCAGAGGGATCTTTTTTATCAGAACACACTCCATTTTGTCCGTTGTTCATTTTAATTAAAGCCTTTCCACTTTAAAAAGGAAATTTGAATGTTGAAGTAGCATAATTTAATGGCTGCCACAGGCAATTCAGCATCCGAGGATAGAGAATAAAAGGAGCGCTGATAAGATTAAATGCTTAACTCCCTGTGGGTCAGTGCGTGGAAACCAGAGAGGGAGAAGTTATAACAAAATACTTGTGGAAAGATTTAAAGGACAAACACTGTGTCTGCCCTCCCCAAGCGTGTAGCTAGGTTGCACCTAGTGGGCTTTAACTTTTCGCCCATAGAGCTCGCTCAAGTAAAACGGGTCAGCCATGACTACAACTATGACTACATCAACACTAAGTTGTTCATTCACAACTGAGCGTCAATTTTGGCCGAAGTCTCTGTGAACAAGCACAAAGGTACCAAACAAAACCTAGAAACTTATTTAACCTAAAAAAAGCCTATAAACCACAAACTGTTATTTCTACAATTGTGTGTGTGTGCTCACTATTCAAACTGGCTTAGCTTTACACTTACTTAGGCTAACTGTGTTTCATCGTTCTCATTTTACTCTCAGTAAAGTTGTATTATTACTTTAAAATGTTTTTAAATTGGAAACAGCTGCAGGGGGTGTGAAAAGCAACACTTGACAGCTACTGCCAGCTTTTCATTTTCCTCAGAATCCCTTTTTCACATCTATTGGAGATGTATTGATTCATCAACTGATTAATTGCCAAATGCAACAGATGGAAACTTTAGTTGAAAACTTAACCATACAGCCAATTTAGGAGAATCAAGACCTTACTGAGCCTTGACAAAGAAAATGCTCAGGTAGACATTAAACAGTCACAATCATTTCAGCTATTTCAGCTGGATGGCTATTATAAGCACAGGCTTTGATGCATGAGTGTCAAATCAAGCAACCAGCAGAATGCACATACGCAAATCACCAACTCTGGTTACAGCACAGTCACAGCCTGATGCTCTGAATAAGTAACGACATGGTGGCAGAAACATGAGCGAGAGGCACATCTCTGACTGCAGATCAGCCATTCAGCTGGGCACAGGGATGGGAGCAGTGGCTGGAAGTAACATTATAGTGGCACTGACCTCTGTCCTGGCACTGGCCACTTCGAAGTTCTCAATCACAAGCACACAAGTCAGGCTTTTTTTTTCAAACGACTGCATCTAAGATCATAAACATATGAAGGTGCAGCTACCTGTATGACCAGCGACTGTAGACAGGCTGCTGAGATCCTCCATTCTTTACAGTGTCCATGGATGCGGCTGAGGGAATGCTAGTCCGAGACTCTCCTGTCTACGGTATCACAAGAATCTTCATCTACACCGGAGCTCACACTGACTGCGCAGCACTACCTTGGAGTAAGCCCTGAAGGCTTGAACATCTCTGCTATTATGTGAGTGAGAAAGAGTAGCTACGTCCCACCCAGGGGAGTGACAGCTACAGTACCAGTGGTGAGGCAGACCGAGGTTGGGAGGCTTGGGGCTGTTTCCATGACTTCGCACTTCGGGCAACCCACAAGGAGTCAGTTAGGGATAGGTATGAAAGCAACGGGCCGGAACACTGGAGTCTGAATTTTCTATAAACTTCAGGGCTGAAATCATGACTGCATTATTAAGACATTCTTTTGCAGTGTCTGGAAATGTTTCGAAATAAAGTCATTCAGAGGACTTGCTATCACCTAAGTTCCCTTATTTTACTACTCTCCAGTAACTTTCTGACAGACTCAGCCATTGGTCGCAGCTCATTTCCTCTGACTCATGAGGGGACTCTACATGTTTCAAACCACAGATGCACAGACTGTCTGGCACCTCAGTTATATGCAATCGTTGGAATTTATCGAGCTTTAAATAGTCTAAAGATTAATGCCATGTCAACATTACTGGATTTGGTTCATGCGCATATGACTAAAAAATTCAAGTCTGTTTTAAGGTAACTCAATAAACTAAAACCTATAGATTGCCTTTCTAAAAACAGACATGGTGTACGGACCTTAATCTAGTTGCTAGGAAACCACAGTTCCCATTCGTTTTTTTTTTTTTTTCTGCATCTATTTGCAAAAGCAAGAGAAAGACAGCAGAGAGAGAATGGAGGGTATGTTTGTGTATGTTTGTCCTGAGAGACAGCTGTAAAATGGCATATAAGTCGACTGATGATAAGCAGGGGAATCACTCACCAGAGGGAGTAATTACTGAGCTCAAAACAAATGATGGAAATAAGCTACAAGAGTTGATAATAATACCTTTTCCCTTGGGGTCTCTACTCATGACTCTCCTACAACCATGTTTTAGGAAGCTTTAAAGAAACGTCAGCTGCTGACCATTAAGAGTTTCAACATTACTGTGAAAAAGAACCTCTTGTCGTCGACATCAGCAGATACCAAATTTAACTGTAAAATACTGCAGAAACATTATCACGAATATAGAGCAAAACCTGTAACTTCAATGGGGTGTGAGTGAGTCCAATACAAATACCAGAGATGTTTTCTCAGCATTGCAGTGCATGAGCAACAGAGCAGATTACTCTGGCCAACTGAGCCATATGTGTTTGGACTCCACTGGGCAACCACAGTAGATCACAACCCTAACCCTAACCCTAACCACAAACTGTGCTTGTCATCGCAGAGGTCAACCGCCAACCTCGTGGAGGATCTTTTTAATTGGGTGATTTATGATGCAGTTAAGATGTCAACTAATATGAGTGCTGAAATCACTTTCACACATAAGTTTAGCCAGCTACATTTTCTACAATTCCTATAAACCACTGAGGTATGCTTTGGGAAAAAAAGCAACAAGTTTAGCAACAAGTAGCTGCAAGCAAACTCTTGTGGCAACCACGAAGCTGACTAGTGACCCTGCTTAACTTGTTCAATACTACACTGTCAAGACTTTACACTCTATAGGGCATTCTAGACTGTAATAATAGCAGTCAACAAGGCAATTATTGGCTTTCATAGATGTTATGCCAATAAATCTGTGCATCTTTCATTAGCATCAAGGAGCCTTGGCAGACTTAGCCTTAGTTATAGCAAGCAATAACAACTTCATGAATTATTAGCCATCATTACCATTTAGCTGATGATTGTAGCCTGACACTGGACATCTTTGAGCACAATTAAAGTACAGATAGAGATACAGATATCTAACATTTTGATTATGTGCTACATTCTTACCACTACCCCGGTCATGATTAAACATTAGAACTTAGGACCAGAAAACTTCAGCCTCCCACAGTCAACTCTCAGCCCAGTGACCAGGATAAAATGTTGGCAGTTAACGTGTTTCGACATTTGTAAGTGTGACACAGCTGGATATTTTTAAGGCATCTTCAGAAGAATTTCCAGTCATATATGAGGTCACAAAACAGGATATTTTTGATGAGAACTAAAAACAGGTATTGAAACCAGGACATAATCTTTCCATTATCCTAACCAAGTGTTTTTTGTGTCTAAATATAACCAGAATAGAAGCACAGTGTCGTCACTGTATAAAATAAAAAACTGAATCAAAACAAGCATAGAGTTGCATCATGAAGGAACATATAGTTTCAACATATCTATGGTTTGCAGAAATGTACAATGCAAACATTTATTTCAGCATTTCAATTGCAACACCCAACACCCATGTTTGTATGGGTTTAATGTAATTAAACAAGTGTCAGCTCTACAAGCACACTGAAGGATTTGTAACTACTTCAATCAGGCAATTTAAAATGAGTGAAATAGAAAGGGAGTCAATATCAAAGACATCCTTGTGCTTCTGGAAAAAAAACACTGCTACTATTATAATAATACACCTTGTGTTAATTAACACATTTGTGGGAAATTTATAAAAAGGCAACACTATGCAGAGTAAAGGCTCCTTATTCATCCATCTTTGGAGACTGAGCATTACAAATGCTGAGTCAGCCATCTGTGAACTTTAACACAAACCGTCTGGGTTTCTTGACCCGACAGAGCAGTGTGCATCACAGCTGGTGTCATACTCAGGAATGAGTCCGCTGCTGTGTCTCACATTACTAAACTGACAAAGCTGCAAAGCCAAGAGTTATCCTTGTGCAAAATGGCAGTGTCTGTTAGACATCTGATGCATGCCAAGTCATTTTGAACCTACTGATACTGACAAGGACCACTCAGTTTATGGATCAGTGAAGTGCAAACAGTTTAACAAGAATATACCTGGATAAAGCAATGCGTAATTTCAAGGTGCAATATGTGATAGCCCCCCTTTCGAATTTATACTCCAAACAAACATGGGGCAGCAGCACAACACTGGAGTAACCGCTAACTGCGAACTGTACAGATGCTATCAGCTATGTAGCCATACAGCTAGTGGAAGAGTATTAGCTGACTCTAGTGATTTACAGCAGCATCAGACAGGACTCTGACTCCAGGGACGACAGAGTCATGTCAGTGTCAGGTGGGTACAGGAGGGCGAAACACCAACCTCTGTAGGCCTGAGCTGGGGGTCAACCACAGGGGTTACAGGTGCCACCTTGGTGTTGCTTGACTGAGGGTAGACTGAACGCTAAAGTGACTCACTATCCCTTCTTAAGGGCTCAAAGTGCTGTTTGGAGACAGGATGGGCCGGGGCTAGCAAGTCAAACTATTACTTACTCACATCCTAGTTAACTACAAACTGTTTCAAACTAAAGTTCACACACACTGCTCTGGTAAAAAAAAATGTATAAACATTATTTTGCTGTAAGTTTTGCATGCCCTTGTCTTCAGATGGAAAAAAAATCACATAATCAGACTGGGGCTGTAACAGGAAAGGGTGGGAGCCGCTTTGATTTGTATCTCCCTGCGAAATGAAAGCAGACCCTGGCTTGAGTGCTCGAAATCGTGTCCAGTAGCTCTCGTCCAGTAGCTCTCACCGTGGACACGCACACATATCACCTCTTTGCCACCAACACCTGTTTGCTCAGGCAGCAGAGTGGACATCAGAAGAAAACACAATGAAGCCTTATGCTGTGAGACTACACACACACCCAGTCTCTCCTGATGCCTTCAAATGCAGAGTAAATGTCATGAAAATTCCCTGATTGGCATGTACTTACTGACTTTCTTATTTACTCACTTGCTTATCAAAGTTTTGGGTCCATAATTAAAACAGCTAATTTAGGTGGTGATGACGTCTTTACGGGAATGCTTTGACACAGAACAGACAGCTGCTTACAGAAAGGCATGCTCAGACACGACATGCAAGCATTTTTTTACTTCATGCCCCTCGCTTGTTCAGTGTATCCTAAAGCTAAACCCAGCCAGGGTGCCTGACTGTGGTTACGTGCCATCCGTGATGTAGATCACTTGGTACACTGTAATTAAACACAGCGTTGGATTCCGTGTGGGCACCCCACATTCCTAAACTCGACGCAATTACACCTATTCAGGGTGAATAATCGTGTCGACGGGAAAAATCATTTGTCACAAAAACAAGGCATTCATGGCTGTAACGTAGACATGTATTGACTCCACACACGACTCCGGTATTGCGTTATTAAATAAAATGAGTTCGCTGACTGTGGCGGACACGTCGTTTATCGGCGAGCAAAACCTAAACACCGTTAAAGCACCTTTGTTAGCCACTTGTAGCATTCATGTAGCGTCTCTTTAAGGGATTTTTTTTTTCCCCAGCTTTTTAACGTTTTCTTCTGAAGCGGTTTTGTGCGGTGACACCACGACCGTTAGCTCGCCCACTGAGCCCGACGCTTAACGAGTGGTTTAACACATATCCCAACATGACAAAATAATAAATGGTTGACTGTCATCCGTGTGTTTTTTTTTTTCAGCCAGCTGTGGAATGTTTAAAGCTAGCTTGTTGCCACTGGAAGCTATCGTTAGCTACCTCAACCCACAGCCTCCACTGTAGGCGATGGTGCCTTTTATAAAAGTTGTGGGCGACAGTTAAGTTTTTTTCGGGGTTAAACGAAACGGCGAAAAACATCGGCTAGTTTCTCGTTTTAACGGCTGACAAAGCAGACAGTGACATAACGTACAGGCAGCGTGTGTTTTATATTACCTTATGCTGTAGTAACTCATGTTTATCCACGGTTGCTAAGGAAGATCCTCGTGCAGCAACACACTTTTAGCGGACGCGGTTGAGAAGAACTCTGTTAACTCGGTCCTTAGTTACCGAGCGCACCAAGAACGCGCGTTCTGATTGGTCTGCGGGTTATTTAGGTCGAACGTGATTGGCGGACGCTCTGCAGAAGGGTGGAGAGTGTTCCACTGTAGAGAATTTATGATTATTCCTTCTTTATCTTGAAATATGCTTTCGCTTTTGTGAATAATACCTCACAGGCAACAAAGGCAAGCCTATTGTTATACAGAATGGATTTTATGGGGTCAAAGTGACAAGATGACAATAGTTATTAAACAAAGCCCTCAATCTAAAGTCCTTCATCTGCAAAGTGGTCACAGAATGTTTTATTTCTGAATACAAGATCAAATCTTTGCAGAATATTGTTTGTTCTTTATTATAGGTTCTTCCTTCAAGTTTTAATATTCCTCCTTTACTCATATTGTTTATGTTTCCAGTGGTTTTTTACTGATATATTTTTCCTTATCCATTAGTGCTGTTTTAATTGATGCTTTCTTTTTGTTATCCTCTTTGCTGCTGTAATGATGCAGATTGACTAAATAAATTATCTTACTTTGTATTCCTGCCATCTCATCACTAATTGTAGGCTGAGAGAAATCATGATAAACAAAGTGTATGCATTTAGTTGGACAACAATTCCATATATTTTATATAAACATAAAAAAGATATACACAGCATTGCTCACAATCACCAGCAGCAGCACCCTTCAAGATTACACATCACTGACAAAATCATATTGTGTTAACTCTAAATGGGGGGATGCGATATCAGCTACAGTCTAAAGGGACACGATCTTTGCTCATCAATCTGCCATTAACAATGCTGAAGCACAAGAAGACACAACAGGTGTGTGTTGCATGAGTTTAAGCTCTGTCCCCTGATTTGCAACATAATCTGTAAACAATATGCTCCCTCATGGAAAAAAGCTTGCACCTGGGATATTACAGTAATTATTGCAAATGTGATTAGTTCATTATATGAGTTGATTTACGGCAATAACTACCTGGGCTGTGCAGAGGGAATGGGTGACATTGTCATTTCATAATGTGGTTGTCTTATCATTATGAGGTTCAGTCAAAGTTAAAAAATAATAATAATAAGCAGTCTGCGAAGTGAGATTTCATAAGCACTTAACAATTTTGCAGCTCTGTTCAGTGCATAAAAATAGTCCATGGATTGAATTTTTGGTCACAGAAGGGGTCCAATGAACAATCCATCCATCTCATCTCTGATAACACCATGTCTAATCTTCACCAGCTGTCTACATCAGCTGCAAGTTAACACATCTGAATCAGAGAGGTGGCCCCTCTCTTTGTACAACAACATCAAACCCCTCCTCCTCCTCCATGTCACCTTCACCCCATAATCCCTCTCTGGTGTGTCGGCCACCAAAATGTCAGGCGGCTGATTGCATGGTGGCGTGCCTGACTGAGGCAGCAGCAAGTGCAGAGCGGCAGAGGAGGCACCACTGCTCCCTTCTTGTATTACTTTTGGAGTGTCCACATCAGGTGGTGGAGAAACACCACTGAACTCATTGGAGGCAGGTGTTGAAGCACCATCTACTGCTGGGCCTCCGCAGCTATGTGTCACTTGAGCAGATGGGGTTTCAGGGCGGTCCAAACATCTGCTGGTGGATGCAGCGCCATCAGAAAATCTTTGCACGTTTCTTTTTCTGATTGAGGCCGTCTGTCTCTTTGGGGTCACACTCGACACTGTTCTTGTATTTTGGCGTGATCCACTTGGTTGGTTTCCCACATCAGATGCAACAGCACATTCAGTAGCTTTCTTTGCATGTGTTCTCTTTGGTTTATGAGACTGGTCACTTGACCTTGTCTGAAACGTTAATGAGGGGAATCTGCACACACTGCCTTTCCTGGACAGCTGGCTGACACTGTCGAGGACGCTGGTGGCAGATTGGCATTTTCTCCTCCCTCGTCTCACCGGAGGTATGGGAACTGAACTGTCAAACTGTGGGCTCACCTGAAAAAAAAATATGAAAAAAAAAAAAGCAGAGAAGTCAATCAGCTGGATAAAAACTGGAGTCACACAAAACAAGTTCTTGTCTATGAAAGGACTGTACAACGCTGTTAGCTGCACAAGGTCGGATTTATTCAACACATTCAGTGACACAGCCTTGACCTTAAGAGTGGGATCTGTTCTTGAATGGCAGCGTTCAGAATGAATAAACAGCTTACCCAAGAGTTAAGAGCTGAGCTGTTGTGCTCTGGTGTCTCTCTGAAGAAATCTCTGGGGTTGAGTGCTGCTCGGACTTCAGGCACATTTTGGAGTCTGGCTCCACTCAAAGACCGCTCCAGGAACAGCAGGGGAGGCTTGTCTGTCTTTGCAGCTTTACGGGGCATTTAATATAAATCATTCCTGAAGACCTGGTGGAAAGAAAACATCACGAAATCGATATAAATGTGTGTTAATTGGAATTTTACTGTTCCTTGACTGAGCTTGTTTGGGGTTCACACTCCCTTTAGCAGCTGTTTATATTTGAACATTTCAATTCGTATTTACCCGCCAGCTATTATACATACCTTAGTGGTACTTCGACAAGTCATAGCCACGTTTAGAAACACTTCATACATGTATAAAAGGTTAATTATTTCACTGTCCGTCGTTACTAAATAAACTTTTGCTGTTTTCCGTCTTCTTGTTACCGGTTTCCACCACCGTCGTCTCTGATTGGTCAACGTGATCTTTTGTCGCGCTCCTATTGGCGCACATTTATACCACGTGATCAAAGTGACAGAGGCAGCACCCACAGCGCCAAAATTCAAAAACGTTTCTGGAATCAACCTGACGGCATGTAAATAGAAGAATATCAAAGACATCCTGGATCAGTTGGTTTAACAATATGAACAGAGTCTTTCAGCTGTTTGCAGGAGCCAAGACAAGCGGAATCGCCTGAAACGCGGCAGTAATATGAAGGTTAGGCTTTATCCGGCTTTGTTGTTCGTTGCAATACGGTAGTTAGTGAGCTAGCTAACGTTAGCTGTTTCGTTACTATTAGCCACCAAGCTAACTGAGTTCAAGCTTTCAAACACAGAGGGCTGAAACTGACGTTGGTTGAGAGAAAGTTGTGGCTTGTGCAATGGTTAATCTGTATTTCCTCCGATATTTGCTCCAAATAACTGTTATCCAAATGCATTTCTTTGTGTGTGTCAAACGGCTCGAACACTGAACTCTATTTGATAAATATGGCATTGTGAGGGTTTCGTGATTTTTCTTCCAATGTATCTCGGCAAATAAATCATTTCAAATCTTTTATAAATATTTACATATAACTCTATAATTCGGCATACCTTAAAACACTGCAGCACTTGTTTTAATACAATTTAAACTGCATGACGTGGTTGCACCACCTCATTTAGCATTAGCTATTAGCTAGCTAACCAATGGGTGATAAACGTGCGAATTGACTGAGAAATCTGGACTTCTTTTGAGATGGAAAGATTTTTAGTGAGTTGTCTGCCAGCCGATTTTATTTTATTTTTTTGAGAGCACGGGCTATCTACTTGTATTGTATTGAACTGAGTCGCATGTCAATGCATGTGAACTTTGGAGGTTTGCCAGGGAGCCAGCGGTAAACGTTACAAAAAAAGCGTCGTCAACTGTAGACAACGACTGTTGTTCCACAGGGCAGGAGTCGCGAGGGAACAACTGACAACTGATATCGGGAAATAGGCTAAATACGGGTAAAAAAGCAAAACGAACACACGGACATTGAGAAGCTAAATCGCGTCTTGGTGTCCAACAGACTTTTCTATAAGTGTTGAGTTTATTCCGACTGGTATTTGACATGAACTGATGCCTTCCTGTCAGTTTCAACTGATCAGTTTACGGAGAAACGGTTTGAATCCAGCCTGAGCTAACTGTTGCTAGGTAGCAACTTTTGCATTGAATTCAGGAAAACGTTAATCTACCAGTAATTATGGTCGATCGTGGTGTTTTGGTAATGATATAGGTGGACAGAAGAAAACAATGAAAGCTAGAGATTTTTCTATTGTTTGGCAGCCTTTAAAACTATATATATGTGTTGTTTTTCTACAGAATACCAGTGAACACCAAGGTGTATTTTCAATGATTTGAAGACCATGAGACGGAGCCCAAGGAGACCCCTGATCCTCAGAAGGAAGCTGCCTTTTCAGCAAAATGATCCGCCAGCAGCTGGATCGCCGAGCCAGCCTGGTGCACCAGGCTGCAAAGAACCTCCAAAGTCAGCTGCCAGTCAGTCATTCCTCAATGGGATCCACATTCTGGATCACCCTTCCATGTCTGACACACAGGTGGTCGTCATTCCCAAAACAGCAGACCTTCAAAGTGTTATTGGGGCCCTCACCGCCAAAGGCAAAGAGTGTGGGGTCCAGGGACCAAACAAGTTCATCCTTCTCAGCGGGAATGGGAGCACTGATGGTGGATCATTTTGTCAGCCTGCTGCTTCAGGGGATGAAGTCTCTACAGCTGGTCAGCCAGTGAAAGCAGATACTGTGCACTCTCCGGATGCTAAAGCTCTCACAGGGATTAAAACATGTATGGAAATTATTTTATTTAGTTTGTTTTTTAAGTAAGATGTGATTTAAAGTGTTAAGTCTTAGCTCCTTAAGAGCACTGACTCAGTTACCTATATCTAATCCTTCCTTTGTTTAAGCAATGATGGTCTTTTCTTCTGTTTATCAGTGAATAAGGATCTGGATTGTGGCCCTTTAGATGACAGCCTCACCAATATTCAGTGGCTGGGCAAAATGAGCACATGTGCCTTGGAATCAGATCCTGGCAAGCAGACGACCGAAAAGGAGAACCAAGAATCACAGACTTTTCAGGTCAGCTGCTCTTTCCTGTCACCTCAGTATGATAGTGTAATGCACTACACACTACACACATATGCACACGTGAAGGAAACCGGTGATCTCAGGCATGTACCCAAAACAAAATTACTTAACTGCTCTGCCTTCACTGCCAGTGATGGGATTGCAGAAAACTGTTGTGCTGCTAGATTTGAAATGATTAGATGACTGGATTAGATGATACTCCACACGTTCCCCAACAGAGAAAAGGTATTTCTACCCACTCATGTAAGAAAGCTAACTCTATCATGCTGCAAAGTTGAAGTTATATTTTAAAGTGTCCATTAAGATTTCACCACGGCATGTTTAAACTGATCGGGTCATTTAATACATCCGTTCAAGCCTCTCATTTCTTTTTCCACCTTTTCTTGCACAGGCACAGAATCAACAAATGGATGCAGAAGCTGTTCAGCAGCCCCAGTCAGAGAGGCCACCGTACTCCTACATGGCCATGATCCAGTTTGCCATCAACAGCCGGAAGAACAGGAGGATGACGCTGAAAGAGATTTACACGTGGATCGAGGACCACTTCCCGTACTTCAGAGAGGTGGCCAAACCTGGATGGAAGGTACAAAAATGGATAATAACACATAACAAATTCAAGTATTCAAATGTCACTATTGAGATCTACATTCAAATTTTTTTTTCTCATTTCTCATTGCAGAATTCCATCCGCCATAACCTCTCTTTGCACGACATGTTCCTTCGTGAGGCGTCACCAGATGGTAAAGTTTCTTTCTGGACCATCCGGCCTGAGGCCAACCGGTGCCTCACACTCGATCAGGTGTACAAGGTGAGCTCACTGACTTCCAACTGCCATCACTCTTTTCACATTCTTCCAACTTTTATAATGCAGAAAGGCCATTAAACTGGGAAGATTTCTTTCCCTATGTTTCGTGTCATTATTCCCAACTATGGTGTTGTCACATGATGAGTGCTGATTTGTGGGATGTTCAACACAAAAAAGACAAATATTTGAGGGGAAAACCCTAATGCTGTTATTATGTTTTCTGAAGTAACCATGTTACTCATATGTATGTATGTATGTATGTATGTAGTCTTGTTTTCCAATCTTCATTTCTTCCCTTTCATTCCACGTCTTTCTCTACAGCCTGGTTGTGACCCAATGACTGCTCCTGTTCTGGTGCCAATGCTTTTACATTCCAACCAAGTAAGATGGATTTGCCCTTCTTCTTCTCATTTGTCTAGGGACACTCTTCAGAACGGAAAAGGGACAGAAAGTCAGAAAATCAACGCTTTCACAGGCCCCCTTTTTTGTCACCAGACCCTTTTTATCCAGCGAGTGCAGCTGCTGCTGGAGTCTACAGTCTAAAGTCTAGGGAAAGCTTTTCTTTGTTGCAGGAGGCGATGATATGAGCTGCAGGGAGACTGCAGACACACTCAAAGACTAGACTTCTTTGATACCACTTGCCTTGTTCTACAGTGAATGTAATACACATTCCATCCTGCATAATGTGTTAGAAGAGGTCTGACTCCTAGCTTGGAGAGAACACAGTTGTCACTAAAGTGTAGTCAGAACTAAGAGAGGAAAGTAAATGTTCATTAAATAATGTTTATTCTTCACAGCAACAAAAGAGGATGCATCCTGATCCAAGAAAGACACCAACCGGCTCTGGTGAGTTAACACGAGCAGAAGGTTTTTGAAAGCATTCAGTCTTTGATTGTTTCTGGTCTGCAAATTACTTATTAAGATGCTCCGCTCTGAGTTGTTGTTGTGTTCTCTTCGCTCAGAGAGAAGGATGAAACCCCTCCTCCCACGAACAGAGTCGTACTTGGTTCCGATCCAGCTCCCCATCTCCTCCTCCGTCTACCTGCCGTCCTCGTCGGCCCAGTTTACCTCCTGCGCTCCGCAGAAACCAAACACTTCGCGGGGAGCCAAGAGAGTGCGGATAGCTCCTAAGGTAAAGATGCTGTCATGCCAAATTATTTATTTATTTGGCCTTTCATGGCTTTATTGGCAGGACAGCTTCAGAGACGACGGGGAGTGACATGGAGCAAAGGGCCCTGGGCTGGGACTCGAACCCTCAAACACTGTTGATTTTGTTCCCAGTGATTTGACAGATTACATTTTTCACCATCATAGTCATGTGGGATGAGCTTCGGCGAGAAATATTGGTCAGGATTGGATAGATTTTGCCTTGCCAATATTTTGTGTCAGAGTGTGAGTATGACGGACGGGACAGATTGATCTGGTAAAATAAACCAAGGACAATATAACCTACATCGATTGCTGCAGGTATAAAGGAATTCTGTGAAATGTGTCTTTCACAGTTGCATTTAATGACGATAAAGGGTGTGAGAATCTGGAAGTCCTTGGTTTAGGAACCTTGAAACTGCTTGAAAAGTGCTTGAATCCTACTTTTAAAAAGCTGTTCAACCCCGGCAGTTACTGGTAGATTTTTAAAGCGCATCGTTGTATGTCTCACAGGTGACCCAAAGTGACGTCCCAACAGTGGTGATGTATCCTCAAAAGAGTCCAGACGTCAAGACGGGGGTGAAGGAGGAGCCAGCTCGTGTTCCAGTTAAATGCCCAACTCCTAAATCCCTTCCGCAGAGACAAGCCAGCAGCTCTCGACGTAAACAGCGCCTGGTTCACTCCGCGCACGAGGAGCCAGTGCTCCTCTGCCCTGATAACACTTTCTTTGACTCTGGCGTCGCCTCCGATGTGTCAACTTTCCAGGACATGCGAGACACGGAGCTGGATGACCCCAAGCAGGAGCAACACAGCCCCGACAGGGAGTTCTCCTTCAAGACCCCCATAAAAGGCAGCAGCCACCTGACCTCGTCCACGCCCAGCAAGCCCCCAGCCAATGTCTTTCCCGAGCTGTGGAAAGTGACCCCTGTGGGCAAGGGGAGCCACGACCTTCTGGACTTCAGCCCCATTCGCACACCAGGTGGTCCTGCCGTCACACCGAGGCACGACTACACCACCTTCAGCTTCAACAGCACTCCCTTTAAAGACTGGCCCCTGTTCAGCTCCCCCAGAGAGCTGCTCACTTCCGCCCCCTCCAGGGCGGCGGGACCGTCAGACTCTCCCATGGATAACCTCAGGAGCAGCTGCTCCAGAGAGCTGCTGCAGGCGGGAGGCGCCACGCCGGCTAACCGCTCGATCACTGAGGGCCTGGTGCTGGACACAATGAACGACAGCCTGAGCAAGATTCTGGTGGACATTAGCTTCTCTGGACTGGATGACGAGGACTTGGGCACAGCTAACATCAGCTGGTCTGAGTTCATCCCTCAGTTTAAGTAGCCTGAGGCCCAAAAGTCGTTGCATTTTTTTTTTTCACATGGACGTGTCATCTGATTTCATTAACACTATGGTTGGGAAGCCCCTGGCAGAAACAGCAAAGCAGATGCAAATGTCCAAAACTCCCATACTAGCAGTGTGATCAATAATACTCTCAGTCCAAAGATCCGGCTAGCTGCACAGCTAACTGAGCTAACTATTTAATGGCAGCTACAGTTAGCAGTTACCCTGTTGACTATTTGCTTTGACTGTGAATTTGACAGTTAATTACATATTGCACCTTTTTAAGAAAACACATTTGGGGAAGTTGTCAGATTTTGGACATTATATTGTGGATTTATAATAACTTGGTCAGAGTAGGACACCAGACAAAAAGGAGGTGCAGACAATGTTTCACAGAGAATATAAAGCATACTCTGAGAATATCATCAACACTGGATATAATTTGGTTTTGCCAGAAAGGTGCCATCAGAAATCAAATCCACAAACTGTTTCATATATTGATTCAAGGTAAAATCCATATAGTTTTATAGATTTCTGTACTAAAGTAAAATGGTGCTTTTTACTGTGATTGAATTAACAAGTTTAAACTTTCTATGCGGCTGCTGTGGTCATTCATCTGAACACTTTTTATAGCTTTAATGCTTGAGTAAATGCCAAAATGTTTTATTTAAAGATCATTGGCTTTCTGTTGTGTCTGCTTTGCTCTCCTCTGGATGTTTCTGGCCACCCCAGGGACTAAAATTGAAGAGAAAAATTGGGACACTTTAATTTTCGTTACCAGGTCAAACTCGCAGGCTGCTCACATTTTTTTTCCCTCACCACCTCTGGCTTACTTTTTCATGAGGGCCAACTGCCTCTTTTATCTTTTTTCTTTCTATCCATGTGGAAACTTTACACGCAATCCTGTTTTATTTCAACATTTATCCTTCCTCTCATATCCGTCTGTACTCTCGAAGGAATTGCTAGAGAAGTGAAATGTGTCTAAGTGTATATGTAAGTTGATTTGCACATATTAATATATAATTTAGCTTTTACATATGAAAATGGAAAGACCGTATATTGCCTGATGAGCCAGTGAGACGCTTCTGTGCCTCCTGGAATTGTCTAGTACTCTTTTAGATTGTGATGCAGGATATTTAGCAATAAACAATGGCAAAGTAATACAAATGGCACTAACAGCAGTAAGATTGTCTCTGTAGTTTAATTGTAGAATTGTCTTCACCTTCTGTCTTTTCAGTAATTGTTCTTCCATATGCCAGTATCAGCACTTTGTACCTGCATAGAGGGACATTCTGCATGCAGTGACGCCTCATGTCAACACCATATCTTTGGGAACAAACTACGTCATGTTTTGTGTCAGACTAGAACAGACTGTGTTAGTTTTCAATAAAGATGCAGATCACCTTTTTGTATTTTTCTGTTCAGCACAAATAGAACATAGAGGGAATAGTGTTTAGTTCCAAGCAGAGCAGTTTTTTTACAGCGCCATCTTTAGAGGATAGAATGGGACGTGTACCTGTTTCTGTGTTGAAAATGCCACAATAATGTACGGCTTTAATAATCCCTTCAGGTCTGTGAGCATGGGTGTTTCTGTGTGAGTTGATCTGTGCACGGCTGAGTGACTTGCAGGAGTGAAATGTTTTCTAAAGTTGGTGTTTTTTCTACAACTGTACAATAAATCTGTTGGTTTTGGTGCCTCATGCAACAGGAGGGGCTTTTTATTTAGTCGTGTAGTTGACTGTAAATACGCTTTGATTTGCCCTGTAGTTCACGTTCAAAGGGAATCTCTGCCAATTTTATTTAAGTGTGTCTAAGGGGTGTGAAAAAGCGGTTTAAAGCCTTCTGTGGTTCCAGAGGAAGCTGCATATAATCTGCCTCCAATGATGTCACTGAGTCGCCAAGTTGCATTGTGGGTAATGTATGCACCAGGTTTTGTAAAGGAAGACGAATGTGTGATATCTCTGGCCGTGGATTTTGATGATACATTTTAAACTGTCCATAACAAGTCATGGGTGTGCTGTGCTCGACCAGTGGGCCTTTTTTCCCCCAAAACTTGGTGCCTACATTACCCACAATGCAACATAGTCATGGTCAGATTACATGCAGCCTCCTTGGCAGCTAGAAAAGGCTTTATGTTCCTTTTTTTTCATATACGCACTAGTAGACGCACTGTGATATGTGAATAGGTGGAGTTACCCTTTAATCAGCGGAGACGATTTGTACAACACCATCTTCAGTGCTTGATTGCTGAAACCCTGTTGCCTTTATTTATATTTGAATAAAAGTGGAACCCTTTCATTGATTGTCCGACTCAGAAATGCGTTTATTGGTTTTTACAGAACTCGGTAAAAAAAAAGAGAACTTCTGATGTGAATACAAATCACTGCAACAGAGAGCAGCGCCTCTTTCTCCAGTGGCCACAGTGGTTAAGAAGCTGACAATGGAGCAACGTAAATAACTAACCCTACTCTCTTTAAAAGTTTCAAGTAGAAATCTACAACAGAAGTCACATGTTAATACCAAAACTGTTTCTCAGCGTAGCATCTTAGTATCAGAATGGAAACTTGGAACACAAAGGAGTGAAGGTGTCATTTGTAGAATATAGCCAGAATTTGAATGGAGTTCACCACAACACCTGGGACAGCACATCTCCAGTGTCACCGACAACTGCTGCCCTATGCTAACCTCAGCTCTCACTAGCTACTGTTAGTTAATTAGCTCATGGCTCGGATAGCTGTGGAGCCAGTGGTTCTAAACTGTGCCTCACTTTGGGGGGGGGGTTTGGGGGCAGTCACCAAGGGCAACAGGCCTCTGCTCGACTGGATTTGGCATCCTGAGAGGGAGCACAGCTGGACACCAAACGGGGACTGAACACAGCCCCTAAGACAGACGGAGAACAGTTTGACAACAGGATACAGTATGGATGTGATTTACAGCAACTCTGACCAGGACTATGACTTCAGGGACAACGAGACACAGCAAGCAGAGGGACGCTAGAGGCGACTGCTAACTTCAGAAAAACTCAGCAACACAGCGCACAATCGTCTCTGATATATTGGCAACGCCACTGTCTCTTCACATTCTGTTAAACTAAAATTCTGGTCATGACCTACAAACTGCTCCTTTAATCTCCAATGAAATAAGGCTCTAGGACTTGTTAAGTTTGGCATCCAGGAGGTCTGTCAGTAGAAAGCAGTCTTTGGGGTCCTCAGTATGTCTGGACTTCCTGCTGAGCCACTTCTAAGAGGATCTGCAGCTGCGTGCTGATGTAGTCTGGGGATATGGAAGAGAGTCAGAGTTACGAAAGCTGAGAAGGCTTTTCATTCCTGACAAAGTTGGAATTAAACATCCAGAGTGGGGTTTAGTAAGCCATGGGCTGACTGAGCCAATACAAAGTTGAAAACAATTGTAAGCTTGGATTGGATTTGGTCTACTGTGTAAAAAGTCTATTTCCTTCTCTGTGTTAAAACCAGCATTGTCCAAGCCACTCATTTCTCTATTTCACGGATTAGCTTTTTTCCAAATTTATACTGAAAATGGAACAATATCTGTTCCCAGCAAAATGGATATACTCAATTATGAACTGTTTCAG
This sequence comes from Acanthopagrus latus, assembly GCF_904848185.1. NCBI lineage: Eukaryota > Metazoa > Chordata > Actinopteri > Spariformes > Sparidae > Acanthopagrus > Acanthopagrus latus. The sequence continues at coordinate 16,998,129 of NC_051052.1, forward strand.
TGCAACTTACTGAAGATTTCCCTCCATTTATGGGGCAAGCGGTAGCGGTAGACGGTCAGATAGTAAACAGGAACCCCGGTCAGTGTGAGAATACAGCTCCTCCCTGTGTTCCAGGGGTCCGAGTACAGAGACAAACCCACGATGAAGAAGCAAACCACCGTAAAGGTGACGGCGATGGCCACGGGCACCTTCGGGTTGTCAGAAAGAAAAGAGCAAAGTCAAATAAAAGCTGGGTCAGTTTTAGCACAGGGTGGAAAAAATGGAGAATGGCACGGACGCGCTAACCTTGAAAGGTCTTGGGTGGAGGGGGAAGCGATATCGGTGGATGAGCATCCCCAAGGTTGCCAGGGCGATGAAGAACCAGCGAGCGAAGGAGGCAAAGTTGATGAGCTGGTAGATCTCTCCGGTGAGTATCATCAACACCACCAAGGGGTACTGGAGACATACAGTACAGCTATGATGACATATTCATGCGGTGATGTAGTGACGAGTAAGGCACCCTAGCTAGCTTCGCTGGTTTACAGTATATAGAAAGTGCTTTACCAGAAACAGTACAGCAGGCAGAGGAGTTTGTCTGCGGACATGAATCATGGAAAAGATGGGAGGCCAGTGACCCTCCCTGGCTCCGACAAACAGCATCCTGCAACATCAAGTAACAGTAAGACTTACAGTCAGTCAGGGTGCTAGACGCAATTTGTGATTGCTGCCATTACAGAGCTCTCAAGTGACATTTGCAAAGTAGAGAACCAGCCCTTCAGGAGGAATAAACACCCAGCGTAACATCAGATTCTGCCCTGATCTTCTCACTCTTTTTGACTCTCTCCATGCAAAAGGCGACTAAACAAAATAACCTTGATCGAATTTGTAGTTTTCTCTGTGTTGTACAAAACCCAACAAAATACACAGCAAAGACATAGTTGTTTTTAGGCATTTTCATCAAAAGATTCCTGCACATTCTCTCTCTCTAAAGCACAAACATGAGTGACAGGTATAACATATCTGTGCCCAGATTACCTGGGTACAGCAAAGAAGCCACCATTCAGCGCACCGAGGCAGGACAGAGCCACGAGAATCGGAATCAAAGACGCCACTCCCTGGAGAGCGCGATTTGCAAACGTCTGTGGAGACACAGGATTACAACAACATTTGAACACACCACCATACAATCTATTTGCAAAAAAGTGTCTAAAATGCAGGGAAGACTCACCACAGCCACGGCCTCGGACATCAGCAGCTCAGAGGGGGTCATCATGGTGTAATAGGCCACATTCACAAGCACATAAAAGACTGTCACTGTCACCATGGAGCAGATTATTGCCAGTGGGATGGTTCTGACAAGACAGGATGCACACAGGGAGGGATGAAAGTGTTTTAAAAGCAACACGGCTTGACTGTAGAGCAGGTGTCAAATGTAAAATACCTGTTTGGGTTTATGACCTCTTCTGTGACAAAGTTCAGATAAAACCTAAAGGAAACATGAAAAGACAATCAGGAGTTTTGAATTAGCTACAGGGGACAGGGTTGGGTGCAGAGCCAGAACTCCTGGAGGAATAAACACCTGAAGTATCATCAGATTTTGCTTATCCAGAAATGTTACAGACTAGAGGAGAGCTCAGAGATCATTCAGTAACTCAATGTGACTGCAGCAGCAATCCGCAGAGGCAACCGACTTTATCCGGTGTTACATTCTGGGAATGTTGACTGCTGACCAAAGCTGGAGGGGAGCTTTCAAACCAGTGTTCATACTGCAGTAAATGCTTGTTTACCATCCGCCGTAGGCATACAGGCCGTTGTAGAAGGCCAGCGGCAACCTATCCAATGTTAATGAGGCGACCTCAAAACCATTCTGGAAATTCTCCGTTTTTCCTGGAAGGGAGAAAAGTGCAGAGAGACAGAAGGAGTCACTGAGCGTTATCAATGAATGCAAAGAACCTAACAGCTGGAATTCATCTTCAGGGGGTAACACTCCCTCCCTCCCACCTTTGGCCAGTGCGATGACACCAGGGATGATGATGAGGACCAGAGCGAACATCTTAATAAAGGTGAGGGTGACCTGAGTGCGAGAGGCCGTGCTCACACTCCAGCAGTTGATCGCCACGATGAACGCTACACAGACAAAGACATGAACTGCTCGTAAAGGAAAAGTTTATTAATCTTTGTCTCGCACTACATGGACGCATAGCGTGACATCACACTCAAGGCGGGAAGCTCAAATGATGGGATAATGTCATTTGATTGTTCCAATTAGCTAACGTTAGCATTCAACCACTTCCTAGCTAACATTACCATTTGATTACATCCAACGTGTTTCACTTCTCTGTTTAAATAAATGTGTCCAAGATGTACGCCTCTCTTATCATATCGTGTAGCACCATCAAACTAATGTTAGCTAGGAAGTGCTAATGTTAGCTGTTGTCTTACAGGAACTAAAGGGTTATCAAATATGTTGTTTTATCTTAAAGCAAATCCAACAGGACATGTATCAAACGGTGATGTTAGCTAGGAAGTGGTTGAATGCTAATATTAGCTGTTGTCCCACAAAAGCAAACAGGTCATGAAATAAGTTGTTCTACCCTAAAATATGGCCTGATGTCCCTTCAGGTTTTCATTATGCACTGCTTTTTAAGTCGGTGATTAATCAGGAAGTGGTGAGATGATAAGAATCTGTCAGATTCCTAGGTTTATGAGACATTTGAGCTCCCCCACCCTGAGCCTGATGTAAGAGGAAAATGACTGCAATTATGTTATATTGGATAGAATGAGGAGACATAAAACCACTCACTCACTCCGAGGATGCTGACCAGTTTGATAAGCACTGTGGGAGCAGCACACGGCGCAAAGAACGACTCCACCACATATCGGCCGAAAGCCAGCGACACATAGGAAGCAACAGATGGCCTGGAAATGGAAAGTATGCTTGTTATGTGGCGTGATTTGAGTTTAAGTCAGGACAAATGGCACAAAATGACAAACCTGATGAATAAGAATTCAACCCAGAGTCGTAAGAAGGCAGGCAGTGGCCCCAGTGTCTCCAGTAGATAAGTGTAGTGGCCCCCAGATTTTGAAAAACTGGTGCCCAGTTCAGCGTAGCACAGAGCCCCTAATGGAACAGGGAGCAGATCAGGGAAAAACAAGAGACGTAACATTATATAATCAAGTTTTGATTTGTCCAATACACCAAATCACTGTGACGTCATGCTGTGGACAGTCACACAGTAGACTTCTCATGGTTGATTTGCACTGCATGTATGAAACACAGCCGTGACTGTAGCGTTCATAGATATTTAAGCTCAACAAGTTAGTCCAACATATCTGATGCTTCTCCTATAGTTGTGGATATGAAAACATGCATTAAAAGACAGTTAAAAGCGATGATGTCAGTCCTATATTATTCTACCACTGTTTCTCTTTTATTAAATATTATTTTCTAAGCAATCTATATAAATATACCATCAATTTGTAGCAGCATATAGGGACTAAAAATTTATTTCTATTTTCAAAATGTGATAAATGCTTCAAATCAAAAATGCGTCATACTCCCATTGTACACTGTACAAAACCAATACAGTACAGTAACAGAGTCTCACCAAACATAGAGAGGATCCCACACAGCCCCCAGACCACCAGAGAGAGCCCCACGCTGCCACTGTTCATCAGGACTCCCTTGGGCGCGATGAAGATCCCGCTGCCCACCACTGTGCCGATGATGAAGGACACGGCGGGCAGCAGGCCAATCTCTCTCCGGAGGTGCACCGCCTCTTCCCCTGCCGTCTCCGTCTTGCCATCCACCTCTGTCTTCACCTGTGCCATTTCTCTCTGCGGTCCGTTGACTCCACTTGGACACCTCAAACTGACCACACACAGTTTCTTTAACTCTGCACATTTGAAGCTTTTCATCTAGACTGCACATCGGCCCTGCGAGCTTGAACATCTTACCTACTTTGTGGCTCCAAAATAAGCAGCAGTATCCTTCTTCTCTCTGCTCCCACTGTCACTGTTCCCACAACAGATGATCAACAGTCCTCTGTGTGTGTCCTGTTAGTCCTTCTGGTTACACATTTGCAGCAGTCGTGCAAGCAGCGTTGTCGCAGTAGTAGTGCATGTGCATGTATCTGTAGTCAGAGGAGACAACACCGGCCACAACATGGCAAAACTTCTCCCCCCCTAACTTCTCCCGCATGTTTTCCTTCCCTCATTGGCTCTCACCCCACCCGCCCCAGTCTGAGCCGAGGGGGAACAAAGCCAGCTCTCTTCCAAAGCTTCAGCGAGTAATTACCGCAGTTTAAATGCGCGAGACTTTTCATGCATTGTGCATGTGCTGTTATATGTGTGTACAGCTTGACAAGGGCCTGGTGGTCTCCGGGGATAAAAGGGAGGGGGGGGGAGTCGGGCTGTTGTAGAGGCAGCTGCACGGGCCACAGGAGGGCTTCTTTCAACAACGGCACTCGTTTTTCGTCTTGTCCACTCCAAAGCAAAATTAGTCTGTTTGCCAAATTCCTTCATTTCAGCAATGCTTTCACACAGCTCACACAGCTTTGGCCGAACCTGAAATTATTGCGCAATATGTCTGCCAAGATCAAACTGGAGTCAGAGCAGCTCAGTTTGAGGGGCGACACAAAACAAAACAAATCACCCATGTCACACTGTTTTTCCTTATTTTTCACTTGACTGACTGCCCCATGGACGTCACTCTCGCTCCATCAGTGGCAGCTCTGCTTGTTAAAATTCCTCCGCTCACAGTTTGTACCAAGAGGTTCTTCTGGTGAAGATTCATGGAGGCCGAACAATTGTGTTTGCCATCAGATGTCATCTGGATGCATTCAAAGCCATAATGTGGATGTACAAGACGTGTGTTTGATGGCGCTCATGCATCCAAGATCCAGCAGAACAGGATCGTACGAGGTCAAAACACGAGGTCTCTGTGTTGTCGGGCAGACAGGATGTTTGCTGAAGCTTCCTGCTGTGAAAGCCAACAGATATTCGGCATTCTAGAGGAAGGAGTTTAGAGCCTTGATGTCTCACATCTGGCAAAAGTTGTTGCTTCGCATACAAACATGAAAACTGCAAACTAGTGCTGTCAATCGTCTCAGTAATCGGCTGTGATTGATCATGATTCATCACAGTTAAACGGGGCGTACCACTGTAGGTCTACATGATTTAATCTTCAAAAAGCTCATCAGTTTTGCCGCACTGTATTCCCCGCTCTGTTTTAGTTCCTGTCTCTTTAAGGCCCGGTCTCCTCTGATTGGTCAGCTCACACACGCCTGACCCAGACCCAAATCAATCCTCATGTTGTGAAACCAGATGCTTGGCATACATTATACAAATGTTATCATATGAACTTATGATGGTGCTGTAGTGCGACAGTCACAAAGTCACAGAATTAAAGGCGGGGCTACTGACGAGGCGTTCCAGGAGCAGGAGCAGGAGCTGCTGGCATGGACTTCGACCGTTTCAACTTTTTGACTGAATGTGACCACACAATGAGTTCCTTTTAATCAGTTGCTCAGGCAATGTCAACTAACATGTGAACATTTTCAGTTGACTTTGCTGGCCCTCGTCTACAGTGTGGCCTGCCAAAGACAACAGTCTCTCACGTGGCAATGTTAAGGCAGGTGTAGCCAGGCACATTTAACCTCATTTCCACCGTCCAGCTTATCTTTGACAGGGAAGTTGGAACCAACACAACTAGCACAGGAGCTTGTAGCTGGTTAGCGTGCTAACTTTAGTGGCTCTCTCTCAGAAGAACAGGCAAAAGCAAATCATACTTTCATGGACAGATGGGAGATTCCCTCAAGGTCCTGGTGTGAACAGCGATCTCTCAAGATCTAGGTCACAGGTAATCAGAAGCACCTGTGATCCCTCAGCTGGTTGTAATCAGTCACCTGGGAGACTATATAAGGGGGCTGCAGCTCCCCAGCTCAGATGGTTGTGTGTTGAAAATCTGCATTGAGTGGGTGAGATTTCTTTCTTTTGGCTGGTTTCTATACATTTTATTTCCACCCTGATCTGTTACTCTCCACCTTTGAGACACCAAAGGGACCAGTTTGGTTTCTATGCCATTCCAATGTTGTTGTTTTTTTTTTAAATTTATCAATGTTGGTTTAGGCTGTCAAACAGGATCGATTAAAGTCAGCCATCCCTGATGTTTCTCTGTTTGACCAGCAGAGGGAGCTAAACCCTCTGACCTGCTGAAGGATCCCATTCACTCAAAGTACTGGGTGCACTTTGTTGTCTATCCAGAAGATGGCGACCTCATCTCACATTTGATAGCAATTATCTGTCAGGGAGCTTCTGAGGCAGTTCTCACCTCTTCAACCCAGGGATGTCTTGAGCGTCACACTGTTAAATCCCCGGGCAGCCTCTCGATTTAGCCCCCCCCATCCCCCCAGTGGGTAACCTGGCCTCGAGCTCACACACCTGTCCCAGGGGAGACCTGAGCTCAAATCCCCTATCCCCTATCCCCCCCAAGCTGTTTTCCACCTGACCTCCCAAGATCCCTGTCTCGTCGAGTGGAGGGCCCAGCCGCCCCCCTCTCATTTCACATGGCTGTGGACACAAAGGGAATATACGCTGACATTTCCCTGGAGGACCCCCACAGGTTTTTTTCCCATCTTGTAAATCACTGGTTGTGAGAGATTGTGGACAAAGGCTTCTTCACAAGGAACAGTTCGATTTTAATTCAGCACGACCTCCCTCAGTGGACATCGCGTCAGTCAGGTGATACATCCTATACGATTTCAAATGACAACAAGCCGAGACAAACATGCAGCCGTCTGATTAACGTGAGAACTTTGGGGACTTGCAGTGACGTGAAGACACATTAAAACCCCTTGTTGGGAATCTTTAATGAGATAAAACATTATTCACGTGTCTCATTATGGATTTTTTTTTTTCTCTCTCAAGGTAAAGAAGGAGAGAAGAGTCGACCTCCACGCTGCCCCTCATGGAGCCGTCGCCCCGAGCAACCATGGAACAAGCCTCAGCATCTTGAGTCCCCTAGTTACCAAACGTATGATCACATGCAGTATAATGTATATACAGGTGTGTGTCCCTGTCCTGGGAATTAATTAACCCTCACACACTTCAACCACACTACACGAGCATACACACACAACACTCATGAGCATTCAGTGATACAGAAACGCACTCATACACACACACATTCACTTCAGGTGCTGTTCTTATTTCTTTATGATTTTTTTTTTTTTTTTTTTGAATGTATTTTCTATTCAGATCTGTGTAAAATGCCCCTCTTCTATCACAATGCTTAATTTGTCTTCATTGTTTGCACTGACAGAGCCCAGGGCCCTGCGTCCATGTTGTGCTCGTAATTGCTCTGAATTGAATCTGTAATGAATAAATACATGCACGCATTAACCTGCGTTGGAGGCCCCCGGGGCTGAAATTATCACCTGGGCTCTTTTAAACCGCCCTCTAAATTATTTAATTGGCTGGAAAATGACGCTACCACAGGTTTTTTTTTTTTTTTTTTTTTTTTTTAATTTGTGTGTGTGTGTGGTAATTTGTGGAGCAGGGTTTGTGATTTTACTCACAAAGAAACCAAAGAATACGCACCATGTAAGCAGAATATCACCTGAAGTAATAATAAGGCTTATAATTACTCTCATGAATATGTCACATGTGATATTCATATTTACACCGGTGAATTACTCACGGTCATGTGACTGTTTTTTTTTTTCTCCACATGTTGATGACAATTTCCATAGCAGCTGTTTACATCAGCTTTAAAAGCAGCTTATTACGACCCATCTTTATATTTGCTGTCAGGCGGCAGTCTCAAGTGGCTGTAGATATTATTAAGGCAGCATAGCAGGAAGGCAGGCACAGTAGTGTTAGTAGTCTAAAAACATTTTTCTACAACATAAAATGCATCACTCATTACCCCACGTTTGAAAATAAAATCGTTTACATGCCTTTAAGAAGGCAGTTGCTAACAAGCGGCAATGGTCTCGTTGTTTCGTGTATGAAGACGCGTCGTAATCAGGTCAGAGCAAATCTGTTATCACTGTGACTCACTCCTCACACACACACACACACACACACACACACACACACACACATCATATATCTATATACAATTCACCTGTTTCAAATATGAATTGTGTCAGGTGTGGGGAAAAGCATCCTTGCATTAGACGACGTGCACTACACATGATGGATGGGGCTGGTTGATGCTCCAATCGACAGGTGACAGCAGAGTGCCGGAGCGCGCTGTTTAATTAAGTAGGTTCTACGGTTCTGCCCGAGAGAGGAAGACATACAGAGACAGAAGTGACAGAAATGTAAGAAATGTGCTGTTTATGGTATTGTTTTTATTTTACTCCCATGGGTTCTTTTGCCCGTAGATGCACAAGAAAAGGCTGCGATTCAGAAGCCGTCTTTGGGGATTTTGAGGTCTTCCCGGTATCTTGAAGTGTAAATAAACACCGCCGGCTCTGTAGTGCGTCGATACGGCCCCCACCCCTCCTGCTCTGTCCAGAAGCCGAGGCGCCAAGAACCCAGTTTTGAAAAACTGAAGAAAGAACAATTCATCATCCTTGTCTGACTCACAGGCTCCCAGAAGGAAATCCCTTTCTCTTTGTCTCCTCCTCTAATCTCTCTCTCTCTCTCTCTCTCTCTCTCTCTCTCTCTCTCTCTCTCTTTTCCTTTTTTGCTTCCTGCTCTAGTTTCCTCTCAGACAACACATCCTGAGTCCCGCGCAGACATCGATACCTGTCTGCAGCGTGTGCGGTGAAATATCTGGAGATCTGCTCTGAAGACGTCATGTCCTCGAGCGGATCGTCCGCTGACACCGGCTCTGCTTCAGATCTATAAAAGGAAACGGCGAGAAACATTTTTCTTCCTGCACAACAGCGCAAAACGACATTGATTTGTCTCAATTAAATAAAAATCACAGCATGGCAAGAACTATGTTGTCAGAGAGAATGTTAAATTAATAATTTCATGACTCTCCCTGAAGCCCCTCTGCTCTTCTAGCTCAAAGCCTGGTATTCTCAATCTGCAATCTGAATCTTCCTGCCATGTCTCGGCGATGATATACAGTCCATCCAATGACGGATGACTCAGGCAGTGGAGTGAGTCATCAAGGCTGCCGGTTCGCCCCGTTCGCCTCGTGATGCAGTGAAAACTCTGACAAGGAGCCACAGTTCGATTCGAGGTACATGTTCAAATCTACCTTCAGCACTGTGACTCATTTCTCCGTGTCTTAATTCAACTATGATTACCAATACAAAATGTCAACGTTCATCTCAGTTATGTTGCACCAGCAAACCACAAAACAACCAAGTAGTACACGATCGGCGTGAAAAAGTGTGCTTTAAATGCAAAAGTCGGTCTTAATCCAAACTATGAACGCGATTAATAATTCATCATTGTCGCAGTATGCATGGGCTGCTATCCACGGCACATATTTGTCACGAGCGCGCTTTGCTGTCAAGAACGGCGCAGAGAATAATAGACATAATTGTCGCGTCTAAATGTTTGCATTATTTTGAATCACACTGGCTTATATTAACGCCGTCAGTCGTTACAAGAACCGACACACTGATACGTTCACCAGGTGTTCTCCACACGTTCCTGCAAAGCTGAATGAGGTCATGTTATTCAGTCGTTATCATCTGAAATCAGCTGTGGATGATTCATGTCATCCGTATCCTGACAGGCTTAATGTGGTTGTTATCCATCCATCCATTCACCTCTATTGGGTACAACAGTAGGGTTTGTTACCATTCACGTTTGAACAGAGACATTTATTGTGTTTCCCGTTCAATTATTCATCTAAGATCACAAAAATGTCATTTCAATTGTAAAAAATAAGTCACCAAATAAGTCACATAGCATATTCTTGAAATAAACTGAGTCTAATTTCATTTTATCATCCTCTGTGTGTGAAGAAAATGTTCAGATTGAGCGCTGTACTCCCTCGAGGACTCCTCCGGGAATTTACGAGAGCATTAAAAGCAGGAGTAACCCGCCGGCGTCCATTTCATCGCATCACAACAAATTGCTCGTTAAAGCTCATTCTCATTCAGCAGATATTGATTTTGGTCTGAGTAACACTGTAATTACACCGTATTACTCGCACTGGGATGGACTGTGGGGTGGCAGACGTGTCGCTGAGAACCTCTCCTCGTGCTGCCGATGCCAATAAGACACGCTGAAAAAAGCTTTAAGTAGTGCTTGTCGTGTGGCTGGATCTCGAGGTGTACACACGCATGAAGACACTGCAGTAAAGACTGAGTCAAAGTGCTGTGATAAGCTGTTTGTTAACAAAGGGGACGGATAAAATCTGGCTGTCCAAACAAACTTAAAGCTTACTTCATACTTTGAGTCCTCAGGCACTCTCGATTTCCTTTCATAAGATTTGTCTTACTTTGCCTCAGAAGTGCGTCTATCTGCTGCAAGAACACAAAGCTGGCGCCAAGACAACAGCTTTGGTGGTGGGGTCTCTGTGATTTGGGTTAATAAACCTGAGACGGGGTGAAGGTGATGTGGCAGAGACGAAGGGGGCACAGAGTCAGAACCGATGATTTTGGACCACTGACAACCTGTCTGAAGCCGCTGTCTGATATTGTTAATCAAGTTGAGACTCTGCAAGTGTTTTATTGTGGCATGTTTGGATAAAAAGGGGCCTTTCCAGTAGATAAAACGGGATGCAGGTCCAACTATGGTGCTGTTCTGGTGGAGAAAACATGATGCAGTGCCCTCTATGGGCCGTTCCAGTCAAGAAAACATGGTGCAGTACCCTCAAGGATGCCTTTCCAGTGGAGAAAGAGGTGGTGGAGTGAGCACTAGATGCCCTCCCAGTGGAGAAAACAGGATACAGGGCCCTTCAAGGTGCCCTTGCAGCAAAAATGGGAAGAAGTACCATGGAGGATGCCCTACATAACAAACCATCTCTGTAAAAGAAAGTCAGATGAGTCTTCTTCTCTTTTAATCAGTGCTTTTCCCCTGCTGATCCATGGATTTAAATACCATTTCAACCATTATACAAGATATATTTTACCCTGAGCCGAACTAAACTTTAACCACCACGGTGGACTTGGACAGAAGAGGAGGTCAGTTAATGGTTGTGTGAATCATTTCTGCAGCCGTCGTCTGTAACGGTTGTGGGAAGGAACTGGCAAAGGATGCCGTTGGACAATCGGATCAGCCATTGTGTATTTTTCCATTTAGCTTGGAAGACTCTTCACCTATTCAAGCCAGCATCGAACCTCCCTGAAGCAACTATTCGTCTAAACAGCAACTGAATCACCTTATCTGATAGTATTCCTGGTCTACTATTGACTGTCCCTGCTCTAGACATTAAATAACCATGGCGATCCTCTACGACAGGTCGTGTATCATCTTTTCACAGCGACGACAGGTCCAGTATGTTACTTGGTGATGAATGACTCTGGAGCTCCGGGGACGGCCAGGCATCATATATATGTCAGAAAGCACTGCAGTTACACGGCTACTGTTGGAGCACGATATACTGCACGTGATTCACAGTATTTATTCGTTCTTTCAGAGCGCTGTAAACTACCCTGGATCCCTCCAGCCCTGTAAATACTCTGGGCACCACAATATATGCCTTACATGCATACATTAAATTGAATTTTGAGTGCTTGTACGCACAACTCAAGACTGTATAATAATGACCTTTCAGTAAATGTCATGATAGATCTGGAGGATGCCGTTAAACTTCTGAAGATAAATCTGCAGTGAAAGATCAACGTCTGTTTTGCCGGAGAAGGTTAGCTAATGTCATTCTGGAACGTTTTGCTACAAGAGCAGCTGTGAGGTCGCCGTGTGGGTGTACTCTAAAACTTTTCCCTTTCTTCTAAACGAGACGATAAAAAAAGGCCAAAAAAAAAAAAAAATCTGTCTCTGCCAGCCAGAAAAACAGCAATACACTGCCCAGCGAGGCAGCGGGCCACTAATCTGTGATCTGCCCTCCGGATGGGGTTTGAGCTGTTGTTGAGCAGATAGATGCATGAGAGCACTTTTATTGCATTTATTTGGACGGGGGGCTGACCCTGCAGATCAACGCTGATGGATGACGATTGCCCGACGTCTCTTTCCCGGCACGGAGGCTCGGCCCGACTGGGCTGTGGGCCAGCCCGGTGGGAGCGAGCGGTCTGCGGTGCCGGACGCTCAGGTAGCATCGTATAAAACCAAACAACTGGAGATAGAGAGAGAAAGAGAGCGAGGGCTTAGGGAGTTGTTGGCTTCCTTGAATGCATCTCTAAGGAAAGGGTTATTCTTTCACTCCGGATTAGACCAAAATAACACCCTGTGGAGAATCTTAATAGGCTGAGACTACTTTTTTTTAACCTTTTGGTAAAAAATCAAACCCTCTGAGGAACACAGACGTAGAGAGGAAATCATCATCACTCATTCCCTTTCCAGATATTTGGTGGTAAACTCTTGAAGACTCTATTAAAGGAATAGTTTGACATATTTGGTAAATGCGCTCATTTGCTATCTTCTGGGAGGACGATCTAAAATCTACACCACTCTCACGTGATCTGTTCGCTAGATATTCAGCAATCATCAGCAAATGGCTAAGCTAGCCATTAGCTTAGCTTGGCTCTGTTCAAAGGTAAAAAAAAATCTGCCTGCCAGAACTACGAAAGCTCACAAATGAACTGTGGGGCGGCTGTAGCTCTCCCGGTCGTCTGGTAATTGGAAGGTCGCTGGTTTGAACCCTTTATCCTTGAGCAAGATACTGAACCCCAAATTGCTCCTGCAGCCTCTGCGATCCGGTGTGTAAAGCTCTTTGAGTGGTCTGCAGAACAGGAAAGTGCTATAGAAATGCAGACATTGTGGTGCAGATAGGTGGATTTTTGTTGCTCTTGCACTTGAGCTGGACAAGCTGGTTTTCCATCTTCTTGCTTCGAATTCCCATGAAAATGCATGAAGTTGATGAAGTCAGGTTATCAGTAACCAAGTCTAAATATAGGAGCAAATTTGGTACTACAATCTACGTGAATGAGTTCCTTTTTCTACAGCCGGTTTACTCCAGAACGACAAGTTAAAGCTGCGGTGAGTTAAGCCAACGAAGGATCTACTGATACCAACCTCAAATTTCTGCCGTCTCTAAATCTGACAGCGCTCTTTTCGCCTCCGAACTCGACGTTTCCTCTGTGGCGCCTGTAAACAACCCCACCACGCCTCCTCCTCCATCTTTGCATTCCTCTCAGTTCACACGGGGCTCCACAGACCGCCGGACAGCTTGTCGAGAAAGCTGCCCGACAGGCCGGGGACGGCGGCGATACAGCTGTGATGAGCGTCTGATGGGTGATTGACTGTGGCAGTATATTACCTAAAGGGGCGTGTTCGGCTCATCTCAGCGCGCTCAATCAATGTAAATACGTCTGGCCGGGGAATTTATGTCCTCCATGATGAAGTGCTTTGCTTTACCGTGCTGCATTAATTTGACGGGGGGGCTGTGATGTAGTCAATGACACCATTTTCACCCATCGCCAAGGATAATAAATCAGACGCGAGACGTACAATCCATTCCCTCACACTCTTTTATTTTTCTATCATACTTTTGTTCCCCATTCTGACGGGATACATCTCGCAGATCACATTCGTTGGATTCATTCTGTCCTCGTGTCACTTCGTCAGACCCACCACAGCGCTGTGCCAGTGATCTCCTCTTCCCGGAAAAAGCCGGCTGACCAAAATGCTTCAGCGGAGAACCAGTTGCTAGGAGACACCTCCTCCCTGCCCTGTGGATGTCTGGGTTGCCCATTGTAAAAGTGTGTGTGTGTGTGTGTGTGTGTGTGGAGAGAGGATGAGAGTGAAAGGGAGGGAGTTTGAAACAGTCTTGGCAGCGTTACAAATATATAGATATATATATACCGTGTAAACCGCTTATTGTACAAATATGAAAATCTCATTGCTCCGTCGCAGTTTTATAAACAAAATAAAAAGACACGTGAGATATTGTGTGAAAAAATGAATAAATAAATCAGTTGTCTTGAGATGTGTGGCCTTCGACAGCAGGTTGGATGCTTCTTTATTTCCCCTGATGGATTTGGTAGTTTTCCAGCTATTTTGTTCCTGTTTTATTATGAACCGCTGATGCTCATCTCGCAAAACAAATCTCCCAAAATTCAGCCTGGAGAATACAATATAGCCCTCGTAGAGCAGATACAGGTGGACACTGCCACTTTTTCCTCACCCCTAAATGACTGAATACTGTAGGTAGGTTGGTCAGTGCTTTCCAAAATGACCTGCAATCCTGAAAAGATAAACAAATTCAAATGTGTTTTTAGCAGTCTGTCACTGCTATAGTTTGGGTTTAGTCAGATTAAAGGCAGCTAAAACTGTATAGTTTAAGCAGACTTCAGGTATTTTTAAAATCAGGCCCTATATTCACGTTTTGGTGTGTAAACGATTCATACTTACCAAATATTTTGGAACCGGTCCAGTAGATACAGGCAGACGCAGCTGCAGTGAATGTGACGTGATGTTACGGGGCAACTGTGACCGCCAGAGTTACGCACACTAATAGCTAGCAAAGTAACGTTAGCAAACACAAAAACCCAGCTAATGTAAGTCTGGATTCAAAAAGTCAGGCTTCATTCATCAGTTTGCTACTCAGCCACGTAGAGCCAGCGCGCCACGCTAGCAGGTTTTTCTACATATCCACTAGCATCATCATCTCGTCTTAAAGGTTGTTTTCATCATATTTTCTGTTAAAATAGACATTTCAGTATAATTAAAGTGTTCTAGTGGAACTTATATTGTGATGTGTAAGCAGAGGTTTTTGCAGTTTTATTCTTTTTATACTATTTCAGGAACTGATTCTGTCATTTGTCTCGTCAATTAAAATACTTCAGACCACCTGAATCATGTTTAACTGATAACTGATATAGTAATACACAATATATAAGTGCTCATCTGCTAAACACAATCTTGTTTTTGTCAAAGCTGCCTTTAGAAAATGTAGAAATCTCCTCATTCAGCGTCCACACTATGACTAACTTCATACGCTCACACACACACACACACACACACACACACCTCCTGTGACTTTCTGTACCTGTTCAACTTCCCTTGTGTGCGTCTGTGTTCATACGCGGCGTCCGTTTCTTCTGTTGCCACGCTGCGCCGCCGAGTTCACCCCACCACCACCACGGTCTCTGCTGCATTCACTGTGGCGAGAGCTTTTCGCTTCAGTTTGCTCGGTGTGAAGTCGAACTTGCCCGACGGATACATATGGGGAGTGGGAGGAGACGCAGCGGCGCGTGTGGGCTGCTGTTGTCGTCATACGTGTGACCTCCTGACTCGGTCTCAACCCTTCAGAGAAACTGATGTTTCCCAGTCAGCGCTCTTCCTCTCTGCTTATAAGCTAATTAAATTACTATAATGTGAGAGCAGAAAATGTTTCTCCTACATACTTAAGCACAATTACATGTCTGTGTTGGGCCCACAGTGCAGATTTAATGACATCCATCCACATGTCAGAGCGAAAACAAGACAAACAGTTGATCGAAGAACATGCTCTGTGGTAAAGGTCATATTCATTTCCACTATATTCCCACCGCAGCCCCTTATCTTGATTACACTGACGGGCTACGGGGGTTAAATTATCTATTATCTGGGCGCGGTGCGGCGGAGAGTATTTATGAAATATGTTTCTGATGTAGAGTTCTGGGCTCATAACAGCCAGAGAGCGCCATTATCAGACACACACTTCATAACAGAGATTAGATCGCCGCGTCTGTGGCGGAGCTCGCAGCAGCGCAGCAGTGATGACGGTCGGCTTCATCCACTTCACTTTTCGCTCGAACTGCCACAAGTGATCGACAGGAGGAGGAGCGTCTAGCTTTTGTGATGTGTTCAGACACAGCCGGTCGTCTCTGTAAATGTGCAGAGAGGAAATTTGATTATTCCTTGTTAGATTTGACGCTGTGTTTGTTTAAAGCGAGGAAAATAGCGATGAAAATTCATTTGTCGCACAGCTCTGCAGTCCCCTTCAACTTTTTTTTTAGAAGCTTTCAGCTCGTTGTTTTGGTTTTACGATGCACAATTTTACTGTTTCAGTTCTCACTCTCTCTGCTGTTGTAATTGTTGTTTTCTGTGGTACCTGTCAGCACAGAATGGCAGTCAGGAGGTTAGCAACTAGCTGGTGAAATCAGTGGAGCATTTAGCTGCCGAGGAGACAGATATTTACCTCAGCAGCCTGTGGAGGGTAAAACACAGTGTTAGATTCCATTTTTGAAACATGACATGAAATGTTCCCCATATAAACATAAATGAGACATATTATGCTCATTTTGGGGTTCATAGTTTTATTTTGGGTTACTACTCGAATAGTTTTATGTGCTAAGTGCTCAAAAAACTCATCGTGCTGCAGCTCTGTATTCCCCCGCCGTCTGAGCTCCGCCCCTTCCCGAGTCTGCTCCTATTGGTCACTTCACACACGCCTGAGCCAGCACTGTTTACAACAAATAAGCAGCAGAGCTAAATAAATTCTTCAGGAGCAGTGTTTTCTGTGGGAGAAAGGAGCCTCAGTTGGTGCGGACCTTAACTTCTTAACTTTCACAAGATTTTAAATGCAGAAGAAGAATCTATAAGACACTGAAGGAAAAGGAGAAGATAAAGTCAAGTGTCAGTGTCGTGTTTAGAGCTTGTTTCTGCAACACCCACACATCAGTTAATGCACGTCAGAAAGGCTAATTTAGCTAAAATGTTAATACCTTGCAGCTGTAAGGCCCGGGGCTGTTCCTGAGGGATCTGGAAGATGCTGTCATCGCTGAAGACAAACCTCTTGAGATGTTCCCGCGGCTCCCGAGGGCAACGAGACGATGCAGAATGAGAGAAACTATCTCATTCACATTTTTCAATTAGCGCCACTGCTACCACACAAAGGATTTGTCGGCTAGATAGAGATCTTTTTTTAGACTAAAGCTCCACGAGCTGATCGGTGTAGCACTGAGTCATGTTGTGGCTGAGGACGGCATTGTGTTTGTTGCCATAAATATGAGGTGTAACAATTTTTTTTTGGAGGATTTGTGAAACCAAAGGAACAATTTCGGGCGTGAATGTGTGATAGTAACCGGATGTGAGAGCATTATTTCTCCCTCTGTCATAACATTTCGGTTGGGTAGGTGTGCGTGGGAGAGACGCTGCAGGTATTTGAAGCGAAGACATGTTTGTTGTGGCTGCTGAAAGAAGGACGAGACATATTTCTCTGTGTCATTTATTTTCTCTTGGTAAATCCAGACGGACAGATCTTTGATGCAAGGTGAATCCTTCAAATGGATTACTGTAAACAATGTAATTTATCTTGGGAAAAAAAAACAAAAAAAACCTCTGTGTTCATTCCTCCTCTGAAGCCGCGGAGATTAAAGCCTTTTTTTTTGTTTTTCCTCCAGCATTTTTGTGTAAAAACTGTGATCCAGCCAAGAGCTCGTTCCTAATTCCAGTTTTGTCATGTCTCTCCACAGCCTACACAGATTAAAGCACTACTTTCTTACACTGACCCTGTGCGCTGACTCACTCTTCCACAGAGTCTCTTTGTTACTGAATCACCACTTTGTCCACATGGAAACTGGTAACTTTGATCCCAAACTCAGATTAGTTGACAAAATGGAACAGTTCTTTCACATGTGAACCAAGTTAAGGTTGAAATCATTAGCAAACCTTTCATATTTTAATAGGATATGTATATGTTTTGTGAAACTAGATGTGATATTCAGGTAATATTCCACTGAGAAAAGACAGGAAGTCAGATTTAGTCCTTGTGTGTTGAAGCTTTTTCTTTAGGTCCACATTTCAATCTTATGTTTTGAAAATGCTGTTCTTTTCTGTCTAG